>NC_073377.1:91892037-92216829 GCF_028641065.1 Leucoraja erinaceus
TTCTTATTTCCTTTTGCATGTGACAATTGTAAAAACTTGCTGCTGTGCACATATTAATTAGGTTTATATTAAAACTGATTTTTGCTCTAAACTTTGAGAGGTTTAAAGTTTTAAATGCTTTGAGACATTGATCGACTTCTGGAAATCCTTCAGAGGGGTGAACCCTCGAAAAGCGCCTGGACCTGATGGTATAACTGGTCGTGTTCTAAAAACCTGTGCGGACCAACTGGCTGGAGTTTTTATGTACATTTTCAACCTCTCACTTCTGATGTCTGAGATCCCCACCTGCTTTAAAAATTAATTATACCAGTGCCCAAGAAGAGTAAGGTGACGTGCCTCAATGACTATCGACCAGTGGCACTAACGCCTGTGGTAATAAAGTGCTTTGAATGGTTGATCATGGCGCAAATCAACTCCTACCTCGACAAAAACCTGGACCCACTGCAGTTTGCTTACCGCCACAACAGATCAACGGTGGATGGGATCTCGCTGGCCCTCCACTACGCTCTGGACCACTTGGACAACAAAAACTCATATGTCAGGCAGTTATTCATTGATTACAGCTCGGCATTTAACACAATAATCTCCTCCAAGCTGGTTACCAAATTCGCAGAACTGGGTCTCTGCGCATCCCTCTGCAATTGGATCCTCGACTTCCTCATTCACAGACCACAGTCTGTTCGTATTGGTGAAAATGTGTCAGCCTCGATAGCAATCAGCACAGGAGCACCTCAAGGCTGCGTGCCCAGCCCCCTGCTGTACTCAATCTATACTCATGACTGCGTAGCCGGTCATAGTGCAAACTCCATCATCAAGTTCGCTGATGACACCACTGTTGTGGGACATATCACTGATGGGGATGAGTCAGAGTATAGAAGAGAGATCGAGCAACTGTCCTTATGGTGCCAGCACAATAACCTGGCCCTCAACATCAACAAAACCAAGGAACTGATTGTGGACTTTGGAAGGAGTAGGATTGGGACCCACAGTCCCGTTTATATCAATGGGCTGATGGTTGAAAGGGTCAAGAACTTCAAATTCCTGGGCGTGCACATCTCTGAACATCTTTCCTGGTCCGAGAACACTGATGCAATTATTAAGAAAGTACATCAGCGCCTTTACTTCCTGAGAAGATTACGGAGAGTCGGTTTGTCGAGGAGGACTCTCTCTAACTTCTACAGGTGCACAGTAGAGAGCATGCTGACCGGTTGCATCGTGGCTTAGTTCGGCAACTTGAGCGCCCTGGAGAGGAAAAGATTGCACAAAGTAGTAATCATTGCCCAGTCCATCATCGTCTCTGACCTCCCTTCCATCGAGGGGATCTAGCACGGTCGCTGCCTCAAAAAGGCTGGCAGTATCATCAAGGACCCACATCATCCTGGCCAAACACTCATCTCCCCGCTACCTTCAGGTAGAAGGTACAGGAGCCTGAAGACTGCAATGACCAGGTTCAGGAATAGCTACTTCCCCACAGCCATCGGGTTATTAAACTTGGCTCGGACAAAACTCTGAACATTAATAGCCCATTATCTGTTATTTGCACTTTATCAGTTTATTTATCCATGTGTGTATATATTTATATAATGGTATATGGACACACTGATCTGTTCTGATCTGTTGTGCTGAAGCAAATTTCATTGTCCTCTCAGGGACACATGACAATAAACTCTCTTGAATCTTGAATCTTGAACCACCAGCAAATAGAACCAATGTTAGATAATGATAAAAAATTTCCAAAACTACAAATAAATTATTCTTTATTGTAAGCTATTTTTTTGTAAATCACAGTTAAATACAATGTTCACTTGAGGAACATTCAGGCATTTTTTTTTTCCAATGAGTTTAAGGTTTCAGAAAAATAGAACTTTGCAGAAAATGTGAAGGCATTCTCGGATTCCTCCTGCAGAATAATTGACAAAGGGAATTAGTTTTATTTTACTTGTACATAACATAGTTCCTGTTTGGACTTGGAATGTCAAGTTGAATGCATTACTTACATGAAATAGATTTGTTTGGGAGTATTGTAAATAGAATCTTGTCTAACTTCAGAATGGCCAATATTTCAAGGTTATACCTTATTTGTGAGCTTGTTTCCAACACATGTAGCTTTAATTCACTTCCCAAAATGTGATAACAAATTGTCAGTGTGGATAAAACGTGATGCTTAACCAATTTAGACAATTGGCCTTGAGTTTTGTGTTTGAGAAATGGTACAGAGGGTGAAGTAATTGATAGCATGGATGCCTCCATGCTGCCTCCCGCATTGACTGTGCTTCTGGCATCCATGGGGTGATACTTTATACCCATCACTGTACAGTGGAATATACATCTATGCCTACTGATTCACAGGTGATGAAACAAACAAAAGATAACCCCCCCCCCCCCCCCACCATGCATTGCAATCAATTATAAATTGGTCATGATGTTGGAGTTTATGAGCCATAAAAAAAGGTTCCTGTCATGTAATCCTGCTGTTTCAACAGAAGGAAAGGAGCTACCATCAGTTCCATTTGCTTCCACAATTTTCATACTTGATAGATTTTTATTTACAACAAGAAATTCAGTCAATGTCGTTCCATTCATCTGGCTCATTTTTGTTGCATATTTCCTAAGTTAATTGAACAAAGTCCTTAAAATTGTACTCACTGATCCCCTGATTATATTTATGTTCATGTTGTAGGAGCAGAATTAGCCCATCGACCCATCAAGTCTACTCCACCATTCAATCATGCTGACCTATATTTCCCCCTCAACCCCATTCTCTTCCCATAATCACTGACACCTGTACTAATCAAGAATATATCTATCTCCACCTTAATTTCCTGAATTTAAATGGTTATGGACACTTTTGAGTCATGATTTTATCATTATGATGTGTTTAACTGTTGCCACTTTGTGTGCATACAGGATAATTTGTTACAGCCTCACTGCACAGCATATCTGTCTGAAATAATAGAATAAAGCATCAGAATCAGAATCAGAATCACACTTTATTTGCCAAGTATGTTTTGCAACATACGAGGAATGGATCGCGTCGGGGCGATCAAAACATGTTTCCATAGACTAGAGGAGATGCTCTTCACATTCTATATTAATGGAATATATATTTGGATGAGGGGATTGAAGACATTTTGGATCAAGTATGCGGATTATATGAAAATAGGTGGAGTGATAGGTAGTGTAGAGAAAGCAGGGACTCTGCAGAAGGACTTGGACAGGTTAGGAGAGTGGGCAGAGAAGTGGCAGATGGAATATAGTGTAGCAAAGTGTGAGTGATGCATTTTTGTAATAGGAATAAAGGCATAGACTATTTTCTAAATGTGGAGAGAATCCAGAAATTGGAGGTGCTTAGGGACTTGAAAGTTTTCAAAGGTCTTTTATTGTTACATGTACCAATTAAGGTACAGTGATATGCGAATTACCATACAGCCATATGAAAAAAAAGCAACAAGACACACAACTACATAAAAGTTAACATAAACATCCACCACAGCGGATTCCCCACATTCCTCACTGTGATGGAAGGTAAAAAAGTCAAACCTTCTTCCTCTTTATTCTCCCGCGGTCGGAGCAGTTGAACCATCCGTCGGGGTGATCAAAGCTCCTGCAGCCGGTGGTTGAAGCTCCTGCATTAGGATAGGCAAAGTGCCCACGTGTGGGAGATCGAAGCCCCTGCGTCGGGGTGGTTGAAGTTCCTGCAGCTTGGAGTTCCCAAAGTCGGTCTCTGACCTGAGACCGCAAACTCCGTGATGTCAAAGTCTGCAGGCTCCCGTGGTGGAGATCTTAAAAGTCGGTCTCCAGCAAACGCCGCCAACTCCACGATGTTCGGCTGCCACAGAGATACGATATGGAAAAAAATTTCTATCACCGTCGAGGAAAGAGATGAAAAAAAGGTTCCCCCAGCTCTCACCCCTCCACCCTAAAACATACATTTAACATATACTATTAAAACACTAAGAAGGAAGGGACAGATAGACCTCTGGCGAAGCAGCCACTGCCACTTGGGAGTGCAGGTGCAGGATTCATAATAAGTTAATCTGCAAGTCGAATCGGTAGTAAAGACAGCAAATGCAATCGAGAGGGTTTGTAGACAAAAACAGGGATGCAATGCTTAGGCTCTATAAGGCGCTGGTCAGGCTGCATTTGGAATATTGCGAGCAAATTTGTGCACCATATCTGAGGAATGATATGTTGGCTCTGGAGAGGATCCAGAGGAAGTTTACAAGAATGATCCCAGGAATGAGTAGGTTTTCATAAGATGTGCATTGATGGCACTAGGCCTGTATTTGCTGAAGTTTAAAAGAATAAGGGGGGACCTCATTGAAATGTGCAGAATAGTGAAAGGCTTCGATAGAGTGGATGTGGAGAGGATGTTTCCACTAGTGGGAGAGTGAATGACTAGAGGTCATAGCCTCAGAATTAAAGGACGTTCTTTTAGGAAGGAGATGAGGAGGAATTTATTTACTCAGTAGGTGGCGAATCTGTGGAATTCTTCGCCACAGAAAGATGTAGAGGCCAAGTCAGTGAATTTATTTAAAGCAGAGATAGATATATTCTGGATTAGTATAGGTGTCAGAGATAATGGGGAGAAGGCAGGAGAATGGGATTAGGAAGGAGAGATAGATCAGCCATGATTGAATGATCTTTCTCCGCTACTGCTTAGGTGCTGGAGTAGGAGCAGCTCTGAGGAAACTCACAGGTGAGGAAGGTGTCAGATTAAGTTGACCAGCAACCATGTTTGCAAGGGTCCACAGTCCACCAAACATCACACTCCCCCGTTCCAGTTTGAACGTCTCTATTCCTGAATGAGTTGCCTTGGGGGAACACCACGATTGCAACGTGTCGATCGATGAAGTACCACAGGCAGATCGGCAGGGAGTTCATCTGACGGAACTTCGTCAAAGTCAGGCACTCCAGTATCCACACGATTTGGCACCGGGGTGAGCGACTGCTTGCTTTGACTCTGACATCGGGCGGGGGGGGGGGGAACGCTTGGTCTATTTGTTTGAACGCGGCTTCTTAATTGGTCATCATGCCGTCGGCATTGTCCTTCTTGTCATTGGTTCCAATATGGGGGGAGAATAGTGTGATGTTTGGTGGACTGTGTGGGGTGGGAGGACCCGTTGCTCCACCCGTGCAGCAGGTGGCGGTTTCCGGCCATTTTCGCATGGACTCGGACATTACACAAAGATGAAGTCACGGCTCATACTCAAATACGATATCGTCCCTAAGTTCTTCAAACCAAGACCAGTTCCATTCAGTCGTATGGACGCCATCGACAAGGAACTCTGCCATCTTGAAGAAATGGTAATTATCACCCATGTGGACCATTCAGAATGGGCCACACCCAGAGTTGTCGTTCAGAAGCCTCGCGGCAAGGTGCGCATCTGTGGCGATTACAAAGTGACTGTAAATCCTCAATTGCACATTGATCAACACCCCATACCAAAAATGGATGAACTGTTCATCAAGCTGCAAGGAGGACAGTACTTCTCGAAATTGGACATGTCTGACACGTATCTCAAAGTGGAACTGGACAATGAGACAAAAAACCTGCTCGTGATCAACACGCACAAGGGACTGTTCAGATACAACAGATTGTTGTTTGGACCGACACCGGCTATCTTCCAGAAACTGGTCGACAATCTGGTTGCCGGGATTTCGTACGTAGCCGCCTATCTGGATGACATAATTGTCACTGGCCGGACAGAGGAAGTACACCTGCAGAACCAAAAACAGGTTCTCACGGCACTGACCAACTACGGCATGAAGTTGTGCATGGACAAGTGCGCATTCTTCCGACAACAGGTCACATATCTCGGACATGTGATCTCGGCAAGTGGTCTGAAGCCATCGGAAGAAAGAGTGGACGCCATTGTGAAATTGCCGACGCCCGAAAATGTGAAGCAGCTTGAAAGCTTCATTGGCAAGGTGAACGACCATGGCAAGTTCATACCGGCACGTTCAAACTGTGCGCACCACTGAACAACCTGCGAAAATAAGAAAAAACTATATACAAAACATCTCCCTTTGTCCTGTGCAGCGACACCTGCTGCACGGGAGGAGCAACATGTCCTCTCACCCCACACAGTCCACAAAACGTCACATTATTCTTCCTGCCTCACTTTCCTGTCTTCACCTATCCTGGACAGTAAAGAACATAACACATGGTCGGTGTAGTGTATAGATAATGGAGTTTGCAAAATGCTGGAGTAACTCAGCGGGTCAGGCAACATCTCTGGAGAGGATGGATAGGTGGTGTCTTGGGTCAGGATCCTTCTTCAGTGGGTGTAGTGTAGTTAGACTCTTGTGCTGTATTGTGGAGTATTACCTTACTCACTTACTGGAAGCAAGGAGGAAAGGATTCTGACCCGAAGCGTCACCTGTTCCTTTTCTCCAGAGATGTTGCCTGACCTGTTGAGTTGCTCCAACACTGTGGGTCTATCAACAGGTGACATGTCTGGCTGTCATGGTAGTTGACTGTGAGGCATGCGTGGAGGAATAGTCATTCACCGGAGTGGCCATCTGGACATACTCCTTGAGGCCCACAGAGAGTTCAAGAAGCAAGATAACCAGTTTGCAACTTGCAGTAAATTCAACGCCTTGCAGTCTGGGCTCACCAGCAGATTTTCCATTCCTTTAGAACATGTATTCCACCCTCCCTACATAGGTCTGTCTTCTGCCAGTCTGGTCTTGGAGAACGCTGCCATATCAGTTTTAAAGTTCTGCAGTTCCCATGCAATCATAGCTGCTCCTCTCTCAGGCTGATCACAGCTTCACTGTCAAGTGTCCATTTATTCCAGGCTGCAAAAGTCATATTTAGTTTTTCTGACTGCAATAAGATCCCAATGGACATGGTAATACAGTCAGGAGTGCTACAATACCCATTGAGTTACTCCATTATTTAGTGTCTGTCTTCGGTTTTGCGAGGATTTGGCCGGTGGCAGACCAATTTGCCTCTGGCATAAATAAGGTGGTATGGTATCATATCGTGTTGTATCGTATCGTTTACCGTGCCTTTTCCAGATCCCTCCTCTTTTAGATTTAGGTTTGTTTAGGTTTAGGTTTCTCTATGTCAGGTGTCCTAAGTTTGAGTGAAAAGTTTTGTTTCATGCTATACATGAAAACAATTAAGCCAAACTCAAGTCCAACGGGTCGAGTTAAGTCCTCCGGGTGATCTGATTTACTTCCACATCCCAAAGACATGCGGGTTTAGAAACATAGAAACATAGACATAGAATATAGGTGCAGGAGGAGGCCATTCGGCCCTTTGAGCCAGCACCACCATTCATTGTGATCAAGGCTGATCATCCCCTATCAATAACCCGTGGCTGTCTTCTCCCCATATCCCTTGACTCCACTAGCCCCTAGAGCTCTATCTTACTCTCTCTTAAATCCCTTCAGTGATTTGGCCTCCACAGTCCTCTGTGGAAGGGAATTCCATAAATTCACAACTCTCTGGGTGAAAAATATTTTTCCCACCTCAGTCTTAAATGACCTCCCCTTTATTCTAAGACTGTGGCCCCTGGTTCTGGACTCGCCCAACATTGGGAAAATCTTTCCTGCATCTAGCTTGTCCAGTCCTTCTATAATTTGATATGTTTCTATAAGATCTCCCCTCATCCTTCTAAACTCCAGTGAATACAAACCTAGTCTTTTCAATCTTTCCTCATATGACAGTCCTGCCATCCCAGGGATCAATCTCGTGAACCTGCGCTGCACTGCTTCAATCACAAGGATGTCCTTCCTCAACTTAGGAGAGCAAAACTGTACACAATACTGCAGATGTGGTCTCACCAGAGCCCTATACAACTGCAGAAGAACCTCTTTACTTCTATACTGAAATCCACTTGTTATGAAGGCCAACATTCCATCAGCTTTCTTCGCTGCCTGCTGTACCTGCACGCCAACTTTCAGTGACCGGGTTTGTAGCATGTAGGAAGTGGATGCAAAAGTGGGATAACATAGAACCACATGGTCCTTGGCAGAAACAGACCCGGGTCCAACAGCACAGACTCAGTCTGAAGAAGGGTTTCGGCCCGAAACGTTGCCTATTTCCTTCGCTCCATAGATGCTGCTGCACCCGCTGAGTTTCTCCAGCTTTTTTGTGTAGCACAGACTCCATGATGGTCGGGAGTCTCTACCCGCTGCACCCTTTCTCCACATTCTCAGCAGTTCATGTGCTCCACCTGCTGGCCAGCCTCCATCCCTCGCCTGTTTCACCATTACGGTCTTCTTCTTTAGACTTTACTTTAGGCTGGACTTTAGCCTTTAGAGATACAATGTGCAAACAAGTCCTGTGGCCCACTGAGTTGGCACTGACCAGTGATCAGCCCATACACCAGTACTATCCTACGCACTAGGGACAATTTACAATTTACTGAAGCCAATTAACCTATAAAACCTATATGTCTTAACATTATAGGAGGAAATAGGAGCACCTGGAGAAAACCAATAAGGTCACAGGGGAACATACCAACTCCTTACAGATAGCACCCTCAGTCAGGAATGAACTCGGGTCTCTGGCATGCAAAACCCGTGGGCCGCGCTTTTGTCAGGAACCTGCCACTTGACCTGACTACTGTGGGTGACCCTGCCAGGAGCAAGGCTCCTGATGGTTTAGCTCTCAGAAATATTGGTCCACGCAAGCTTCACCAGCGCAACAAGGTGTCACCCTCGGAGAGGCTTATGCACACGTGCACATGCGCACACTCACATGTACACACACACACGCGCATGCTCACTCACACACATACAAGCACGCACAAACACATAAAGGCATAATATACACAGTAAAACTACGATAACATAACTCCCACAAGATTTAGGTTGTGCAAGACTGGATACATTTCTATTAATATGCTCCCATGAACATGTCAACAATTGTTTAATTCACTTTTTTGGATGTGACGTACTGTTATAATACATTTTCCAGTGAGCCCTGTAAATTTAATGGGAGCACAAAAATGGAAGCCTCGGTCAATGGAACGCAGGCACCAGGGTTTTGGTCTAAAGAAACCTGAGTTGACACACTCTCAGGATTTCCAAATAGATAGCAGATCATTGGACTCTTACAATAAATATAAAATTATAAATTGTCCAGGTTGGTTTTGTGGATTAAAATCCAGGTTAATTATGATGAGCTAGAAAATCTACAGTGGACATGGAAAGACATGAGTAAGGGAATAATTATCAACGAGACATTTTAGAACACTGGTGCACAAAACCCAGCAACAAGGTGCAGCATATTTGGGTTACCAAATTAAAGAGATAAAGTTTTGAATTAAGAGTCCATTTTTTATTGTCATATGTTTCAAAAACGGAACAATGAAATTTTTACTTGCTGCACTTAACAGGCTTGTAAATGCAATAACACACAGATGGTATATAATACCGGTAATCCAAGGTCTTCCTGTGATGGAAAAAATAATGAAACACTAGAGGACATAGCTTTAAGTTGAGAGGGACAAAGTTTAAAGGAGATGTGTGGAGCAAGTTTTACACAAAGCGTGGTGAATTCCTTGGATGCACTACCAGGTGTGTGGTTGAAGCAGATATGTCAGTGGCATTTAAAATACTTATGGATAGGCAGATGAATAAACAGGGAATGGAAGGAAATGGGTTATGTTCATGCAGATATGTGGTGCTCTTGGCATTATGTGCAGCACAGACATTGTGGGTCAAATTGCCTGTTCTTGTGCTGTGCTGTTCTACGGTATGTTCTATGTGGAAATACAATAAATTAATTACTGTAACACTAGGAAACAATAATAGTGTAAAAACCAAAGTCGTTTGTGCATCACGGTAGACATAGTCCATAGATGTACATAGTTGCTGAGGTTAGTGTAGTGCAGTGTTTAAAGGTTCATGGTTGATGGAATGAAGCTGTTCTTGAACCTGGTGGTTATGGTTTTCATACTTGCGTACCTTCTTCCTGATCACAGGAGCCAAATGAGAGCATGGCAAGGGTGTGGTGGGTCTTTGATAACAATTTTGATTTGACCACTTCCTATTGATCCCTCGAATGGTGGGGACACCAATATCTGTGACGAACTCGGCAGTGTCCACCACTCTCTGAAGTCTCCTTTGATCCCGGGCATTCAAGTTGCTGAACCAGGTCACAATGCAAACTATCAATATACCCTCTACTGTAAACCTGTAGAACTTCAAATTACTTTGATGGCTCTCCTCAATTTTCTTAGGGAGGAGAGGTGTTGATGTGCATTCTTTGTGATTGCAATGACGTGCTGGACACAACAGATTTTTAGAGAAGTTCATGTCCAGGAAATTAAAGTTGTTGATTCTCTCCACTGCTTGTCCATGGACGAGGATAGTTTTGTGGATATCAACTTTCTCCTCCGGAAGTCAACAATTAGCTTCTTGGTCATGCTGACGTTGAGGGCAAGATTGTTGTTCTCGCAAAATTCATTCAGATTTTCAATATAGTCCCTCTATTCTGTATCCATTATTCATCCAACAATGGTGGTATCTTGAAACAAAATTTGAAGATACCATAGGAGCTTTGCATGCCTACACAGTCATGGGCACAGAGAGAGTGGTGTAGGGGACTGAGCACACAAATGTGAGGTGCTCCTGTAGTGATGGTTATCGAGAAGGAAGTATTGTTTGCCAATTTGTGCTGATTGTGGAATAGCAATGAGAAAGTTGAGGATCTAATTATGTACGGATGAGTGGAAACCCTGTTCTCTAGATCTGAAGAAAGGGTTTTGACCTGAAACGTCATCCATCCATTCCTTCTCCCCGGAGATGCTGCCTTTCCTTCTGAGTTACTCCCGCTTTTTGTGTCTATCTTCGGTTTAAATCAGCATCTGCAGTTCCTTCCTACTAAGTTTGGTTCTCTAAGTTTGATGATAAATTTGGAAATAACAGTTATGTACACACTGTGTACATTTTCCTTGATCTTAATTCCTTGATCTAAATATACACATTTTGCTTTGCAAAATGCTGGGTAGATAGTTACAGATACTATGAAGGAACTCAGATGAATGTCCTTGGAGCAAATAAATTTAAGGGATGGTTTACTGGAGGGATTTTGACAAGGTAGATATGGAGAAACAGCTTCCATGGAAAGATTGAAACTAGAGCACATACAAAACAATTGTTGAAAGAACCAAGGGCAGATGAGAATTCTGATATCATGTTAAATGCTTTGCTTGAGAGAGTTGGCAAATCAGATTTGAAGCTAATTTTCAAAGGAAATTGGATGAACACTCGAAGAGGAATTTTTTTACAGACTGTTCATAAAAAGCAGAGGTCTGGAACAAATTGGATAGGTGTAATAATAGCAGTGAGCTCACAGAAGCAGAAAAGGTCAAATTGCTTTCCACTGCATGAACAATACCATGGTTTCAGTAATTGTCTTTTATGAAGTACAACATAACTGTGCTAATGCACAAAAACTGTTGTCTAACTTGCAGACTAACTGACTAATATTAGCGAAGGTTGGCTGGTACCATTGTACATTTAAGATGAAGCTAGACATAAAATGCTGGAGTAACAGGGGGACAGGCAACATCTCTGGAGAGAAGGAATGGGTGACGTTTCAGGTCGAGACCCTTCTTCAGACTGATATTAGGGGAGTGGGCAGTAAACAGATAAGAAAGTGTATAGATAAGGAAGTGTAAGGTGTGAAAACAGGACAAAGGGAATTAAGATCAAGGTAAATGTAGAATTGCCACACAGTCACCATTGTTTATTTAAACAGGTATGTTTTAATTGAACTGCTATCCAGGAATAGAAACATGTTTGTTGAACAGGCATCTTGACATAAAGCACAAAAGCTATGACACCGCCAGTACTACACTCCTCCAGCGCTCACGTTCTGGAAAGAGGTATATATGACAGGAGTGCAACAAGTGGCACAACATGAGATTGAAGTGATAACAATAATGGTTGTTGGGAAAAGAGGCCAGGAGGGAAACTTGATGGAAATATGTATGGGCAACTTGCAAACTTTACTCAAAATAATGAAAAATTCTACAGATCCATTGAAAAATAGATGTATAAATTATGGTGTAAGTGGTAAATACCAACATTGCATATTGTACCATATTGGACACTTCTCTCCACTTTCTTGATCTTTCTTTAATTTAGTTTAGAGATACAGTGCGAAAACAGGCCCTTCGGCTCACCGAGTCCGCACCGACCAGCGATCCCCGCATATTATCACTATCCTACACACACTGGGGACAATTTACCAAGCCAATTAACCTACAAGTTTCTACGCCTTTGGAGCGTGGGAGGAAACTGAAAATCTCTGAGAAACCCACGCGGTCACGGGGAGAAACGTACAAACTCTGTACAGACAGCCCCCATAGTCGGGATCAAACACGGGTTTTTGGTGCTGCAAGCGCTGTAAAGCAGCTACTCTACTGCTGTGCCACCGTGCTGCCCTATCTGTCTCTATCCCAGAGGACAGATTATCGACTGAGATTTATTATAAACCTAACGATTCTCAAAGCTGCCTGGAGTACATCCCCTCCCACCCTGCCTCTTGCAAAGACGCCTTCTCCTACTCTCAACTCCCTGCTCCATGGCATCTGCTCCCAAAATGAGGCTTTCCATTCTAGGACCTCTCTCGTTAGTAAACATGGATTCTCCTCTGCTGTCTGATTGATCCCTCATTCACATCTCCTCCGTGTCCCACCGTTCTTCTCTCACTCCCTCAAATTGATCAAAGATAGAGTTCCCCTAGTCCTTACCTTTCACCCTACCAGCGTCTGCATCTAATATACCTTTCCCCGTCATTTCTACCACCTTCAATGTGATCCCACCAGCAGAGACATTTTCCCATCTCCACTCTTGCCACTTTCTGCAGGGACTGCTCCCTTCTCATCTCTTTAGCCCATTTCCCATCAAAGCGGAGAAAGGACCACCTTTAAAGGCGTCATCCTATGTTCATTTTCTGGTAATAACCAGATTATTGATCATTTTAAAGATTTACGTTGCTTTTTGTCAGCCAAATTCCAATCTACAGCACATAATGCACAAGCTAATCTCTTATCATTGAACCAACCAACTTAGATTGAGCCAACAACCTGATCAAAAAATTGTCTGTGTAATAAATAGATTTTCTGTACGCTTTCCCACACTGAAATGTCATCAATGTCTCAAAGTTAAACTACCGTTCTGGAATGCTTGATCAGACCGGAGAAAAACATCCATGAGCATTAATCAATAGTGTTTTGCAGGACAATAGTGGGATTGCAAATTAAACAGCAGGCTATGTAATGAGTTATTTTACTTTGGATATTATGATTGGCCATGAATATGTTAATCGTGAAGGGCTTTAAACGAATTAATCAGATAAATTAATCAGCTTGCACATATGAATATCTCGTTGTACTGGGAGACCAACAAGAAAACAAGAAAATTCTTTGTCCAATTGGGATGAATTGTAGGACTGAGCAATAACAATGTTCATGGACTAAATATCAGGTTTATAAAATACACTGGCACCCAGCTACCCTTCATGATCACCTTTCTTAGTTCTTTGCAAGGGCTGTCTTCTGCAATGTCATTTTTTTAAAGGCACCTCAATTGCATGCTGTTGTTCATGGTAGGAAAAGCTCAGAGGTTTGTGACCAATAGCTGACCCCCCCCCAGTGCAAATTCCGTATTGCCTGCTCCATAAAATCTATTGTTTCCTCATTAAAAAAGTATATATGCTACCTGGAGAACGTCAAGTTCCAGTTGGATAATCTTGGAGAAATTGAGAATAGAAGTTCGGAGGTCATGTTACAGATTTACAAGACATGGATGAGGCCACATTTAGAGTACTATGTTCAGTTTTGGCCACTCTGTTATAGGAAAGATGTTGTTAAGTTGTAAAGGATGCAGAGAAGATTTACAATAATGTTGCCAGGTTAGGGGAATTAAGATCCAGAGTGCATAGGTGTAAGGTGAGAGGAGAATTATTAAATAGGAACCAGAGGGGCAACTTTTTTACACAAAAGGTGTTGGGTGTATGGAACAAGCTGCCGAAGGAGGTATTTGAGCCAGGTACTAGTGTAACATTTAAGACGTATTTAATAGATACATGGATGGGATAGGTTTAGAAGGATACGGGCCAAACGCAGGCAGGTGGGACTACTGTAGTTGGGGCATGTTGGTTGGCATTGGCAAGTTGGACCGAAGGGCCTGTTTCCATGCTGTATGACCATATGACTCTATGGCTCTAAATGCTAGTTGCAGTATTGCAATTATCCGCATTGCTAAAGTGAAGGGTAAAAATAACTCGGAGCATTTGGGCTTTGACTCTGGAAGGCCAAATCAAGAACATTATGATGAAATTGACTGTATTGTGCAAAAAATCATGAACATCTTTCGCATTAATAATTATATTTAAAGTAAAGCTAATAAAGTAAAGATAGATACAGGTAGCAACTTACTAAGCTGCAGGTATATAAAATTGTGGAGCTCGTTCCTCCAAAACAGGAATACAGTCACTTGAAAAGTACGTGTGCAGCAATAAAGCAAATGTGGTTTTGGTTTAGACACAAAGTGCTGGAGTAATTTAGCGGGTCAAGCAGTATCTCCTATTTCTCCAGAGATGCTGTCTGCCCTGCTGAGTTACTCCAACACTTTGTGTTTATCTTTGGTAAATACCAGCACCTGCAGTTCTTTGTTTCTACTCCTTAGTTTTAGTTTAGCTTTAGTTTAACATTTAGTTTGAACATGAACAATATTATTTGTATTATTTGAGTTACTTATTTGTTTGTTTTCCTTTGTGTTTTATTTTCTTTTTTTATTGCTTACAAGTTTATTTGTGTTTGTATTTTTTAACATGTTCAATAAATTAATAAAGTAAAAGTAAAGTAAAGTAAGTTTATACATACAGTGGGAAACAGGCTCTGTGGCCCACTGAGTCCACACTGATCAGCGATCATCCACATACTATCCTACACTCTGGGGACAATTTACTGAAGCCAATTAACCTACAAACCTGCATGTCTTCGGAGTGTGCAAGGAAACTGGGGCATCTGGAGATAGGGTTGTCAACTGATCCGTATTACCCAGAAAATCCTGTACATTGGGCTAAATTGGTTTCTCCTATACGGGACAGCTCTTGTCCCTATTTGACTGCTACTACTCAGGTCGAAAGGACTGTCGGATCAGAGCGCTGCATCCGGCCCCACCTCACCCATCCTGACAGTGCAGCCTGGAATCAGCATTATGCCAGTGGCCCCGTCGGTCGGCAGCCCGGCCAGCTGTCCGACCTTCGGACCTTCGCTTACCGCCGACACCACCACCCCTCCTTCTCATGGCTGATCGTCAGTACATGAGTTGGATGGGGTGCCGGGCCAAAACTCCTCACCTGGCCCGCCGGCCGGGCTTTGTGTACAGTCCAACATGCGGGCCAATTCATCATTCATCCAGCCGCGGCCGAGTCGGTCAACGAATTGCTATCGGGAATTTGTCCCTTATTTTGACCCTTTGTCCCTTATTTGGAAGTGAGAAAGCTGGCAACCCTACCCGGAGAAAACCCACGGGGGGTCACTGGGAGAACGTACAAACTCCGTGTAGACAGCACCCACAGGCAGAATCAAAACCAGGTCTCAGGTACATGCTGGAATCTTGAGCAAAAAACAAAGTGTTGGAGGTGCTCAGTGGGTCAAGCAGCATCTGTGCAGGGAATACACAGGTGATATTTCAGGTAAGGAATCTTGCTGACCTCTATTCCCTGCACAGATTGACCTGACCTACTGAGTTCCTCCAGAACTTTGAATTTTGCTGAATAAAACTATAAAAATATAAAAAATAAAAATCTCACAACTGATGTTGAGGAATTGAGATTATAAGTTTTTCAAAAGGATCCTATGCACAATGCATCATGAGTTAGAATTGTTGCATTAATTCCCAAAAGTAGAGAAAGCTCCCCACCTAGTGAAGCTCATAGGTAGTACTCTTGATTACTATTCTAAATTTCATTGGAAATGTACTTAGTTAGCATATATTTTGTATAAATGAGCAGGTTATGTAGATGTGTGGAAAAATTGCAGGCAAATCATTTAATCAAAGAGAACCAGACAATCACAGAAGTCACAGAAATAACCCCCTTCACCCAAATATCATAATTTACACTTGTTTAATGCCACTCAGTAATAAAGATGTTTTGTACCCTGTGCCATACAGGAATGTAGAAGGACAGCTTCAGACACAACAAGAAATAAGGGGCCAATCTGGGGAAGCTTCAGCACTTGACTATGTGCAAGCTAAACAGCAAGAGCACAGCATTAAACAAACTCACAACTAATGGATCAGAGCAGAGTTTCACACAGGTATATAGGGTCATTAAAATGCCCTTGAGTACATTGTCCTTCATCAGTCAGAGTATTGAGTATAGAAGTTGGGAATTACAGTTCCAATTGTACAACAAGACGTTGGTGAGGTCACATTTGGCGTACTGTGTTCACCCAACTATAGGAAGAATGTAATTTAGCTGGAAAGAGTGCAAAGATTTACAAAGATGTTCCCAGAACACGAGGGTATGAGGTTAGGCAAGCAAATATTTTATTCCTTAGAGCACAGGAGGCTGAGCGGTGATCTTGTAGATAGGCGTAAAATCATGAGGGGGATACATAGGTTGAATGCAGAGCCTTTTACTGAAAGTTTTCTAAGTATGTGGTGGGATATAGATTAGATGGAAAGTTGAAGTAGATGGTAGGTGGAATTTAATCCAGACAAGTGTGAGATAATGCTCTTTGGGAGGCCAAATTCTGGTAGGATACATAATATAAGTGGCAGGGACCTTTTACGGTGACTTTGGGGTGTGCGTCTCTGACAAGGGTAGGACAGGTGGAAACGGTAGTGAAGAAGATATGTTTGCATTCATAGATAAAATCTTTGAATATAAAAGTTGTGACATCATGTTGCAGCTGTACAAATAAAAGTGGTTAGATCATGCTCATGGCATTCTGTACAGTTCTTATCACCGCATTACATGAAGCTGTGGGAACAAGAGAAAGTGCAGAGAGATTCACCAGAATGTTGCTGAATGAAGGGCTGTAATTACAAAAAGAGATTGGATAGTCTGGGTTTATTCTCCTGGGACTGTAGAAGCTGAAGGCTGACCATAGTGGTTTATAAAATGATGAGGGGCATAGATAGGATAGAGAGATATGACATTTTCCCAGGGCAGGGCAGGATTTTTATATCATTCAAGACATTAGTACCTCTAGCCACTAAATGGTTAAGGGGAATGTCTTTTATACGCATGCAAGCTCACCATCAGAGACCTTCAGAGCTTCTTCACAATTTTTCAAAACACAGTCTTTGATTGATAAATTCTTTATTGTTGATGAAAAATATTAAGTTACATCCAAACTTCTTCTGACTCATAGAAACATAGAAACATAGAAACATAGAAATTAGGTGCAGGAGTAGGCCATTCAGCCCTTCGAGCCTGCACCGCCATTCAATATGATCATGGCTGATCATCCAACTCAGTATCCCGTACCTGCCTTCTCTCCATACCCCCTGATCCCTTTAGCCACAAGGGCCACACCTAACTCCCTCTTAAATATAGCCAATGAATTGGCCTCAACTACCTTCTGTGGCAGAGAGTTCCAGAGATTCACCACTCTCTGTGTGAAAAATGTTATCTTAGTCCTAAAAGATTTCCCCCTTATCCTTAATGACTATAATCCTTATCTTCATGACTATAATCTTCATCGAACTCCAGCATTGCTTTAAACATTAGAAAAATCCTCGTGTCTCCGTTACACTTCGCATTGTCGAAGGGTAAACCTTCTCCATGCTGGTTCCAAACTAAACTAAAAACTAAGCTTCTGCGCAAGATAAATAGCCTCAAACACGCCCAAAAATACATCATAAATCCCACCCACAATATAATGGGCAGTCTAAAATTTAAAGACACATGCCATTATCAATGACACACAAAACATGCCAAATGGCCACTACATACCGGCCCCTAATTGTTCCGAGTACATAACGAGGCAATTACTAATAAACATCAAAAAAATAGCCATGAAGGCTTAACATATCAAAAGCAATAAATCAGGGAATAGAACCCCATGGCTCCTAGTCGGGATATTGACAGGTGGGGATACTAACCACTATACTAACGAGAAAAAATAGCATGCACTATATATCTGCAAACAGAATTCTTCATCGACTCTTCCATCTTCACTTTCGCCTTCTAGAAGCAAGCATAACTTGATTATTAATCTTATTAAAACACTGGTTTTAGTTCAAATTCATACCATGTGCACCAAACCTTTAAAATCAGGCATGATGCCCAGTATAGAGATCAAAACATAACAGTCCAATGCTTTGATAGCATGAAACGTCTACCCCCATGTATGATCAACTCATGGATGTGCTGGAGGACAGAGGATCTAAGGGGGTAGAGGAACTGAATGAAATTTTCATTAGGCGAGAAATAGTATTGGGTAGGCTAATGGGACTGAAGAATGATAAATCCCCTGGACCTAATGGTCTGCAACCCAGGGTCCTCAGGGAGGTGGCTCTAGAAATAGTGGACGCATTGGTGATCATTTTCCAATGTTCAATAAATTCAGGATCAGTTCCTGTGGATTGGAGGATTGCTAATGTTATCCCACTTTTCAAGAAAGGAGTGAGAGAGAAAACGGGGAATTACAGACCAGTTAGCCTGACTTCGGTGGTGGGAAAGGTGCTGGAGTCAATTATTAAAGAGGTAATAATGGGGCATTTGGATAGCAGTACAAGGATTGGTCCAAGTCAGCATGAAAGGGAAATTGTTCCCTTTTTGAGGATGTGACAAGTATAATGGATAAAGGGATGCCAGTTGATGCAGTGTATCTAAACTTTCAGAAAGCCTTTGATAAGGTCCCGCACGAGAGATTGGTGACTAAAATTAGAGCACATGATATTGGGGGTAGGGTGTTGACATGGATAGAAAATTGGTTGGCAGACCGGAAGCAAAGAGTAGGAGTGAATGGGTCCTTTTCAGAATGGCAGGCAGTGGCGAGTGGAGTGCCACAAGGCTTGGTATTGGGGCCGCAACTGTTTACCATATATATTAATGATTTGGAAGAGGGAATTTGGAGCAACACTAGCAAGTTTGCGGATGACGCAAAGCTGGGTGGCAGTGTGAACTGTGAAGAGGATGTTAGGAGGTTGCAGGGTGACATGGACAGGTTGAGTGAGTGGGCAGATGCATGGCAGATGCAGTATAATATTGATAAATGTGAGGTTATCCACTGTGGCGGCAAAAACAAGTGGGCAGATTACTATCTCAATGGGGTTAGGTTAGGTAAGGGGGAGGTACAGCGAGAACTGTGCGCCCTTGTACACTGGTCATTGAAAGTTGGCTTACAGGTACAGCAGGCAGTGAAGAATAATGGAATGTTGGCCTTCATAACAAGAGGATTTCATTATAGGAGTAAAGAGGTTCTTCTGCAGTTGTATAATGCTCTGGTGAGGCCACATCTGGAGTATTGTGTACAGTTTTGGTCTCCTAATTTGAGGAAGGACATCCTTGTGATTGAAGCAGTGCAGCGTAGGTTCACGAGATTGATCCCTGGGATGGCGGGACTGTCATGTGAGGAAAGGTTGAAAAGACTAGGCTTGTATTCACTGGAGTTTAGAAAGATTAGGGGATATCTTATAGAAACATATACAATTATAAAAGGACTGGACAAGCTAGATGTAGGAAAAATGTTCCCAATGTTGGGCGAGTCCAGAACCAGGGGCCACAGTCTTAGAATAAAGGGGAGGTCATTTAAGACTGAGATGAGAAAAAGCTTTTTCACCCAGAAAGTTGTGAATTTATGGAATTCCCTGCCACAGAGGGCAGTGGAGGCCAAGTCACTGGATGGATTTAAGAGAGAGTTAGATAGAGCTCTAGGGGGCTAGTGTAGTCAAGGGATATGGGCAGAGGGCAGGCACGGGTTATTGATAGGGGATGATCAGCCATGATCACAATGAATGGCGGTGCTGGCTTGAAGGGCCGAAGGGCCGAATGGCCTCCTCCTGCACCTATTTTCTATGTTTCTATGTTTCTTTGTAACAACAATGTTGAAGTGTGAAAATCTTTCAAAAGAATAACAGGATTCTTAACAATAAAGTTCACCGTTGGATTTGATTTAGTTTCCAGATCATTAGCAGAGATTTCAAATCCCTGCTCAAGCTTTGGCCATTCTCTGTCTGGTTTACAGAGAGATTTTAGTTCATTGATCCATTTCTTTTCGCTTAAGAAACTCTTCTTCCTGAGGAGACTAAAGAAGGTCCATCTGTCTGCTCAGATTCTGGTGAACTTCTACCGCTGCTCCATCGAGAGCATCCTTACCAACTGTATCACAGTATGGTATGGCAACTGCACTGTCTCTGACCGGAAAGCACTGCAGAGGCTGGTGAAAATTGCCCAACGCATCACCGGTTCCTCACTACCCTCCATTGAGTCTGTCCAGAGCAAGCGATGTCTGCGAAGGGCGCTCAGTATCGTCAAGGACTGCTCTCACCCCAACCACAGACTATTTACTCTCCTACCATCCGGGAGGCGCTACAGGTCCCTCCGTTCCAGCTTCTTTATTCCTTGCAGCTGTTACATTACTCAGCACTGTACCTCGGTGATTGCCAATCACCACCCCCCCCACCCCCCCCCAGACACTAGTGAAAAGAATTGCACTACTACGACTAAGCACGTAAATATATTTATTTATTGTTCATATTCTATGTCGCTCTTCTAGGGAGATGCTAACTGCATTTCATTGTCTCTGTACTGTACACTGCACAATGACAATAAAGTTTGAATCTGAATCTGAAACTGAATCATAGTCAGTTCTCTGGAAACTTCATTCGCAGGATTTTCTTCTGTGTTAGCATATTTCAGTTGTACAACATTAGTAACTCCCAATGCTCTTTCCATTGACAGATTGTCTCTGTCCAAATCCAACTCTCTGGTTTCTTTGGCTCTATCATCTAGTGGAATGCTTTCACAATTGTCGCTGATCCACTTGGAGAGTGTGAATCCTCCCTTATCGCAAAGGGAAGTCAGATGTTCTACTGGTAGAATTGCTTCCTGCTCAGTAGACATAGATTTTCAGCAATCATCTTTGTAGAAATTATTCTTCAAAGAGATTCTTACTTCATGAAATTTTGTATTCTCATCACGCTTGCGTTTCAAAGTCTGGGTACGTTGCTCTGCTATACGACGATTATTCTGCAAACTAACACTTTCTTGCTTGAAAGGTAAGTCCACACAATAGTGTCGATCAGTTTTTACTGAGTAGTTCATAATATTCATGAACTTCAACTCTTCATTCGACATCTCTTCAGATTCCTTGCTGGTACTTTCATTAATGTCATGATTGTATGGCTTCATCACCGGCTTTTCTCATTTATCAGTAGATATTTGATCAACAGCAATGGTAGGATATTTACTTCTGATTCTCGTTTTTGTTGTTCCTTTTCAAGGAGGCATGGATAACCCATCCAAGTTGTGTTTCCATAGCATACGGTCCTTCACCTTGGCTCCTAATAATCTGTATAGGTTCCAATTGTTTCAAGTCTTCATGTCTTGGTATATTTTGACAACCAACAGGCATGGTTCCATGTGTAAACACCTCAGATATTGGTATAAATTATCTTCATCCAAACTGGATATCTCCATACTCGTGATGTAATGACTCATGCTCTCTTTATCTTTAGTCATTGTATATAATCGAATCCTAGTCTCTTCTCCTGTGATGTTCAGCCTTCTTGTCAAGTTTTCTGTGCAAAAGGTAGGTAGTCGAACTTCCGTGATCCAAAAAAGCATATGTTTGCAACACTATATTCGTCTTGTTGATCCTTATCTGTACTGGTAAGATAGAAAAGTTACAAGCTTCAACCCCGGCCCCAATATGAGCAGTTACTTGAGGCGAGGTGATAGCATCACTAGTAGTTGGCTTCTTCTTCTGTTCTGTCTGCTCTGGTACATCCTCTTTTAATTGCTCTGGTAGCTCATCATCCATTTGTTTCGGTTCTTCTTCTTCTTCTTCCCAATGCTCTGGTAGTTCTTCTTCTATGTGAAGTGCTTCAGCATGATATTGTTTGCACTTATAACAAATTATAGGACTCTTACAGTCTCTCACCATATGTCCTTTTTTTAAACATCCAAAACAGATTCCCTTCTCCTTCAAGAAATCTATCTTGTCTTCATATTCTTTTATCTTGAATCTTCAACACCATCTTATGGTGTGACCAACTTCTTCACATAACAAACAAAATACTATTTGGTTGCTAGTAAATACATTTCCTTTCATTCTATCTGTCTTTTCCACAGGTCTGGTTGTGATAGAAAAACTACTTCTCATAGGTTCTGATATTTCTTCATTTCTGGTAAAGGTAGAACCTTTGTTATTTGCAATTGGTTTGTAATCTTCAATAGTCCCGTAGTGTGGCTCTAACATGTGCTGTATTCCCTTGTCCAAGAAATCCACCAGGTCTGGTAGCCTGGCTCACTTTGACAACTTTCTACAAATATTTCAACACTTCCATTTATGTACTTCACCAGAAATCGTAAGCCCTCCTTTTCATCCGTAACTTTCGTTTCTAATACTTCTTCTATTGCCCTTACGAAAGCTTCATACTGCAAAGGATCTCCACCATACATAGGAATTTCTGCTGGTGGTAGAATGATCGAGGTATTTTGTCGAGCTATCAATTCAGTTTGACTTTTCACCAATGCCAATAACTCATCCTGATAACTTCTTCAAGTTAGAGAGGAGGTCCTGATAACCGTGGCTTGGCTCCAACTGATGATAAATAGGCCTATTGGTTTGTCTCGAGTATCCACAGACGCTCCAATAGTAGTTGGTTTCGATCCAGCACCCATTTGCTGAGATGAAGTTTCACCTATCTTCCTCTGTTCCAATGGGTTTTCAAAGCCATGAAATCCGGTGGACCTCGATTGTGGAATTGATTCAACTGCTAATTCACTTTGTGCAATCTTTCTTCCCAAATCAGAGTTCATCACTTCAATGTTCTAGAGCTGCATCTTGACCCCTCACTTTCCAGTTGCTCCTTCTTTGTCTTGGCCACCGCCATCTTTGTGTCTAGTTCCAGTTGTTCCTCTCGTCGCCTCAGTTCTTATTTTTCCCGCTCAATTTCATGTTTCATCTTCATGGCATCCGCTTCTATTGAGAGAACAGCTAGATCAGCTTTAACTCCCAATCGAGCAGAAGCCCTTGATATTGAACTGGCTGTTAAACCAGATCTGTGTCCTGATCCTTGTGAAGGTGCATTTAAGATACTGTCTCCAGGTAGAGGGAGAAGAGGGGGGAAGAGACTGCAGACCTAAGACTTTTGCCTCCATCACAGTGAGGAGATGTTGGTGGCCTCACTGTGGTGGATGTTAATATGTGTTTATTGTTTTTTATTGTATGTATGACTACTTAAATTTTGTTCAGACTTCGGTCTGAATGACAAATAAAAGGCTATTCTATTCTATTCTAGGTGCTTTCTCATCTTCATCTTTTCCAGCACATAGTTGCTTCACACTTCCAGCTACTAAGCTCGTATGTTGTAACATAATTTCAGATAACCACTTCTCTGACTTACCCATGAAACCATTGAATATCTTCAACCTGTCTTCTTCCCATTGGGTGTGTCTTCTGCATTCTTCCCGAGACGGCCGTGAACACAGCAGTACATGTTGTTTCTTTCCAACCTCCTAGCAGAGGTTCAATAGCTGTCTCATATTCGATTTCACCTACATCACGTTCTGTTCTGATTCCATTAGTTTATTCTGTTTCTCAATTAATCTGGTAACCTGTTTCCATAATTTGTTTCTCTCCTTCTCGGTTTCTTTCAACTAGGCAGCTTGTGAATTATCTGTTTCTTCTCGATGCATGAGTTTTCTGTAGCTATCGATTGACTCGTTAGCTTGCTCCCATATTGAGTTTTCCTCTTTCAGAGCTAGAACTTGGCATTTCTCAGTGAGTTTAAGTTGACTAATTGGTCTTTCATTGCCACCTCGTGGTCCCTCAGGCATGGCACTTTCTTAATCTTCTGGATCCATAATTTTAAAGACGTTTTGGAAGGTCACCAAGTCTTTAAATTAAATAAAAGTCCTCTGCTAGTAGCAACAACTTTGTTTTGTCAACATTTTCATCAGAACCATAGGAAGCTGATATTGTAGAGAACATCTCTCCAACATCCATGGGCTTAAAGATGACAATAATTTGAAAGGAATGCATGTTTTTATCAAAAGATTCAAAACTACTCATAATTTCTACTCATAATTTCTGCGACGTGTCTTCAGATCAGACTCGATGCTGTCGATAGACCTCATCCTTCTCTGGTCGAGATCTATTTTCTTCAGTTCCTCGGCTGTAACCGGAATTCTGGCCAAAACCTCTTTGAGATCTTAGCCAATTCTTCCATTCCAATCTCTGGCACTGGTATTTACCCCTCTGCCAGAGGTCTCCTTCGACTTAATGTTGTGGCAGATTTTTATATCGTTCAAGAGATTAGTCCCTCGCCGCTAAATGGACAGCATGGTTAAGGAGAATGTCTTTTATATGCATGCAAGCTCACCGTCAGAGACCTTCAGAGCTTTTTCACAGACAAATCTTGAAAACACAGTCTTTTGATTGATAAATTCTTTAATGTTGATGAAAAACATTAAGATACATCCAAACTTCTTCCGACTCGTTACTATAATCTCCATCGAACTCCAGCATTGCTTTAAACATTAGAAAACTCCTAGTGTCTCCGTTACACTTTGCATGGTTGAAGTAAACCTTCTCCATGCTGGTTCCAAACTAAACTAAATACTAAGCTTCTGCGCAAGATAAATGGCCCCAAACATGCCCAAAAATACGTCATAAATCCCACCCACAATATAACGGGCAGTCTAAAAGTTAAAGACACATGCCATCATCAATGACACACAAAACAAGCCACTACAACTTAAGACTAATTTATGTGAACCGATAAATTTGCGGTGTGGGTTCCTGTTTGATGGACTCAAACATCTGTGAGGTTGAAAAAGATTGTGTATTGTGGTTGGTGCTGTTCCTTGCATTTCTATTGGTGTAGTTCACTGTGCCTCAGGCCATTAAATCCTAGTTCGTGTTTGATTTATTATTATGTAAGTTGACTACGCAACATAGAAACATAGGATCATTTATCCTTCCAAGCCATTCAAGAACAGTTGATTTGTTCTCTAATTCCATGCAATTGGCACACAGCTCTCCTTGATTTTGACAAGCAAATATCTATTGATCCAACCTCAAAAATTAACAAATAAACTGGATTCAATTGTCTTATGCTGAATAGCATTCCAAAGTTATACAATCCTATCTTCACACCTGAAAAATATAGCTCTGTACTTTAAACATCTAGAACTAGTGTCCCAACCATCAAAAACAATGTCCCTCTATCCTCTAATCTATCCTAGCTGTGCTCAGTAATGTTTTGAAAATATTGTCAAGTCAGCTTTAACTTCTAAATTTCACATTTCTAGTCAACCTATTTGTTCTTTGTAAAGTAACCATGGTGTTAATCTATGTTTCTAGTAAAATCTAATTAATGTTCCCTCCAAAGCCAGTCAAGCTTTCCTAAGGTAAACTGCTCTGGGTACTGCTGGTGTGGTCCACTCAGGGCATTCTACAGCTATAGTACAAGCTACAGGAATTTGTAATCCACTCCTCTGGAAATGAAGAGCAACATTCCATTAGCCTGTTTGATTATTTTTCTGTATATGTCCAGGACATTTTAATTATTTATGTGCAGCCTGTCTCCATGGACCTCCCTTGCTTCCAGAATTTCACCTTATGTTTTTTTTTTACCAGTTTTTGCAGCTTAACCTATCACCTTCCAGGATTTGTGCGAATAAACTCACAGGTCTCTCTGCCTGTTTCCATCTGTTAAAATAATTCACATTTCCTCTCCGCTTTGCACCTACCAAAATACATTTTTTTCACATTGCATCTGAATATGTCTGCCTTTCCATGTGCTCCACAGGTCTCTCATTATACTATGTCATCTGCAAATTTTGGAATTAAAAAATGACAACAAGATTGCAGACACTGAAAATGAGGGGGGAAAAAAACCATAAAAGCTGGAAGGACAAGAGAGATGAGAGATTGAGTGGTGCTAGAAGAACAATCCTGCTTTCAATGTCAGCAAGAATAGATTGTCAACCACAGGAGAGGGAAGACCAGGATCCATGAATCTATGTTCATCAACAGGATAGCAGTGGAGAGGGTCACCAGCTCCAAGATCCTGGATGTACGTATCTCTGAAAATCTATCCAGACCTAACACATTTATGCAATTACAAAGATAGATTATCAACACATCTACTTCCTTAGTAGACTGAAGAGATTTGGTATGTTGATGATTACTCTGTTGAACTTGAACACGTCTACACAGGAGTGCATACTGACTGGTTGCAACATCGCCAGGTTCGACAACATGAACACTCAGGAATGAAGGAGATTACGGAGAGTGGTAGAAGCCACCCAATGCATCACAGGTATTGACTTCCCACCACCGAAGGGATCTATAAGTGGTGATGCCTCAAAAAGGCGGCCAATATTATCAAAGATCCACACCATGCATGCTGGCTATGTTCTCATTTCACTCCTACCATCAGGAAGAAGGTACAGGAGATTGAAAACCAAACCATCATTCAAAGTAGCTTCTTCCCAGAAATCATCAGGCTCTTGAACACTACACAATACTAATCTCAGCAACTGTGAACGTTAATGGACTATGTCTTTTGTTGCACAAAGGACATCAGTTTTTGAATAATTAGGCAATCTGGTATTACGGTTATTAATTTATTGAATTTTTTACTTCATTATATTTTATCTGTGTGTATGTGTTTATGGGCTTGTTATCTGTAGGAAGGAACTGCAGATGGTGGTTTAAACCAAAGATAGACACAAAAAGCTGGAGTTAACTCAACGGGTCAGACATCATCTCTGGAGAAAAGGAATGGGTGACATTTCGGGTCACCTATTCCTCTCCACCTGAAATGTCACCTATTCTTTTTCTCCAGAGATGCTGTCTGACCCATTGAGTTACTCCAGCTTTTTGTGTCTATTTATGGGTCTGCTATGCTGCTTCATGTAAGAAATTAAAATAAAACACAAACTGCTAGAGTGACTGAGTGGGTCAGGCAACATGTGCAGATGAAATTTTGGGTCAGGACCATGTCTGACAGAGATGCTACCTGACCTGCTGAGTTACTCCAGCACTTTCTGTTTTTTTGTGAGTGCAAGTTGGAATGTCATCATTTTGTTGTCAGTGGGTATTATATGGCAATTATGAACTGGTGACTTTCTGGACTCTTGAGCGGAGACAACATCTGTGGAGATAAACTAAGTTAATGTTTCTTAATGTTTAAGAGGGAACTGCAGATGCTGGAGAATCGAAGGTTACACAAAAAAGCTGGAGAAACTCAGCGGGTGCAGCAGCATCTATGGAGCGAAGGAAATGGGTAACGTTTCGGGCCGAAACCCTTCTTCAGACTGATCGGGGGCGGGGGTGGGTGGGGACAAGAAAGGGAAAAGGAGGAGTAGCCTACACTTGACTATACTGGACTACACTTCTTCCCACCCTGCTTCCTGTAAGGACTCCATCCCCTACTCCCAATTCCTCCGTCTACGCCGCATCTGCTCCACGGATGAGGCGTTCCACACCAGGACATCTGAAATGTCCTCACTATTCAGGGAACGGGGGTTCCCCTCCTCCACCATAAATGAGGCTCGCGCCAGGGTCTCTTCCATACCCCGCAACACTGCTCTCTCTCCCCATCCCCGCACTCGCAACAAGGGCCGAGTCCCCCTAGTCCTCACCTTTCACCCCACCAGCCGTCACATACAAAAAGTAATCCTCCGTCAGTTTCGCCACCTCCAACGTGACCCCACTACTCGCCACATCTTCCCATCTCCCCCCATATCTGCCTTCCGCAAAGACCGCTCCCTCCATAACTCCCTTGTCAATTCTTCCCTTCCCTCTCGGTCCACCCCCTCCCCGGGCACTTTCCCTTGCAACCGCAAGAGATGCAACACTTGTCCCTTTACCTCCCCCCTCGACTCCGTTCAAGGACCCAAGCAATTGTTCCAGGTGCGACAGAGGTTTACCTGCATCTCTTCCAACCTCATCTATTGCGTCCGCTGCTCTAGATGTCAGCAGATCTATATCGGTGAGACCAAGCGGAGGTTGGGCGATCGTTTCGCCGAACACCTCCGCTCGGTCCGCAATAACTAAGCTGACCTCCCGGTGGCTCAGCACTTCAACTCCCCCTCCCACTCCGTCTCCGACCTCTCTGTCCTGGGTCTCCTCCATGGCCACAGCGAGCAGCACCGGAAATTGGAGGAACAGCACCTCATATTCCGTTTGGGGAGTCTGCACCCCGGGGGCATGAACATCGAATTCTCCCAATTTTGTTAGTCCTTGCTGTCTCCTCCCCTTCCTCAGCCCCCCTGCTGTCTCCTCCCATCCCCCAGCCTTCTGGCTACTCCTCCTTTTCCCTTTCTTGTCCCCACCCACCCCCGCCCCCGATCAGTCTGAAGAAGGGTTTCGGCCCGAAACGTTGCCTATTTCCTTCGCTCCATAGATGCTGCTGCACCCGCTGAGTTTCTCCAGCTTTTTTGTGTAACCTAATGTTTCTTAATGTTGTTAATACATTTGCAGATGATCTAGATCAGTTGGGAAAGTGGGTTAAAGAAAGACAAATGGAACTGTCAGGTGGAACTATGACAACTGTGAGGTGTTACACTTTGGTCTGTCAAATCATGGCAGGATTTATACAGGAAATGATTGAGCCATGAACAATATTAAAGAGATCTGGGGATGCAGATACCTATTTCCCTAAAAGTCACAGGTCAGATGGGTGAATAAATCTTTGACACACTTGCCTTAATTGGGAAGGATATTAAGTACAAAAGTTAAGGCATCATGATATAGCTGTGCAGAACAAGTCATTAGTGAGACTATGCTTAGTGAACTGTGATCAGTTCTGATTGCCCAGCTATAGGAAGAATGTTATTAAGTTGGAAAGTTTGCAGAAGAGATTCAACAGCATGTTAGCTGGCCTTGTCGGCTTGAGTTATAGGGAGGGGGACAGGATCTGACTTTTTTCTATGGAGCTTAGGAGGCAAAGGGGTGTCCTTATCAGGGTGTATATGATCTTGAAAAGCATGATCATATACAAGATTCCAAAACTAGAAGGCAACAGCTTAATGTGAGGGGGGAAATATTTAAGAGGGACCTCAGGTGCGTTTTTTTTTTTCAATCAGAGGGTTGTCTGCATCCGGAATAGGCTGCCAGAGGGAGTTATAGAAATGGATACAATTATGACTTTAAATAAAAACATTTGGAGAGATGTATTCAAGAGAGAGTTAAGGGGCTGTCCCACTTGGGCGAACTAATTGGCGAGTTTAGAAGAGTTTGAAAAAATGACATGTTGAAGACCTCCTTCGACTATGTAGAAGACCTCCTCCGACCACCTTTGTCTGGCTACGACTAGCTATGACTAACTTCGGGAAAATTGGACACCGAATAATCGAGAGTGAAATCAACCTCCTTCAACCTCCTTTGATCTCCCTTCGACCTCCCTTTGACCTCCCTTCAACTATGATGAACACTATCTATGACTACCTTTGACTACCCTCGATTACCTACGTCTAACATGCCAACCTATTATGACCTACTACGACTAAACCTAAGAGTAAAAATGTATCAATTTTTTCCATGGCAACCTTTTTTCACTCGCGGGCATTTTTTAACATGTTGAAAAAACCGCCGCGACCTAGCTGAGGCCTCGAGTACACAGAGAACACTCTCGAGCATGAAGGAGAGTTATGAAGGCCTCCTACAATCTTGTGTCGACCATGCTGCAGTAGGAGTCGAGGGCAAACTCGCCAGAACTCGCGGATTAGGTTGGCCAATTGGGACAGGCCCTTTAGATATTGCCCTTTGGGCTAATGGGGAGTAGGGATATGGGGAGTAAGTTGGAACAGTGTACTGATTTTGGATGATCAGCCATAATCATTTTGAATGGCGATACTGGCTCAAAGGGCCAAATGGTTTACCCCTGTACATATTTTCTATGATTTTTATGTTTCTATATATAGAGAGGAAAGGTTTATAGGGCTATGGACCAAATGCACTAGCCCGATACGCTAAATTGATCAACAGACACAAGGTGGGCCAAAGGGCCCATTTCCATGCTGAACAGTTCAATGACTGTATGAATCGATAACTATCTCAATCAAGTTAGCATTACTGCAGTATTGGCATTTGCACTTGAGCAAGGTCATTCTACTTAAAAAGGAACAAGGCAGCTATACATTAATTTTCTCAGCTTTTGTGAGAATGTGCACATTTACATCCATTTAGATCCATCAAGCAATCTGATTTGCAGGAGAGAACTCTTTCAGGATTCCTTCACGTGGCAGAAATGAAACATTTATGTTCAACATCCACCTTACAGACTAAGGATGCAATTATTCCACAAGCAATGATCTGATATCTATCAAAGGAAAAGAGGCAGATCTCTACAGGAAATAAGTGATATGATCAGGGAATGTCTATAGGTACTTTGCCCATCATTCAATAAACCTTATGCATCTGAAAAACTCACCATTTCCTTCAATTTCTTGTCTCTCTACTACCAGCAAAAAAACCTAATTAATGCAACATGTTTGTCTAGTTGTCGCAGCTAACTACCAAAAATCTTCCATGAGGTCATGTGAAAAATCTTGGCCAAATAAGACTTTCAAGTGTTTTTAGTACTGGAGCACCCGAAGATAATGCACAAGGTCACAGAGAGAACGTACAAACTCCAAACAAGCAGCACCCATAGTCAGGGTTTAACCCAGATCTCTGGTGCTGTAAGGCAGCAACTCTACCGCAGCACCACTGTGCCACCCAAAGTCATAAGAAAGGTTTCAGTGAAGTCTCTCTGTACTATTTTCCTCAATGTAATCATATTTGATGTAAACTCCTTAACCTATTAGCTTTCGTCATTTATTTTACAGTGCGGCAGGATGGCATGGCATTCACATTTATCTGGAGCTCAACCAGGTAGAGTGCTCCATGATTCATTTTGACGGTAAAAGGTTAGTATAGTATAGTATATCTTTATTGTCATTTTCCTGAGTACTCACATACCCAGAGGAAACAAAAAAACGTTGCTCATTCAGTGTGCAGTAAAAAATAAATTGAAATAAAAATACATATATCATGAACAAATTAAACACTCTACTCTCTACTAAACATCAACAGGCGTTCCGATCGGCAGCGGCACGACAGTGGCTCTGCTGCAGTGTGTCCAGGTTGGTGGTTGGTGCGCGATACTTTGGCAGGGGGCAAAGTCCGTTTATCAGTCTTATAGCCTGCGGGAAGAAGCTGAGGAGCATCCTGCTGGTTTTGCAGCTAATGCTCCTGTACCTCTTCCCAGATGGCAGGACTTACTGCTTCATCCCCTGGCACACCCTTCTTCCTCAGAATCTAAAACTTTGCAAGCTTCAGGTCAGAATTCAGAGCCAAGTCACACTGCTTTCTTGCTGAGATGGTGGAAGAAAATCCATCTGGGATCTTTAACTTGACCTTCTTCAATTAACATTAAACAACGAATGACAATTCTGAGTAAATTGAAATGCTTGTTGAGATTGACATGACAATGATGATGGAATGGTGGTGAAAAGCATTATATATGAACTCCAATTTCAATCACATTTTTCAATTATTTCAATGTATCTTGCAGCTTTGTTTAAAGGTCAATATCAGGTAATTGCCCTTCACCATGATGGTAAATGATTTCCTCTGAATTTTCTATCACATTCACTGCAGTGTAATAAATGAGAGAATGAGGTTAGTTAATGCATAGTGCCAGGTGCTGAATGAATTGTGTTTGTATAGATGCGATAATTTCATATGTTGCTCTATTTCTCATCAAAGTTTAAGAAGAAAATGTCTCATACTAAATTGTGAAGTAGGCCATGAAAAACTAATGTGATCATTCAATACTGCCTTATCTTCATCTAGATTTAAAGCTGTGCCCTTCAAACTAACCTCGGCCTCAGCAAGGACCTTTGATGTATTAACTTGTTCGTGGTCTCTTTCAGTAATGCTAATCTTTCTTGGGATTATACTGACTTCATATGGGAAAGTATGGATGAGAATGGTCCCATCAAGACCATCTGAGTGTTCCTTTACAGACATTGGTTGAACCAGGAGGTCTGTAATTTACTAAGACCAAGATATCAGGAATTCCTGTTTGATGAGCGGGAGGAAATGTTGTTCTGACCCAAAATGTCACCTAATCTTTTTCTCCAGAGATGCTGTCTGACCCGTTGAATTACTCAAGCATTTTGTGTCTATATTCAAGTCTGATGTTGCAGGTTCATACAAGAAGACTAGGTACAACTTCAATTAGGCCATTAGTAAGGCCATGTGACACAATTGCTCTAAACAGGAGTATGAGATGGACATTTGCCAGCGGTGGCAAGGCTTGCACGCATCACTTACTACAAGGTGGACAAGTGGTGGCTCAAACAATAGTGATCAGTTCTGGACCAGCTCAATATTTTCTATGCTCTCTTTGAAAGAGAAAACATTGATGTGCCTTCTTGGACCCCATTAGCACCCAACAACATTTTAATCTCAATGTCAGAAGATCCTTTGTGATGGTGAACCCTTGCAAAGTGCCCAGGCCTGATGCTGTATCCGGCTGCATTCTTAAAGTCAGCACAGACCAGTTGGCTAAAGTTTTTGTCGGCTTCTTCAACCTCTCAGAGGTTTCCATCTGTTTTAGAAGGACACCCATGATACGCCCAAGAAGAGTAAGGTGTCATGTCTCAATGACTACTGACCGGTAACACTATTGGGCGTGGTGATGAAGCTTTGACAGCTTGGTTATGAAGCATATCAACTCCTGCCTTAATAAGGACCTGGACCCACTGCAATTCACCTACCTCCACAATAGATCATTGGGGGATGCAATCCAATTGGCTCTCTATGCTGCAGTGGACCGTAGAGTCATACAGTTTTGGCCCAACTTGGCCCCACCTCGACTAAGATGCCCCATCTATACTAGTCTCACCTGCTCGTGTTTAGTTTAGTTTAGTTCAGTTTAATTTCTTAGCATTGTCACGTGTACTGAGGTTAATGAAAAGATTTTTTTTGCATGCTATCCAATCAATGAAAATATTATACATGAATGCAAGCCGTCCATAGTGCACAGATAAAGGATAAATGGTACAATATTTAGTACAAGATATAACATTGACGTCCGATAAAGTCTGATTAAAGATAGTTCAGAAGTCACCAATGAGGTAGATGGGAAGTCAGGATCACACTCAGGCTGATGAGAGGACCATGCAGTTGCCTGATAACAGCTGGGAAGAAACTGTCCCTGAATTTGGAGGTATGCGTTTTCAAATGTCGCCCTCTTGCCTGATGGGAGAGGGGACAAGAAACAATGACTGGAGTGATACTGATCCTTGTAATTATACTGTTGGCCTTGCTGAGGCAGAGTGAAGTGCAGATGAAGACAATGATGTCCCAGGAAGCCACGCGTGCGGCGGGAATGTCCCGTGGAGCAGCACAGGCCTGATCCACCCACTGAACAACCGCGGCGCCGACAGGAACACGACCCGGTAGGCCTGACTCGCCCCACAGGCCTCCAGGGGACCGCGGAGAAACCGGGCGGCGAGGCCTGCCTGAGGCGAAGGAGATTCAGTAAAAGCAGCGATGTGAGTCTTGGTGGTGGCTGTGGGTGCCTCGGCTGCAGCGTGAGCCTCAATGGCAACAAGAGCCCCGCCGGTTGTGGGTCCTCAGCACCAATGAGAGCCTCGGTGGCATCGGGGGCCTTGGCAGATGAGGAAAATCTTTTGCTCTAAACAGGTGGTGAATCTGTGGAATTCTCTATCACAGAAGGCAGTGGAGACCAATTCACTGGATGTTTTCATGAAAGATCTGGATTTAGCTCGTAGGGCTAAATGAATCAAGGGATTATGGGAAAAAGCAGGAACGGGAACTTATTTTCGATGATCAGCCAATACTCTGGAGTTTAGAAGGATGAGGGGGATCTTATTGAAACATATAAGATTATTAAAGGTTTGGACATGCTAGAGGCAGGCAACAAGTTCCCGATGTTGGGGGAGTCCAGAACCAGGGGCCACAGTTTAAGAATAAGGGGTAAGGTATTTAGAACAGAGACGAGGAAACACTTTTTCCTCACAGAGAGTTGTGAGTCTGTGGAATTCTCTGCCTCAGAGGGAGGCGGAGGCCGGTTCTCTGGATACTTTCAACAGAGATAAGGCTCTTAAAGATAGGGGAGTCAGGGGATAAGGGGAGCAGGAACGGGGTCCTGATTGGGGATGATCAGCCATGATCACATTGAATGACTGTGCGAGCTCGAAGGGCCAAATGGCCTACTTCTGCACCTATTGTTTATTGTCTATGATCATATTGAATGGTAGTGCTGGCTCGAAGGGCCGAAGGGCCTATTCCCACACCTATTTATCTATGTTTTTATGTATCTAAACCTATGGGAGGTAAATGGGAGGAAACTGAAGCTCTCGGAGAAAAGCCAAGCAGGTCCAGGGGAGAATGTACAAACTCCATACAGACAGCACCCATAGTCAGGATCGAACCCAGGTCTCTGGCGCTGTAAGGCAGCAACTTTACCGTTGCGCCACCATGCTGCCCTTGTGGAATCTTTGGAATTCATGCCACAGTCGGCTGTGGAGGCCAAGTCAATGGATATTTTTAAGCTGGAGATTGACATATTCTTAATTAGTGTGGTGTCAAAGATTATGGGGAGAAGGTTGGAGAATGGGGACGATAGATAATAGACAATAGACAATAGACAATAGGTGCAGGAGTAGGCCATTTGGCCCTTCGAGCCAGCACCGCCATTCAATGTGATCATGGCTGATCATCCCCAATCAGTACTCCATTCCTGCCTTCTCCCCATATCACCGAACTCCGCTATTTTTAAGAGCCCTACCTAGCTCTCTCTTGAAAGCATCCAGAGAACCTGCCTCCACCGCTCTCGGAGGCAGAGAATTCCACAGACTCACAACTCTGTGAGAAAAAGTGTTTCCTCGTCTCCGTTCTAAATGGCTTACTCTTTATTCTTAAACTGTGGCCCCTGGTTCTGGACTCCCCCAACATCAGGAACATATTTTTACTGCCTCTAGCATGTCCAAACCATTAACAATCTTACATGTTTCAATGAGAAGCCCTCTCATCCTTCTAATCAGCCATGATTGAATGGCGGCATAGAATTGAATGGCGGCATAAACTCCGAATTACGTAATTCTGCTTCTTGAACATGAATTTATGATCTTATGAATTTCAGCACAGGAGAACCTTAAGGCTGTGTGCTCAGTCTCCTGTTCTACTCTCTCTATACACATGATTATGCAGTCAGACACAATTCCAATGCCATCTATAAATTTGCCGAAAACACAACCATTTTTGGATGAATAACGGGTACTGATGAATCAGGGTGTAAGAGGGAGATTGAAAATCTGATTGCCTGGCGCCGAACAACAATTTTCCTCAGCAAGGTCAAGAAGCAAGGTCAAGAAGCTGATTATTGATTTCAGAAGGGGAAAGCAAAGCATGCACAAACCTGTCTTCATCAATAAGATAGCATCAAACTATTCAAATTCCTAGGTGTGCATGTCTCTGAAGATCTGTTTTAGTTGCAGCACAATGATTCATTCACAAAAATAAATCTCATCAACACCTCTACTTCTAAGAAGACTGAGGAGATGTGGTGTATTTACAAATACTCTACTGAACTTCAATAGGTGTACAGTAGAGAACACATGGCTGCATGTTGGCACAGCAGTAGAGTTGGTGCCTTACAGCGCCAGAGATCTGGGTTCGATCCTGACTATGGGTGCTGTCTGCATGGAGTTTGTATGTTCTCCCCATGACCAGCATGGATTTTCTCTGAGATCTTCGGTTTCCTCCCACATCCCAAAGATGTGCAAGTTGTAAGTTAATTGGCTTGGGATAAATGTAAATTGTCCGTAGCGTAGGTTGGATAGTGTTAATGTTCGGGGATCGCTGGTCGGTGCGGATTTGGTGGGCCGAAGGGTCTGTTTCTGTGCTGTATCTCTAAAACAAAAATGACCACATTGTGTGGTTGAACGTGAACGTCCAACAACTAAGGAGATTACAGACTAAAATTGGTCCGTAATCTCTTTAGATAATAAAATGAGATTACAGAGTAAAAAAGAAACTAAAATTAACACATTGTGCGGTTGAACTTGAACGTCCAGGACCTAAGGAGATTACAGAGATTGCAGAGATTGAAGATATCGCCATGGGCCTCTTCTGATCAAGGGCCTGGTCTCAGGGTCTCATCATAAGGGTGGTTATAGGCAATGGGGTGGTGCTTGCAGGGAATGTATTGTGAGATTCAACCCTATCAACACACACATTCAAAGTTTTTCACTGTACCTTAGTACATGTGACAATAAACTAAACTCAAACACAAACATTCTTACCTCCCTTCACTGGTTGGAGTATTAATGAGGTCTGGGAAACAGAGTATTGTTGAATTTGACACACAGGTATCTCAGGCTAGAGAAAGTTAACTCTGGACAGCATGTTAAAACTGGAGTGAGTTAGGACCAGGTTTCCCGTTTTGTGTTTTTGACCTGTTTCCCCTCTTCATCCTGAACACGATAAAACTTGAAACACATCAGCATTAAGTGACCTGCACGCCGCACTGACAGTATGTGACAAGAGGCATTATTTTTAAGCAATCCCGTCAGTTCAATACTCTATATTTTTTATTGACCCAATTTTAACTTTCCTTTCTATAAAGGTTCAATTACTTGCCAAAGAGAATAATAGTGCTCTTGATGACAGCTACACAAGGGCTATTTATGATTGTTGCAAAGGTTCTGCTGTTTGGTGGCGGCTAACATTCTCTAATTTTCATCAAATAAGAAGCTTTTTAATGGTGCGTATTTGCTTGTGTGTTAGAGGAAAGGCCTTGGTGCTGTTCACAGGTCATGAAGACAAAATTAATTTAGCATAAGCCTCAGTGATGATGGATATTAAGTTATGCAGCATCCATGGAGAGACAAACTGAATTAATGTTTCAGGTCAATGATCGTGCTAACATTAATTTGGTTAATGTTACAGGGTCATTGACTCTGAACTCTTTTATCTATGACCTTCATCACCATTGGGGCTAAATCCTGGGACTCCTAACTTACTGACTCAAACTGCTAACTTTGTTATGTTCCTCAGCATGCATTAACCTCTAATAAGATAGTTACATTTTAACGCTCCTTCCCATTCCCATACTGACCTTTTTGATCTAGGCCTCCTCCATTGTCAGATTGAGGCCACACACAAACTGGAGGGACAGGAACTCATATTCTGCTTGGGTAGCTAATGCTTTAAAAATTGCTGCAACCCTGACTTGGAAATAAATACATTTTCAGTGTTCTCCGGCAGCATTAGGAAACTAACTGCTGCTCTAATCAGTTCTGCAATGTAAATAAGTCATGAATTATTTTGTATTGTTCTGTCAACTTTTATCACTGGAATCCACGTAGTTCAGAGATGCACTCTACGGTGTTATAATTGGACTATGTCACCACAGCAACACAGCACTTTAGTTGTACTGCAACCATGTCTATTCAAGCTTTCTGTTTAAACACTATTATTTAGTGAAAGGTAAAATGCCAAAATATTACATGTAAATTACTAACCCTGTGTGATTGACATTCTAAAGTCCCTCATGTAAATTGATTTTGATACTTGTAAATTACAGTTTTGGTTCTTTATATTTATGTAATTTCATGAAAGAAGACTACAATAAAAATCTAAAAATGCTAATGAAATGGTTGTGCTGTATTTATGATCAGAATTTAAACAGAGGAAGAACAAAACTGTTAGGTATTTGTGTAAAACAAGGCAGACATAGGAATTTAATTTCATGCTTGTTACTTTTCTTTCTCCGGAGATCCTACAGGACATAAGGATATCTCCCAGGGTACTGTAGACCTCAGTGTCAAAAGTGCAATCTTGATCTAGCTTTGCAATGGACAGTTGTGATTCTGAGTTGGAGGAAGGGGGAGTTGGTGGGGTGGGCATTGTGGCAGCTCATTTATCCATCCACCTACAAAATGTGAGAATGATGAATCATTTCTTTATTAATTTATCATTCTTCAGATCACCCTAACCCCCCCCCCCCCCCCCAAAAAAAAAAAACCCCAATGTCATCTTAATTAGACTATAAACTGCTCAGAGGAACCATGGAAATGTATTTTTGCATTTGAGTAACAAAGGTTACTGCTGGCTGAGAACACATCTTTATCATGATGTTTTGAATCAAAGAAACAATATCAAACAACATATATAGTTGCCGCCACCTGCCATTCAGTGGTTTGGAGTAATGGCATCTGTACTTATCGCTTGATTTCTGTGTGTAACCGATAATTTGTTACTCAATTAGTAATTTTCTCAGAAAATAATTGATGGACCTGAATTAACAAGCTGTTGAATGCATTGGGCCGTTACATAATTGTGGTGAGCGGTTGAGTCAAAGTAACCTCAATCTGCAGATATAAAGTGTCAGGACCTGAGGTCAAGCACAGGGAAAATCCTCAGATAATAAACTTTGCAACAATTGAAGCAGCAATGGTGCAAAATTGAAGGCCAGGCCCAATCTGGTCATGTTGGGAGTCTTGGTCATTATAATCAAGCGCAGGAACTATTTTGTTCTTTTGCAGAATGGACATGACGTACATCGGAGTAAAAATATAACTAAAATTATGATTACGGACTAAAATGTATCTACTAAAAATAAAGCTATGGAGAACATAGCAAAGCAATGTTATTAATGGAGCCGGCCTTGGACACATAAACTGCTTTTCAGACTTCTTGGCGCCACACAAGATAAAATAAAATCCATTTTAAGAGATGAGATAGTGCAGAATCATTTTAATCCAAGAACTTTGAAGATCATAGGAAGTTCAGAACTCAAGATGAGAAATCGGAGTCTGTCGTCTATTTCTAATTATAGCCAGGTAACTAGGGTGCTGGGCCTTGCACCAGTGATAGGGAATTAATTGGAGAATATTCTAAGGGATAAGATTTGTGTACATTTGGAAAGGCAGGGGCTGATCAGGCCACAGCAGCATGGCTTTGTGTGGGGAAACCCTCTCACTAATTTGGTTGTTTTTGAGCAGGAAACAAAATAAAATAATGAAAGTAGGCAGTAGATCTGGTATATATCTGTAGTCTGGTCCAAAATGGTTAAGGCACATGGGATCCAAGGCAAGCTGATTAATTACATCTAAAACTGGCTGAATGATAGGAGGCATAGGGAAGTGATGCTTTTCTGAATGGAAGTTCGGGGTCAGTGGTGTATTGCATGGATCTTTATTGTTAGTGATATATATGAAGAACTTAGTTATGAATTTAGGTTGGATGATTAGTATGCAGATGACACAAAAATGGATGGTGATGTGGATAGCAATGATGACCATCTAAGTTTATATCAGGATAGTAATCCTGTCCAGGAACAATGACCAGATGTGATCAGAGATTTGTTCACTAGCATCAGGTGGTACAAAGTTCACATCTGTATTAAGTTGAATTCCATGCCAATATTCTTTAGAAATTCCAAGCTAATTTTCAAAAGTGCTGAAAGTTTAAAAGGAGTAGATGAAATAGCTCGAAGTACACCATGTTTTTGGTCAAAACTGCAGAGGTTGATTGGGTCACACAAGCTGCTATCGGGCTCAAAATAAATTTGACTGATTGGCTTTGCAAGGATTACAAGTTAACTCTCGTGAGTCATGGTCAACATTCTATACCTTTATCTGAATTAAGAGGATTGTCATGCTGAACTTGCAATGTCTTGAGATCTATATTCTGTACTTTGTATCTTATTCTTTGCTCTATCTATTGTACTTGAGCTTCACTTCATTGTATTTATGTATTGAATATCTAAACTGTTTGGATCGTATGCAAAACAAAGCTGTTCACTGTACTTAGATATGCAAGCCTCAAATAAACCTAAACCTAAAGTCTTTACCTGGATAAATCTGTCCTTGGCATATGCACAATTAAACATGACTAAAGTAAGCCAACTCTATCAAATGATCAACACAGAGAGCTTATTTGTAATTCCAGTTACTTTATGGCATCAGGTCACCATCTTTCAAAATTTGCTGGTCACTGTGGACAACTGGGTCAAGTAGCATCTTTTGAGAACATTTACATGTGACATTTCATGTCAGGCCCCATTTTCAGACTGATTGTAGTGATGGGAGGGGGGGAGAGAGAGCTGGAAGAGAGGTGGAGGCAGAGCCTGACATAGCCTGGGAAATGTTAGAGGATGCAGGTGAGAGGTGTTTATGATAGACAGATGGCTGGATAAATGCCAGAGATGAAAAGCCAAAAGTGTGAGAATGAGGATAATAGAGATGCGAATTATGAAGCCAGGGAAGATAGGAGGATGGAGATGATGGGGACAGGGGGTGAAATGGTAAGGAGAGAAAGGGGTGCAAATTCAGGTGAGACACAGGGAAGAGTGTGTAGGACAAAAATGGCTGGAGAAGGGGTGGGTTGTTTGTCGGTTAGGTACCTAAAAATGGGAGAATTCAATGTTTCATACCATGTGGTTATAAGCTACCCAAGTGAAACACGAGGTGCCGTTCAACCACAATACTGACTTGAATGTCCAAGTGTTCTTCTTTGTTGCATAATTCTATAATCCCATTGTGAATCCATCTACTTCCTGATAAGAAATTCAAGTTTATTATGAAATTGCCAACTAATTTTTTCTCAAAGGCACATATGAGTCTGCTTTTTGCTTGGCCTAATCCTTCCCTTTTGGTGCAAAGTAATACAATTAGTAATGCAATTAATCACAAATTAAATGGTTAAATCTTGATTCCTGTCGGTCTCTTAGCAATTTAACAAAATAGCAAAATCTTAAGATAAAGTAGAACACTGGAGCACAGAAAGGAAAGAATAAAGGTATGAATGAGACCAAACAAAAATGGATATTACTAAACACATCAGGCCATCTTTGATGATGGAACTGCTGAAACTTGTGTCAGTACTTGCAGTTGTATGATAACAGAACCCACATCTTTTATTGCCATTATAATGTAGACCTGATAGCTCACTGGAGTTTAGAAGGATGAAGGTGATCTCATTGAAACCTAGTGAATAATGAAAGGCCTTGATAGAGTGGATGTGGAATGTATGTTTTCAGTAGTGGGAGAGTCTTGGACAAGAGGGTGCAGCCTCAGAATAAAAGGAGTGGGGGAAGGAATGGTTTAGATGAAGGGATTAAAAGTAACATTAGCAATTTGCAGATGACACAAAGCTAGGTGGCAGTGAGAAACATAGAAACATAGAAAATAGCCTGCACTGCCATTCAATATGATCATGGCTGATCATCCAACTCAGTATCCTGTACCTGCCTTCTCTCCATACCCCCTGATCCCATTAGCCACAGGGGCCACATCTAACTACCTCTTAAATATAGCCAATGAACTGGCCTCAACTACCTTCTGTGGCAGAGAATTCCACAGATTCACCACTCTCTGTGTGAAAATTGTTTTTCTCATCTCGGTTCTAACAGATTTCCCCCTTATCCTCAAACTGTGACCCCTTGTTCTGGACTTCCCCAACATCAGGAACAATCTTCCTGCATCTAGCCTGTCCAACCCCTTAAGAATGTTGTAATTTTCTATAAGATCCCCCCTCAATCTTCCAAATTCTAGCGTGTACAAGCCGAGTCTATCCAGTCTCTCTTCATATGAAAGTCCTGACATCCCAGGAGTAAGTCTGGTGAACCTTCTCTGTACTCCCTCTATGGGAAGAATGTCTTTCCTCAGATTAGGAGACCAAAACTGTATGCAATACTCCAGGTGTGGTCTCACCAAGACCCTGTACAACTGTAGTAGAACCTCCCTGCTCCTATACTCAAATCCTTTTGCTATGAATGCTAACATACCATTTGCTTTCTTCACTGCCTGCTGCACCTGCATGCCTACTTTTAATGACTGGTGCACCATAACACCCAGGTCTCGTTGCATCTCCCCTTTTCCTAATCGGCCACCATTCAGATAACAGTCTACTTTCCTGTTTTTGCCACCAAAGTGGATAACCTCACATTTATCCACATTATACTGCATCTGCCATGCATTTACCCACTCACCCAGCCTATCCAAGTCACCTTGCAGCCTCCTAGCATCCTCCTCACAGCTAACGTTGCCGCCCAGCTTCGTGTTATCCGCAAACTTGGAGAAGTTGCATTCAATTCCCTCGTCCAAATCATTAATATATATTGTAAATACCTGGGGTCCCAGCACTGAGCCTTGCGGTAACTCACTAGTCACTGCCTGCCATTGTGAAAAGGATCCGTTTACTCTTAATCTTTGCTTCCTGTCTGCCAGCCAGTTCTCTATACTGAATCCCCCAATACCGTGTGCTTTAAGTTTGTATACTAATCTTATGTGGGACCTTGTCAAAAGCCTTCTGAAAGTCCAGATATAACACATCCACTGGTTCTCCCTTATCCACTATACTAGTTACATCCTCGAAAAATTCTATAAATTTTGTCAGACATGATGTACCTTTCATAAATCCATGCTGACTTTGTCCAATGATTTCACCACTTTCCAAATGTGCTGCTATCCCATCTTTAATAACTGATTCTAGCAGTTTCCCCACTACTGATGTTAGACTAACTGGTCTGTAATTCCCCATTTTATCTCTCCCTCCCTTTTTAAAAAGTGGGGTTATATTAGCTATCCTCCAATCCTCAGGAACTATTCCAGATTCTAAAGAGTTTTGAAAAATTATCACTAATGCATCCACTATTTCTGGGGCTACTTCCTTAAGTACTCTGGGATGCAGCCTATCTGGCCCTGGGGTTTATCGGCCTTTAATCCATTCAATTTACCTAACACCACTTCCCGGCTAACCTGGATTTCATACAGTTCCTCCATCTCATTTGACCCCCTTGCTATTTCCGGCAGATTATTTATGTCTTCCTTAGTGAAGACAGAACCAAAGTTGCTATTCAATTGGTCTGCCATGTCCTTGTCCCCGTGATCAATTCACCTGTTTCTGACTGCAAGGGACCTACATTTGTTTGAGCTAATCTTTTTCTCTTCACATATCTATAAAAACTTTTGCAGTCAGTTTTTATGTTCCCTGCCAGTTTTCTTTCATAATCTATTTTCCCTTTCTTAATTAAGCCCTTTGTCCTCCTCTGCTGGACTCTGAATTTCTCCCAGTTCTCTGGTAGGCTGCTTTTTCTGGCTAATTTGTATGCTTCATCATTTGTTTTGATACTATCCCTGATTTCCCATGTTATCCACGGATGCACTACCTTCCCTGATTTATTCTTTTGCCAAACTGGGATGAACATTTGTTGTAGCTCATCCATGCAGTCTTTAAATGCCTTCCATTGCATATCCACCTTCAACCATTTAAGAATCAATTGCCAGTCTATCTTGGCCAATTCACTTCTCATACATTCAAAGTTACCTTTCTTTAAGTTCAGGACCCTTGTTTCTGAATTAACAATGTCACTCTCCATCCTAATGAAGAACTCAACCATATTATGGTCACACTTGTTCAAGGGGCCACGCACAACAAGACAGCTAACTAAACATTCCTCATTACTCAATACCCAGTCTAGAATAGCCTGCTCTCTTGTTGGTTCCTCTACATGTTGGTTTAGAAAACTATCCCGCATACATTCCAAAAATCCTCTTCCTCAGCACCCTTGCCAATTTGATTCACCCAATCTCTATGTAGATTGAAGTCACCCATTATAACTGTTTTACCTTTGTTGCACACATTTCCAATTTCCTGTTTGATGCCATCCCCAACTCCACTACTACTGTTAGGTGGCCTGTACACAGCTCCCACTAGTGTTTTCTGCCACATTGTTTTGCAACTCTACCCATATCGATTCCACATCCTCCAAGCTAATGTCCTTCCTTTCTATTGCGTTAATCTGCTCTCTAACCAGCAACGCTACCCCACCTCCTTTTCGTTTCTGTCTATCCCTCCTGAATATAGAATATCCCTGGATGTTCAGCTCCCAGCCTTGGTCACCCAGGAGCCATGTCTCCATGATCCCAACTATATCATAGTCATTAATAGCTAACTGCACATTCAACTCATCCACCTTATTGTGAATGCTCCTTGCATTGAGACACAAAGCCTTCAGGCTAGTTTTTACAACACTCTTACCCCTTATACAAGTATGTTGAAAAGTGGCCCTTTTTGATTTTTGCCCTGGATACCAATGATAGGGTGCCTATATTCCGAATAAAAGGACATACCTTTAGAATGGAGTCAAGGAGGATTTTCTTTAGCCAAAGGATGGTGCTGCAATGTGGCATTCATTGCCGCAGGCAATGGTGGAGGCCGAGTCATTGGTATTTTTAAAGAAGAGATTGACCGGATCCTGATTAGTAAAGGGGTCAAAGGTAATGGGGAGAAGGCAGAAGAATGGAAAAACCCTCTCAGTGATGTTGAGAGGGAAAAATAGATCAGCTACGATTGAATGGTGGAGCACACTCGATGGGCAGAATGGCCTAATTCTGTTCCTATGACATTTGATCTTACTGTCTGATCTTTGGGCACCTGAGCAGGAATGGTTAAGCACAAAAATATAGTGGTTGCTGCACACATTAACCTGTTCCTCCACAGTTACTGATGCTGGTGCCTCTGAGGGAGCAATCAGTACTGAATCACTGATTTGCAATAAAATTTAATTTTTAATGCACTAATCTCCCTTTAAGAAAAAATGAAAACATTAACTCTTATCGAATAAGATGTGGTTGAATTTTTAATGGATAAAGTAATAAATACTGCTCGCTGACCTGTCTAGTTCTTAAAATCTATTACTCAGGGTGTAGATTGTTATTGCTTCCAATTACTTGAATTTGAAAATATCAACAACATTTTCTTTCCAACTCCGTTTGGGCATTCCCTCCGGTGATGCTGCCTGACCAGCTGAGTCACTCCAGCACTTTGTGTTTTGCTGATAGAAGTGATAGTATCAGGTGCATGACCACTTTTACATTCAGCCTAGTGTTCCATCTCCGTGTGTTCAACAGAGATGGTGAAGTTAAGATCAGGAGTAGCAATAAATTCAGCCATGCACCATTTTGCTCCACATTTCTGTTGTTCAGTTAGACAAACAAAATGTGCTTTCACAGAATGTTTTAAATTTATTCTACCTTTGAGTGTGTGACCATTGGAATGTATGACCACCATTAATCTCTATTTCACCCATCAATGGAGAATTGACTTCTTGAATTGGTGCAGTCTGTTTGCTCTCAGAGTCTTCCAATGTTAAGGAGCTCTAGGCCTTGGCCACAGGGAAGGATCACATGTAAAGTGGAATCACTCTGTGCCTGCTCCTCTTGCCCTTCTAAGTGGTGAGGGTTAGGAAGATGCTGCTAGAGGGATTTTGGCAAGTTGCAATGATATATTTTGTAGATGCTTCAAATTATCCTATGATGTTCCACTCATGGAAGAAGGGATCTTTGAGGTGGTGGACAGAATGCTCATCAAGTGGACCACATTGTTTGCCCATAATTATTTAGAGTCAAAGTGTCATCCAGTGTGGAAATAGTATTTTCGGTCCAACTTGCCCACACTGACCAACATGTACTGTCTACACTAATCCCACCTGCTTGCGTTTGGCTCATATCCCTCTAAATCTATCCATTCCTGTACCTGTCCAAATGTTTCTTAAACATTGCAATATTACCTGTCTCAACTACCTCCTCTGGCAGCCCTTTCCAGACACCCACCATCCTCTGTATGAAAAAACAGCTTCCTATTAAATCTCCCCCCCCCCCCCCCTCACCTTAAACCTCTGGCCCCTGGTTCTTGATTCCCCTACTCTGGGCAAGAAATTCTGTGCGCCTACCCAATATATTCCTCTAATGATTTTGTAAAAATCATTCATCATTACAAAAGCTAATGGAAATGTGATGTTTAATTTGATTCATATACATCACCAATGGCCAGGAGGAAAACATAACCACAGTTATCGTTGCAAACAAAATGGTTGAAGATATCTCAGAGCCAAAATAGTAAGTAATCCATATGTGCAAATGTTAATGTCTTGTGATTTATTGAACTGCTTTTGATTTGCTGTGTGAAGCAAGACCACTACATTACAATTCAGTCAGCAAGAAATTTGCTCAATGTAAATAACTTGGATTATGTAATAGATTTATGATACAATTTGTCCATAATAAGAAATGAAGATGAATGATTGCATCTTCTTCTCAAGAGTCCTTAGTGTTTAATTGTCATATATACCTAAATGGACATTCTTACTTGCAGCTGGTCTAAAAACACAGTACTCAATAGATAACATAATAAATGCAAAAATAGGTTTAATAAATGAAAACCTCAATAATAGAGCAAACAAAACAAAAGCCTGACATCTCCAGTGTAACCAAAGCAGTTCATAATTCAATGTTCAGTTGGATTTTGTAAAGTTTGTGGGGAAGTGGCTATTTCTAAACCTGTACATCACCTGGAAATGCACTAGAATTTAGGATGAGAGGGTCTCGTAGAAACATATAAAATTCTTAAGGGATTGGACAGGCTGGAATGAGGAAAAATGGACCCGATGTTGGGGGAGTCCAGAACCAGGGGTCACAGTTTAAGAATAAGGGGTAGGCCATTTGGGACTGAGATGCAGAAGAACCTGTTCACCAGAGAGTTGTGAATTCTCTGCCACAGAAGGCAGTGGAGGTCAATTCACTGGATGTTTTCAAGAGAGAGTTAGATATATCTCTTAGGGCTAATGGAATCAAGGGATATGGGGAGAAAGCAGGAACAGAGTAATGATTTAGGATCATCAGCCATGAAATTTTGATTAGTGGTGCTGGCTTGAAGGGCTGAATGGCTTACTCCTGCACCTATTGTCTATGTTTCTATTACGGTTGTCAGACTCCTATACCTTCTTCCCAATGGCAGAAGTGCGGTCAGCGTGGTGCCTTTTGAGGAAGCAGCTCCTATAGACTCCTTCGTTGGTGGGGAGGTCAGTATACATTATTGAATGGGCAGTATTCAGTACTTTTTGTAATCCCCTTCTTTCCCCTGACTCCCACTCTCATCCCCACCTCTGTGCACATACATTTCTCCCACCATCTCCAACCAGCCTAATCTCCCTGTTCCTTTCCCCTCCTCATCTACCATTTCTGAGTCCCATATTTCCTTTTCATTCCCTCTCTTTCCCTTCCCGTGACCCTTTCCACCCATATCCCTCTCTCAGGCTTTATATTGCATTCCTTTCTTTCCTTATCTGACCCCTTTTTCATTCTTTTCACCTCAAGCCTTTGGTAATCACTCCACCCATCCGCCAATCACACCCCCCCTCCCCTCAACTGTATCCACCTATCACTTATTTGCTATACAAATGGGAGAGTGATTTTCTAAGTAACAGAGAACATAAGGTCAAAGATGACTCCAGGGAAAGACAAAGATGAAAGTTTACAGAGACATTGATCAATGATGACATTTAAAAAATGTAAATCTCCAAGTAACTATTGTGTCGTAAGAATATAAAATTGCTGTGGGCGCTGTGAATCTTTGAATCAATTGGGTTCTCTCAGAGTGCTTTTTCAGTGCGTACTGTTAATGGACCTATCCCACAGGCGATTTTTCAGCGACTGCTGGCGACTGTCAGAGTGGAACACACACACAAATACATTGCTTCCTTCACCAGCCTGTTATGCAGGTGGGGGACAGGGCAAGTGGGGGGAGTGTTGTCTAAAAAATTCACACTGTGCAAAGCCAAGGATGAAACAGACACATACCGTGGATTAACAGGAAGGTTGGTGCTGTAACAAGACTAAAGCACAGTGTACATTAAGTCCTTTAAAAGAGGGAGTGGGGGGAGGGGGGGGGGGAGAGAGGGGGGGGGGGGGGGGGGGGGGGGAGAGAGGGGGGAGGGGAGGAGAGAGGGGGCTGTGAGAGAGGGGGGGGGGGGAGAACGGGGAGAAGGAGTGGAGAAGGAAGGAGTGGAGACAACTTTTAAGAAGCCAGAGATACATGACTGTGAAGCTGGGCGGACATTTAACATTACTGGTCAGTTATCCTTGATTCTGAAAATTACTGCTACCTTTTTTTTCCCCAATGAGCCAATGAAATTCACTGGTCAGCACCGGCTACAACCTACGAGAACCTCCAATAACCTTCGACCTCCTGGCGACCCATTAGGACCTCCTGGCGACCCACGTACGGCTCGAGAATTCTCGTTACTCTCCACAGCGGCTTCATTTTAGTCACCGCTAATTTTTGAACATATTGGAAAATGCATGGCGACCATAATGAGGCCATGACTAGTTCCCAGAATGCAGGAACTCCTCACGACCATGAAGGTGACTGCCCAGCAACCACCCGTGAACATGTGGCGACCATGTGGCGACTGCATAGTCTCCTGCAGTCGCCTATAAATTCACTTAAGTGGGACAGCCCCATTAGGCCTTAAATAAACCGACTTGTTCACAAAATTCATCACTGTTCTAAGTGATGTTTTACTTTGTGTCTGTTCCTATCGAAGTGGGGTCTAGATAAAACACAAAACTCCCTTCTACACCCCTCGACTCCATCAGTCTGAAGAAGGATCCCAACCTGAAATGCCATCTGCCCATTCCATCTACAGATGGTGTCTGACCCACTGAGCTACTCCAGCTTTTTCTTTTGGTTCAAGATCCAATTATATCTTGACTGACAAGGCAATTGAATGCTGGTGGTAGCCTATTGAACAGTATAATCATGTAAATGAATCACTTTAGCAATAGGAGACAAACCGTGCCTCTGTTGTTAATGCCTGCTGTAATTTTTGTTGTCAGTGAGCAAGATCACAACAGAACACAATACTCAGGTGGTATTACCAGAATTTCAGCAAAGTGAAGTGGCAGCCATGTGAAATCATTACACGTCCACTGTTCCAGGGCTTTCTATTAAGCTGCAGTGAAGTGTAACAGCAAGCATGAGAACTTATGGACCTAAATTGAAAAACTCTGGGGAGTAAATAAACATGAAATAGAAGCAGAAATTGGTCATATGACCTTTTGAGTTTGTTACACAATTGGGTAAGATTATGAATTATTCTGTCACTCATTTACGTCTCGCAAGCCAATATCTGTCCATTTCAGCCATGAAAACAATACACATTCACAGTAATCATGAATTCCAAAGACTGAAATCATCTAGGTAATGGACTTTCTTCTCTAGATGTATAACGCAATATGCTGGAGTAACTAGGCGGGTCAGGCAACATCTTTAGAGGACATGGATAAGCGATGTTTCGGGTTGGGACCCTTATTCAGACTTTTTTCTCTTCTCACTCTGAAATGGATGACTTGATTCTGAGATTATCATGCCGACTGGCTCCGGCTTCAAAATTAGGATACATCAAGAAAAGATGCAAACGATATGGCATTAGCATGAAGTGGTGATAGAAGCAATGTGGTGGGGAAGTAGGAGTATTGTGCAGGAACATATCAGCATAATGTTGTATAAATATGATAAAGTGTGAATTTTCTCTGCCATGGATCAGACTCAATTATATTTAAAAATAAGCTTGGTTCCAACACTAAAGGAGCTAAAGTCCCACAGGCAGAAATTGAAAGATCATTTAGCAGGAATAGCTAGGCAAATGAAATATTAGATTCAATGCAGCAAGATGTGCGTTAATGCACTTGGTATTGATTTATTATTGTCATGTGTACAGCCTATCCACTTAAATCAGATCATACTATACAATAATACAATCAAGCCACACATAACTGCAATAGGAAGAGCAAAGAGTAAAATACCATAATGCAGAATATAGTTTTCACCACTGTAGCGTAACATTTTGGAAAAAAAATCTAATGTCCGCATTGAGGTAGGTTGGATGATCAGGACTATAACCTGGTCTAAGGAAGGATCATTCAGAAGCCTGATAACAGTGGGGAAGAAGCTGTTCCGGAGTTTGGTGTTACATACTTTCACATTTTGTATCATCTACGTGACAGGAGAGGAAATGATCAGGGTGGGAAAGATTCTTGATTATGTTGGCTGCTTTCCCAAGGCAGCACAAAGTGTAGGTGGCATCAATGGTGGGGAGTCTAGTCTGTATGATGAACTGTGCATGCAGGTTGGGTGATGGTGGCTATAGATTAATTCAATGTAAAGATGATAACGAAATATGGAAGAAATAAGGAGAATCCAAGCATACAGTGCAACTGAATAATTTTATGTAAGTTCAAATGTAAGTCAATAAAGCCAACAAAAAATTCGAGTAAGATGTTATTTTTGGGCATGATCTACAAGGACCTAATTAAATCCTGACTATGGATGCTGTCTGTATGGAATTTGTACATTCTCCCTGTGACCACATGGGTTTTCTTCAGGTGCTCTGGTGTCCTCCCACATTCCAAAGACGTACAGGTTTGTAGGTTGACTTCAGTAAAAATTGTAAATTGTCCTTAGTGTGTAGGATAGTATTAGTATGCAGGGATCGCTCTTTGGCGTGGACTGTGGGCCAAAGGCCCTATTTCTGCGCTGTACCTCTAAAGTCTAAAGTAAAGTCTAAAAAACTGGAATAGGCAGATTGTTTTATGAGGATTAGTTGGAAAGATGTATCCATTAGTTGAGAGGAGTGAAAGGTTGATGTGCAGAGGATGTTTTCTCCTGGGGGAGAATTTAGAACTAGGTCATTATTTGGACTGCAATGGGAGGAGCAAATCTTTTTCACAGATGTTTTTTTCTCTCAGAGGGTCATGCATCTTTGAAATTATCTTCCTCAGGGTGATGGAGTCTTTGAATGTTAAAAATAAAGGAATACTTGATACCTGAGAGGAAAGGGGTTCTGTGCAGGATTAAGTGGCCTTATGTGCATTACCATGTCTGTGAAAGGACATTTTGAAATAATTTTAATTATAATTATATCACACTATTCATTGTAAGACAAATGAACTAATTTAACAATTTTCAAATGTGGTGTAATTAAATATATTCAACACTGATTAAAATAGTCTTAGAAGATTAGATGTTTCACTAGTAACTTATTTTACTGATTGCAAATTATCCTAAGGAGAGTACTCAGTCTTCATTCTCTGATGGAACATTTGAATCTTTTCATACAGGAGGTTGACTTGGTTCCTATCTGGGAGTCCAGTCAACCTATTAAAGAGCTGGATTAGATCAAGCGCATGTAAGCACAACATTGCTTTGAGAAATGGCACTGTAACAGGTGCATGAGCAGCGGATTGAACAGTGCTAATTTCCAGTACTACAGAGAACTTCAACGATATCTGAAGAAGGGTCTCGACCCAAAACATCACCCATGCCTTCTCTCCAGAGATGCTACCTGACCAGCTGAGTTACTCCAGCATTTTGTGTCTTCCAATGATGTCCTCTTTGTCGGTCATCATATCTCTGGAGATTCATAGGTGGAAGTCAGGGACAATTAAGGAGGGGGGGGGGGGCAAAACACGATGTCAACTTAGGCAACATAATGCTCCACTGTTGTACACGCCATTAACAATGGCTGGCATGAAAATTATAATCTAGTCATCAAATACAATCACTCTCTCTGGGTAAAAAGATAATTGCAGGTAAATTATTTTGTTTATTCTTTTATACATTAATGTTTTAATTAAATTCCAATATATTATGACGTTTGTAGTTTAAATTTAAAATGATCTTTAATGATTTTTTTTTAAAGGGTATGGGTTTAGAAGGATATGGGCCACAGGTAGGCAGGTGGGACTAGTGTAGATGGGGCATCTTGGTTGGCGTGAGCAAGTTGGGTCAAAGGGGCTGTTTCTATGCTGTATGGCTCTATAAAGTTGTGATTATCAGAAACACAAGATACAAAAGCCTTTGACATAGTGTTGTCAATAGGCTATTTGTGTATTCTGTAGTTGAAACCTTAAGATCCACTCTTATTGGTATCTGTATACTATTGTCACATGCGCCAAGATGCAGTGTTTTGCTTGTTAACCAGGTGAATCATATTTTACATGAGTACAATCCAACCATACACAAGTACAGCAGGTGGTGCAACAAAAGGGAAAGCAAACACAATGAAGAGTTTGGTGTAATGGCTAAAGAGAAGGTGCAGATGAAAAAAGGTGCAAGGGCCACTACAAGGCAGATTAGGACTGCATCTCTTAGTTTACAAGAGATCCATTCAATAGTCTGACATCAGTGGAGGAGATGATGTTCTTCCATGCTTTAGTATCTTCGGCCTCATGGGAGAGGGGAGAAGAGGGAAGGACTAGGGCGTTAGTGACCCTTGATTATATTGGTTGCATTCCTGAGGCAGTGTGAAGTGCAGATAGAATCAATGGAATTCCTTGGAATCTTGGGTAGAGCAGTTGCCAAACCAAGCTGCGATGCAGTTGGATCAGATGCTTCCCATGGCGAATCTGTAGAAGTCACTAAGGGTCATTGGAGACATTCCAATTTTCGTCAACACTCACGGTTACTTGTAGGCAAATGGCCAGCCTTGTCAGCTCTCCGTCTCCAAGTAGGGGTAGAATCGGGAAATGTGCAGGGTGGGCAGCGAGTTCAAATGGTGGGTAAGATCAAGTGTGATCGAGCACATTGCTTTGGATAAGGGAAGAGGGGGCTCCTTAAGGCATTGTGGCTTGGTTGTCCTGTCATATCCTGAAATAATATATATTCAAATAATCGATCTAATATTGCTTCATAATCTAACACTTGACAAGTTTCTACAAATGTTTATGTTTTGCAGATCTAGGCAAAAGCTCAAGCATTAGCTTAAATGAGTCCGTTAAATTTAGACTTTTTTAGACTTTAGAGATACAACACGGAAATAGGCCATTCAGTCCACCGAGTCCATGCTGACCAGCAATTATGCTGTACACTAACACTATTCTACAACTAGGGACAATTTTTTATAACTTACCAAAGCCAATTAACCTGCAACCCCGTACGTATTTGGAGTGTGGAATGAAACCTGAGCCAGAAGAAAATGAAAACGTTTTTCATTGCGGAGCAATGAGAAAGTACAAACTCTGTACAGGCAGCACCCGTAGTGAGGATCGAATCTGGGTCTCTGGCGGTGTAAGGCAGCAACTCTACGGCTGCGCCACCGTGCCGCCCCAAGTTGTGGCATCAGTTTTGTGAAATATGAAATCCTTACAATACCAGAATGTGCTGCATCCTTTGGGGAGAGATAGTGGGATCATTTTTAATTTCTTTACCTAGATAAAGATAACACACAGAATAATTGCAACTGTTGGATGAGAAACAGACACGTTATCTGGTCCCATGACAATGTTGAAAATTATCCCATTCCATCAATTTAATTATGGCGAACAAATAATGTATGGGTGGATAAAATCAATATGTGTGTGCATTTAAGGTAGTCAAAACTAAATTTTGCTGCTTACAAACTATTGATTTTGGCTACAGTAAATAAATCTTTAAAGAAAATATCTAAAGATTATTATGGAAAGTTGATCATGGAGACTGGAAAATGCAAAATGCAGAGACATTGAAGAGGTGCTAAGCATTCTTTGACCAGCGTGTGTCGCCAAATCATAAGGTGTTCCAGCGATTAATTCACCAAAATGTTGAAAGTGGATTGTTAAGGAATACATGGGATTTTCTGTTTCCATTACCCTAACTGTAGCAGTGATAAGCCAGAAACCCCATCACAGGAGGTCCAGCACATGCCAAGTTACATATTCCTACCACAGCTGACGGAGCTCAAGAAGCGGCAACAGTGGCACAGCAGTAGAGTTGCTGCCTTACAGCGCAGAGATCCGGGTTAAATCATGACTACTGGAGCTGTCTGTACGGAGTATGTAAGTTCTCCCCATGACCTGCGTGGGTTTTCTCCGGGTGCTCCAGTTTCCACTCACACTGGTTTGTTGGCTAATTGGCTTCAGTAAAATCGTAAATTGTTCCTATTGTGTGTAAGATAGTGTTCGTGTGCAGGGATCACTGGTTGGTGAAGACTCGGTGGGCCAAAATATCTATATTACTAAAACTAAAATCTTGACTTCTTTTGACTCACTGTGCTGTGATTTCCGAGAGAATGCCGCCACCTACGGCCGTCATTTTTGGCCAGCTCGCTCAGAGCCCCACTCTGCCAGACTGAACTGGAGGATTTTTCCCATCAATGAAAAATCAGAGAGATATTAATGATTTTAACAAAATTGCCTTTCCCTCTGCTGCCCCCGCTGGCGGCAGGGGGGAGGGACTATAAAACCCGGAAGTGTCGTGCCTCACTCAGTCTCTGCCAGACGGAGGAAGCAACAGGGTCTCGGCTCTAAGCTGCAAATAACACTGAACGCACGTCTACTCCACGGTGAGTACCCGGGATGTGGTTTTCAACAAACAAATGTGTTTTGTTGGCTTGCTAAGTGTTTTTGCCCAATTGGCTTGTTTTTAAAGTGCCTTCAGCAAATAAATGTGTTTTGTTGGTTTGCTAAGTGTTTCTGCCCAAATGGCTGGCTTTTTAAAGGGGCTATCAGCAAACAAATGTAATTTGGTGTCTTGCTAAGTGGTTTTGCCCAATTGGCTGGCTTTTTAAAGTGTTTTCAGCAAACGAATATGTTTTGTTGCTTACCAAGTGTTTTTGCCCAATTGGCTGGCTTTTTTAAGTGCTTTCTGTGTAAGTGTGTGTGAATGAGTCTGTGTGTGTGTGAATGAGTCTGTGTGTGTGTGAGCCTGTGTGTGTGTGAATGAGTGTGTGTGTGTGAATGAGTGTGTGTCTGTGTGTGTGTGAATGAGTGTGTGTGCATGCGTGTGCGTGTGTGTGTGTCTGTGTGTGTGTGTGTGAGTGTGAGTGTGTGTGTGCGAGTGTGCGTGTGTGTGTGTGTGTGTGTGTGTGTGTGTGTGTGTGTGTGTGTGTGTGTGTGTGTGTGTGTGTGTGTGTGAGAGAGAGAGAGTCTGTGTGTGAGTGTGAGGTGGAGGGTGTGTGTGATTAACAACTAACAAATAGTACAAATAATGTAGTCTTTTGTAGTTCAGAGCTTATTTGTTATGTTTAATAGCCTGATGGCTGTCAGGAAGAAGCTGTTCCTCAATGTGGATGTTACAGTTTTCAGTTTACAAAAGTCGGACGTGACTCCGGAAGTCGGGCGTCAGTCAGTCCGCAAGCCGTCAGTCAGTCCAAAAGGCCATGATTTAATCCCAAGACAGTGAGTGAGTCCAGAGGCCATGCGTAAGTCGCTCACCACCCCCCCCCCCCCCCCCCCCCCCCACTGACATCCCCACCTCAAGACGCTGCCCTCCGCCTTGCTATAAGATGTGCCCCATCCTGCCCCCTCCTACTGAAGTCGCCTACATCACCCGCTGGAGGACACCCCCCCCTTTCTCATCAGCTTACGAGAGCCCCCGCCAGAAGCTGTCCTTCTCCCTTGGCTGCACAACGTTTGCCACCCCCCCCACCCTGACCCCACCCTGACAGCCCCCACCCCACCCCTGACACCCCCCACCCCCACCCCACCCACCCTGACACCCCCCACCCCCCTGACCTGACAGCCCCCACCCCACCCTGACATCCCCCACCCCACCCTGACATCCCCCACCCCCCCCTGACATCCCCCACCCCACCCTGACATCCCCCCACCCCACCCTGACAGCCCCCACCCCACCCTGACAGCCCCCACCCCACCCCACCCTGACAGCCCCCACCCCACCCTGACAGCCCCCGCCTCAAAAAAATGTTTTGTACAAATTCTTCAGTGTTCATTCACAACTGAAATTGTCTTTAGGCTGCTTTTCCAACATCATGTCAGGAAAAGTTAGAGATCAAGGTGATGTGGCTATTGCTGTAGCATCCTCTGGGATAGCAGCTACATTAATGCCTGGTGGAAGAACTACACATTCTCGATTCAAGATACCCATCCAGGTGGCCAAGGATACATTCTGGAACATCGAGAAGAACTCTAAGATAGCACATATCATGAGGTAAGTGAAAGTCATTGTTTGGGATGAATGGTCAATGATTAGGCGAGAAAAGCTGTGGACAGAACTCTTCAAGTCTGCAGCAAGACTAAGCCTTTTGGCAGCATTCTTATCGTTTGTTGTGGTGATTTTCAGCAACTACTTGCTGTGGTGAAAAGGGGAAATGATGCTGATGTTGAAAATGCCTGCATCAAGAAATCCTACAAGTGGAGACTTTTCACCAAGTTTCAATTGCATACAAATATGCGATTGACAGAGGGAGAAGGCGACTATTCTCAATTTTTGTTGAAAGTTGGAGAAGAAAAGATTTTAAAGAATGGAGATGTTAAAATTGAAATCCCACAAGACATGCTTCTATCAGCAGAAACACAGGATGATTGTATTGATTTAATCTATCCCACATTTGACAATTATTCTACAACAATTGTATCTTGGTTCCTCGCAACAATACCATGAGTAGCATCAATTCTACATGCATCAAACGCTTTCCTGGAATTGTTAAGGAGTACTTTTCTTTCAATGCTGTCACTGAGGGAACTCATGATACTCACTTCCAAACAGAATTCCTCAATTCACTCAAGCTCTCTGGATTACCAACACACAAATTGGAGTTGAAGAAAGGATCTCCAATCATATTAATGAGAAACTTGGAGCCAAAGCTATCCAATGGAACGAGGGTGATTGTGGAAGAGCTACACAATAATCTGATCGTTGCAAGAATCAACATGGGAGTCTTCAAAAATGACATTGTTCTCATTCCTAGGATAGCACTCACTTTGACAGAAGGTGAAGACATTCCCCTTCAGCGGACCCAATTCCCCATTCAATCAACTTTTGCTATGATGATCCATAAACCACAAGGACAAACAATGCAGAAGGTGCTGATGTACCTCGACAAACCGGTATTTTAGCATGGACAACTATATGTGGCTCTTAGCCAAGGAAAGATGAAGGGAAATGTCAAAGTTTTCCTGAAGAATGGAACATCTACCAAGAATGTTGTCATTAAAAGCATGCTTCATTGAATGATGACTTCTGAGATAAATTCTTAGATTTTCTTTCTTAAAATTTGACCGCTGAATCTCTCTATATTAAAATTGTCTCTTTTTATCAACAGGAAATAATCAAGAGGCAGTGAGCAACAGAACCAACAAGAGACACAACAAGAAAGAACAATAATTCTCATCTTCAACATTAAAGTGTTCTTATATTTTAAGAATTATTCACATTTTAAACGTTAATAAATCCTTTTTGCACTTTTGATGCCTGTGTTATCTTCATCCCAAGGGGAACCTACTAGGTAGGATTGGCTGCTCTGTGGGAGAGCCACTGAGAGTGAATGGGGGGAGGTTGTGTGAAGATGCACTGAATTTGTGGGGGGAAGGGGAATGGCAAGGAGCTGAGTGGGGGGGGTGAAGGGAGGAGGGGTGACTGAGTGAACTGTCAGCATACCAGGTGTGAGTGACTGCACTGTCAGCCCACCAGCCATGAGTAAGTGAACTGCCAGGTATCCAGCCATGACTCACTGAACTGCCAGCCCAATAATCCATTCAGTCCACCCTTTCCCCCTTCTCTCTCACAGTCTGTCACCTGTTTTCGGCAGAATTTCTGGCAGTTTCTCAGCTGCCAGCCTGTCAGGTCCGAGTGACTGTACTGCCTGGCCCCAGTGACTGAGCTGCCAGCCCAAGAATCCATTCGACCCACAATGTCCATACTAGCCCTCTTGAAACCAGACCCTTTGGCCCACAACACCCATACTAGCACAACAGAAAGCTCCCCCACTGGCCAGCAATAAAGGAATTGGTGGAGAGGTGGAATATTGCGTTGGGTGACCAGCCCTCCCATGTGATGGCGGGACCCGACGGGTCCCACTTAGTCTAGTATATTTTTTAATTGTACCCCAGTACACGTGACAATAATAAACTAACCTAAAAACTAAAATTAATTTGTGAATGTTTTGCATTTTTTTGTACTATGTATTATCCATGTATACGGTAAACCCTCATTATAATGGACCATTGGGAGGGGGGGGGGGGGGGTGTCCGTTATTGCCTGCTACACCCGATTGTCTGCTATAACTGCGTAAGGGAGTAATAGAGTACCATTGTATACGTAGTAGAAACAAATAACTGCACATGCTGGTTAATACACAAAAGGTAACAAAGTGCTGGAGTAAATGGGTTTGTCAAGTTGCCGGTAGTCGCCTGAAAAACCGGGAACTGGAACTGCGACTGTCAGAGTGAAATACACAAACATATTGCAAAGGCGGGGGCCAAAGCAAGCAAACAGAGCGCAGATTAACTAAAACTACCTACTACCTTTTACTACCTACAACTACATGGTGATCCCACTACACCTGTACCTACGACTGCAAGATTATCGATTATTTCCATGGCGACAAATTTTTTTTAACATGTTGAAAAATTTGCGACGACAATACGGAGGCCGTGACTAGTTCCCAGAATGCAGGAACTCCTCGCGACCATGCACTCGCCTAAAAGTCGCCTAAGTGGGACAGGCCCATAACACAGCAGGTCAGGTAGCATCTTTAGAGAACATGGATTGGTGATATTTTGTGTCGAGGCCCTTCTTCGGACTCTCGGTCTAGAACTGGACCTGGAATCCAGGTGAGTTGATGGCCCCGGCCTGCTGGTGGCCAGAGGAGAGACGAGGATCAGTGGAATCATTGATCGCGGGCAGCCGGACTGCAGGTAAGGGTCAGCGGTGGCGGTGACTGCTGCAGGCGTAGCCTGGAAGTTGCCGAGGAACCTGTGTTGGATGGTGGTGACAGCTGTACGTCCAGCCTGGAACTGGCTGGGGAAACATTGTGGACAGTCGTTGGCAGACCTGCCTGGTGGGGAATGTTGGTAGGACCAGTCAGGAAAGCAGCAACGTCAGTGGGCCCAACCTCAGAGAGACTGGAGAGGTGGTTAATGTTGCCACGGTGTCTCTAGGCGCCGCTGCGGGTCTCGGCCTCATGGCGGTCGGGTGCGTGGCATGATCCAGCGTTGGAAGAATTCACTTATGCATGCTCTCTAGAGAATGCTGCTTATCCTGTCGACTTACTCCAGCACTTTGTCCTTCATCATTGCACAAGTGTCGATCAAAGTCATTGCTTGTCAAATTCTATGGGCTCCACAGTGCAACTAGCAGCCTGGGTTTTAAATAGACAGTGGTGTCTGAATAGGTCCGTAATAACGAGGGTTTACTGTATTGTGTTTACAGGCCTGTTATGTTGCAGCAACTCAGAATTTCATTGTTCTGTTGATGGCTCATAAGGCCATAAAACACTCTTAGCTGTTGACTCTTGACCCTTGTCATCATCCCCTGTCTGAAAGTGTGGCAGTGAATCCTGCTCTAGGGCTTTAATGGGCATTCTGCTAAAACACAGTGATGTAATACTGGTAAATTATGAGTAATTTTGACCCTAAACTCTGTGCAGATGCAGCAAGCTTCTTCCCCAGTGTGACTAGTTTCCTCTCCACAGCCAAATGTTCAGCTGAAGGTGGTTTACATAAATCAGGATGGATCAATTGCATTTCTCACTCTTTGCTTGTTTTCTCACAGCTCATCATTGAGTGAATCAGCCTTGAGCACCACTTATGCCTTTTATATTTTTCTTCAGGCTTGGCAAATGTCACCTCGACAAATGGTCCTCTTTTAAAAAAAATATTATCTATGGTGATGCATGTAACAACAAAAATAAACATGGTTTCCACACACATAAATGGATTTATAATCTACATGTCTGGTATTGATAGTTTTTAAATTGTAGGATTTATATCCGCTGCAACAAGATTGTGGAGCTGAAATAATCGTGTACCACATTTTAAAGAGCTGGTTTGCCCATTTACATCAACTTCTTGTGTGCTTTTCTAGCAAATGCAGATGATGCAGCAAATAAATAATTCAGTGCGTTGTGGATGAATACTTTATTTATTACCCTTTGATATTGTTGTCTGCATTCAAGGATAATTCCATAGCACAAATGAAGGGCTTCACGTACTTCTGGAGCCAAACCGCTGGACCCACCATGGGAGGTGATTAGACCCGCAGTGTTGGATGCGAGGACCACCATCAGAGACTCAAATGGACCAGGAACTCTCCTTGGCCAGTGTATGGAATGTATGGGGAGGGCGGGGTGGTGGGGTTCAATGGACAGGGAGGGAAAATCAGTCCCTCCAAACACATAAATAGTGCAAGGAGACTGCATACATTGTGGAATAATAAAAACATTAATAGAATTGTAAACTATTTCCAGTAGTTGTGAATTCAGAACAAACTGTGGGAATAATTTACACGAGAAATGGGTGACTATCAAACTCCAGCTACTTTATTCTCAATAACTTGTCAGACAAGGAGAACAGTCAAGCAAGAGATTGTTCTGCAGATTCAAAGCATGCAATTAAAAAAAAAAAATGTTGATACCTCAATAGCAAGGTTAGTCACGTACATTTGTTTACAGGGTTAAATATTGCGATCCAGCATTCAGTAACTTTCCACTGAAAAACAGGTTTCTTTATCGATGTAGGGGGGTCAAGGAAAGAGCGTTCACTTCGCAACCCAGTTTCCACCACCGCGCACAAGAAGCACAAGAAGCGCAAGGCAGACACCATTGTATGACAATTAAAATTGTCATGACAGAATGACAATTAAATTGACTATTGACTATTGATTGATATTGCAGATGCCAAGAAATGTATTCAGCTCTGGCTGAACAACTAATCTTGTGTGTGGACTCGATAAAAAGATGCTCTATGTAGGAAGATAAAATGTGTCTCGGTGTGGCCTTGAGTTCACAAGCTCTGTTTAGCCTAGCTCTGAAGGGTACATTCACTGGAGAAAAGTTGATTCCCACGGAATGAAGTGCTGCCCATGTTGAAAGACAAAATAGAAGAAATGACAAATTGGAAATACTAGGATGGAGTTAAAGGGAAAGAGAGTATAGGAAAAGTATAGGAAAAGTTAAGAAAAACATCAGAATTAACGGGCCAGAAAGCTCACGAAGGGATAGGAGAGTATTATATATGAATGCACGAAGTATAAGAAGTAAAGTGGATGAGTTTGAGGCTCAGTTAGAGATTATTAGATATGACATTGTGGGGATTACAGAAACATGGCTGCAGGTGGATTGGGGTTGGGAACTGAATATTCAGGTTATACGTCCTATAGAAAGGACTGGCAAGTAGGCGGAGGAGGTGGGGTAGCTCTGTTGTTGAGGGATAAAAATCTGTCCCTTGCGAGGTGTGACATAGGGACTGATGATGTAGAGTCGCTGTGGATGGAATTGAGGAATTGTAAAGGTAAGAAGACACTAATGGGAGTTATTTACAGACCCCCAAACAGTAGCCTGGATATAGGGTGCGAGTTGCAGCAGGAGTTAAAATTGACATGTAGCAAAGTTAATGACACTCTGGTTATGGGAGATTTCAATGTGCAGGTAGACTGGGAAAATCAGGTTGGTTCTAGACCCCAAGAAAGGGAGTTCGTAGAGAGCCTCCGAGATGAAATCTTAGAGCAGCTGGCATTGGAGCCAACCAGAGAGAAGGCAATTCTGGCGTTAGTGTTGTCTAATGAACCAGATTTAATAAGGGAACTCAAGGTAAAGGAATTGCTAGGAGGTAGTAACCATAATATGATAAGTTTTAATCTGCAATTTGAGAGGGAGAAGCTTAAATCAGAAGTGTCAGTATTGCAGTTGAACAAAGGGGACTATGAAGGCATGAGAGAGGAGCTGGCCAAGGTCGACTGGATCCTAGCAGGAATGACGGTGGAACAGCAATGGCGGGAATTTCTGGGCTTAATCCAGAAGATGCAGGATCATTTCATTCCAAAGAGGAAGAAAATTTCTAAGGGGAGTAAGAAGCAACCGTGGCTGACAAGGGAAATAAGGGACGGTATAAAATTAAAAGAAAAGGTGTATAACATAGCAAAGAGCAGCGGGAAGCCAGAGGATTGGGAAACTTTCAAAGGACACCAGAAGGTAAGAAAAAGGGCAATACCGGGTGAAAAGATGAAGCACAAAGGTGAGCTCGCCAAGAATATAAAGAAGGATAGTAAAAGCTTATTTAGGTATGTTAAGAGAAAAAGATTTGTGTGGGTCCCTTGAAGGCAGAAACAAGTGAAATTATTATGGGGAACAAGGAAATGGCAGAAGAGTTGAACAGGTACTTTGGTTCTGTCTTCACTAAGGAGGACACAAACAATCTCCCAGACGTATTAGAGGACAGAGGATCTAGGGCGACAGAGGAATTGAAATAAATTTGCATTAAGCGAGAAATAGTATTAGGTAGACTGATGGGACTGAAGGCTGATAAATCCCCAGGGCCTAATGGCCTGCATCCCAGGGTACTCAAGGAGGTGGCTCTAGAAATTGTTGATGCATTGGTGATCATTTTCCAATGTGCTAAAGATTCAGGATCAGTTCCTGTGGATTGGAGGGTAAATCATGTTATCCCACTTTTCAAAAAAGAGCGATAGAGAAAACGGGGAATTATAGACCAGTTAGACGCTGCTTTTTTCAATTATTAAAGAAGAAATAACGCCGCATTTGGATAGAAGTAAAAGGATGGGGGGTAGGGTATTGACATGGTATTGGGGGTAGAGTATTGACATGGATAGAGAATTGGTTGGCAGACAGGATACAAAGAGTAGGAATAAACGGGTGCCTGTCAGAATGGCAGGCAGTGGCGAGTGGAGTGCTGCAAAGCTCTGTGCTGGGGCCGCAACTATTCACAATATATATTAATGATTTGGATGATGGAATTAAAGGTAAACTAGCAAATTTGCAGATGACACAACGCTGGGCGGCAATGTGAACATTGAAGAGGATGCTGGGAGGTTGCAGGGTGACATGGACAGGTTGAATGAGTGGGCAGGTGCATGGCAGATGCAGTATGATGCAGATAAATGTGAAATTATCCACTTTGGCAGCAAGATTAAGGAGGCAGATTATTATCTCAATGGTGTCACCTTAGGAAAAAGGGAAGTGCAACGAGGCCTGGGTGTCCTTGTTCACCAGTCACTGAAAGTAAACATGCAGGTACAGCAGGCAGTGAAGAAAGCTAATGGCATGTTGGCCTACATAACAAGAGGATTTGAATACTGGTGTAAAGAGGTCCTTCTGCAGTTGTACAGGGCCCTGGTGAGACCACATCTGGAGCATTGTGTGCAGTTTTGGTTTCCTAATTTGAGGAAGGACATCCTTGCTATTGAGGGAGTGTAGCGTAGGTTCACAAAGTTAATCCCTGGGATGGCGGAACTGTCATATGAGGAAAGATTGGAAAGACTGGGCTTGTACTCACTGGAATTTAGAAGCATGAGGGGGGATCTTATAGAAACATATAAAATCATAAAAGGACTGGGCAAGCTAGATGCAGGAATTTTTTTCCCAATGTTGGGGGACCCAGAACCAGAGGGCCATAGTCTAAGAATAAAGGGGAGGCCATTTAAAATGAGATGAGATACTTTTTCACCCAGAGTGTTGTGAATTTGTGGAATTCTCTGCCATGGAAGGCCACTTCACTGGATGAATTTAAAAGAGAGTTAGATAGAACTCTTGGGGCTAGCTGAATCAAGAGGTATGGGGAGAAGGCAGGCATGGGTTACTGATTGTGGATGATCAGCCATGATCACAATGAATGGCAGTGCTGACTCGAAGGGCCGAATGGCCACCTCCTGCACCTATTTTCTATGTTTCTATGTTTCCCAGAATTCCCACAATTCCCCCTTTTGTCCCAACAAGACAATAAGAAAAATGTTAGCCAATATTATCAGTATCATCATACAGGGAGATATTCATGAGTTGCATTAAAGCGTGATCAGTGCTATATTGAAGGATAATATGCTGTGGCTCAGCTTTGAGGCAGGAGCGCTGTTTTGATAAGCAGAGAGCTCATATGAGGCAGAGTGAAAGCTGGGACAATACATATATGATGACAGCAGCGGCGGCTAAAATAATAGCCTCCATTGAGTTACTCCAGCATTTTGTGACCTTTTGCATATTTGCCAGCATCTGCAGTTATTTGTATCTACAGATCATGTGTTTCTTGACCTTAATGTTCCTTTCATATTGCTGTATCTTGGTGACTGTCAGCTTGTTTTGCATCTCATCATATCAGGGACATATTTGGCAGATATTTACCCGATACTTCTTTGAAACTCCTAAGCTTCCCACGGCAGTTTGGACCATCACACACAACACCACCAATGAGGATAAATATACCATCATTCTTTGGATCCTGTTTTACCCAACCTGTGCCTTGCATTGGCCCTGCAATATTTCCAGAGATGCCGACATTAATGCCATCATTATAGTCCCGATTAATGTTGCAACATCCAGTCTGTGTGGTGGGACAATCTGTGAGCAGCTACTAAGCCTCACATTTTGTATCTGCAGTCTTACCATTAAGGGCCTGTCCCACTGTCGAGATCTTTCAGCGACTGTCTTCGACCGTCAAGCTCGAGGGCACTCGCCTGGAAAACCTCGAGCTGGATCTATTGCCAGCGATGAAACCACGAGCTGGCTCGGCCGACCGCACACACACAAACACATCGCAAAGGCGGGGGCCAGGGAAAGCGGGGAAACACTGTCTGAAATTCACACCCGTGATGAACAGAAAGGTAAAAGACAGCTGCACAGTGTATGGTAAATCCTTTAGAGAGCATGGAGGGGGTGGGGAGAGAAGGGGAGAGAAGAGGGATTTAAGAGGGTTAGATGTGGCCCTTGTGGCTAAAAGGATCAGGGGGTATGGAGAGAAAGCAGGTACAGGATACTGAGTTGGATGATCAGCCATGATCATATTGATCGAAGGGCCGAATGGCCTACTCCTGCACCTATTTTCTATGTTTCTATGTTTCTAAGTGGAGGGAAGTGGAGAGAAGGGGAGAGAAGGGGAGAGAAGGGGGAGAGAATGGGGAGAGAAGGGGGAGAGAAGGGGGGGAGACAATTTTAAGAAGCCAGACATTTTACATTACCTTGGTCCTAAAAACTCCAATGAGCCAATTAAAATGTCCAGTCAGCGAAACAGATTGCCTAAGGCTGCCCTCGACTGCCTGTAACTACATAGCGACCCCACTCCACTGCACTACGAGTTCAAAAGAAAATGTCGACCAAACTGAGGCCGCAAGTATGCGGGAACTTCCCTCGAGCATGAAGGAGAGTTCCAGTGACCCCATAGGGCCTCCTAGGACCATGCAGTGAGTTTGAGTCAAGGGCAAACTCTTCTATACTCGCAGATTAGTTCGCCACAGTGGGACAGCCCCCTTCAGACTGCCTTAATGATCTTTCCACAACTCGTTCTGTCAAAGAGCATATCAATATTTTCAAAACATCTCTGATGATTAGTGTTTTAAATTAATAAATTTATCACAGATGTTTTGGCCAAAGGGCCTGTTCCTCTTCTCATAGTTATAGAGTGATACAGATTGAAAACAGGTCCTTCGGCCCAACTTGCCCACACCGGCCTGCACTTGGTCCATATCCCTCCAAACCTGTCCTATCCATGTACCTGTATAACTGATTCTTAAACAATGGGGTAATCCCAGCCACAACGACCTCCTCTGGCAGCTTGTTCGAAACACACACCACCCTTTGTGTGAAAAAGTTATCCCTCAGATTCCTATTAAATCTTTTCCCCTTCACAATGAACTTATGTCCTCTGGTCCTCAATTCCCCTACTCTGGGCAAGAGACTGCGCATCTACCCGATCTATTCCTCTCATGACTTTGTGTACATCTATAAGACCACCCCTCATCCTCCTGCGCTCCAGGGAATAGAAACCCAGCCTACTCAACCTCTCCCCATAGCTCACACTCTCTAGTCCTGACAACATCCTTGTAAATCCTTTCTTCTGAACCATTTCAATCTTTCCTATAACATGGCGCCCAGAGCTGAACACAATATTCTAAATGCGGTCTCACCAACATCTTATACAACTGCAACATAATTCTCAACTTCTATACTCAATACTCTGACTGATGAAGGCTAAAGTGCCAAAGGCCTTTTTGACCACCTTATCCACCTGCGAATTGACCTTCAATGAACCATGCACCTGCACTCCTAGATCCCTCTGCTCTACAACACTCCCCAGATGCCTACTGTTTACTGTGTAGGCCCTGCCCTTGTTAGACATCCCAAAATGCAACACCTCACACTTCTCTATATTAAATTCCATCAACCATTCCTCAGCCTACCTGGCCAATCGATCCAGAATCTGCTGCAATCTTTCACGACCATCTTTATTATCTGCAAAACCACTCACTTTTGTATCATCAGCAAACTTGCTAATCTTGCCGTGTATGTTTTCATCCAAATTATAGATGTAGATGACAAACAGTAACGGGCCCAGCACTGAACCCTGAGGCACAGCACTAGTCATGGGCCTCCAGTGCGAGAAGCAACCTTTCACCATCACGCTCTGCTTCCTTCCATGGAACCAATTTGCTATGTATTCAGCTAGCTCTCCTGGGATCTAACCTTCCAGAGCAGCCTACCATGCGGAACTTTGTCGAATGCCTTACTGAAATCCATGTACAGAACATCTACAGCTCTGCCCTCATCGACCTTTTTGGTCACGTCTTTAAAAAAATCAATCAGATTTGTGAGACATGAACTCCCACTTACAAAACCATGCTGACTATCCCTAATTAGCCCTTGCCCATCCAAATTGCTGTATAACCTATCCCTCAGAATACTCTCTAGTAACTTTCCAACTAAAGATGTTAAGGTCACCGGCCTATAGTTCACAGCATTTTCCCTACAGCCTTTCTTGAAAAGAGGCACAACACTTGACACACTCCAGTCTTCTGGCACCACTCCTGTGCGTAGACGGCTCGTCAATTTCAACCAGAGCTCCTGCAATTTCCCCTCTAGTTTCCCGCAATCTCCTCGGATATATCTGATCAGGCCCTGGAGATTTGTCTACCTTCATACACGATAGTACCTTCAGTACTTCTTCGATGGTAACACTGACTGCTCTCAATACACTTCCATTGACTGCCCCATGTTCCTCAGTCCTACTGTTTCCTCGGTAAATGCAGAGGAGAAATACTCATTGAGGACCTTGCCCATCTCCTGTGGCTGTGCACAGAGGTGGCCGCTTTGATATCTGAGAGGTCCCACTCAATCTTTAGTGCTATCATTTTCTATCTTCTATGTACTCCATGCTTCAAACTATATCTCAACAGAGCTATGAATACTAGATATTTATCATTCTATGGCTAGAAGTGTAGTGCAACCACTGCCACTTTTGATGCGTTCATAATTAATGGGAGCAAAATTAGGCCATTTGGCCCATCAAGTCTGCACTGCCATTCAATCATGGCTGATCTTTCTTTCTGTAAAATGACTTACTGCACACACAAGTCTTTTACTGTAACTGTTTATTAAAGTAACTCTTTTGCACTATGCTGTAGCTGTCCGTGGTCATCACTGGAGCTAGAGAGCGAGCTAGAGGTGGGGACACTACAATTATACTGGAGACAATGGGGAGTGGTTAGTAATGGGGAGGTCACTATGGTTAAGGGAACATGCACTGATCTACATCCTTCCTCTTAGAAACAAAAGCATGGCAGGTACTATACAGAGTGACCACGGCTCATACGCTACGAACACCAACCGCACCGGCAACAGTACAACACTATGCGAGCTCCCCGTAGCGGACCGGCGGCTTGACCAGCCGGCCAGAGCGGGTGCGTAAGCCGCCCTCCTCCTCATCGTCGGGAACAGAAGGGACAGCAGCCGGGGGATGGGCAGGAGAGGCGGGCGGAGGAGAACGCGGGGCTCCGGGCGGAGAAACAGGCTTGGCAGGCGAGGCAGTTTTGACGGGCGAGGCCGGCTTGACAGGCGAGGGAGGGGAACGGGCGGACAGTTGTGAGGGTAGGGTGCGCGGCATGCGAGGTGTTGTCGGGGCGTGAGGGGCAACGGGAGTTCGAGAAGAAATGGGGGGGTGGGAAGGATCCGCGGGAGGCGGAGCGGGCTCATTCACAAGCAGCAGGTGCTGGCGGGAGCGACGGTAGATAGCCCCCTCGTAGTCGACGAAGTAGGAGCGCGGAGAACCGGCGTCGCCGACTACGACGGCCAGGCGGTAGTGGCCAGAGGGGGACTGCATACGGACAACCTGCCCCGGGAACAGACGTGGAAGGGGCCGGGCGGATTTGTCGAAGGAGCGCTTCTGGATGGCCTGTTTTTTGACAATGCGCTCAGTGACAGTGGCAGGATTCTGTACAGAGGGCTTGAGGGACTGCTGGGAGACCGGCAGGGGAGGTCTGGTGGTGCGTGACATAAGGCGCTGGGCAGGGGAACCGAGCGCGGGGTCGCGGGAAATGTTGCGGAGGTTGAGCAGGGCAAGGTGGAAATCAGCACGGAACAGGCGGCAGTGTTCCAGCAGCTCCTTGGCGCTACGTACGGCCCGCTCAGCAAGTCCGTTGCTTTGAGGAAACTCGGGGCTGCTGGTAATGTGGTGAAAGTTCCAACGGGCAGCAAAGGTTTTAAACTCGTCGCTGGAGAATTGGCTGCCGTTGTCGGACCGGAGGGTCACCGGGGAGCCGAAGGTGGAGAAGTGGCGGCGAAGCTTCCCGATGACAGCGGCAGAGGTGATGGAGGTCAGCTGATCGACCTCGAACCAGCTTGAATACGAGTCCACCAGGACCAGGAAGTGCTTTCCGCGCCACTCAAAGAGGTCGGTGGCAACGGCCATCCATGGGAGCTCTGGAGCCGGCGGCTGCAGGAGAGGCTGGCGCTGCTGATGGGGGTGCAGGGTGTTGCAGGCAGCGCAGGCGGAGACCCTGTCACGGATGTCCTGAGCCATACCTGGCCAGTAGAATTGGCTCTGGGCATGGGATAAAGTAGCTTCCACCCCAGGGTGGCCGCTGTGAGCAGTCTGGAAGTAATGATCCCGCAGTGCGGCAGGCACCACGACTTTGTGACCTTTTACCACCACGCCGGCGTGAAGCACCAGTTCATTGCGAACGAGGAAATAAGGTACAGCGCCAGCAGGCAGTTCGGAGCGACGGTCAGGCCAACCACGGCGGATAACGTCCGCAAGTTGTTGCAGGGCAGGATCATCAGCAGTGTGTTGCACCAGAGACTGCATCTGCTGTGAAGGAACAATGTTGACGTTTAGTACCAGAAGGTCCGAGGATTCGTACGGGTGGCGGACAATGGAAGGCAGCGGAGCACGAGACAGGGTGTCAGCTACAAACATGTCTTTGCCCTTACGGTAGACGATCTGGAACGTGAAACGCTGGAGCTGCAGCATCATGCGCTGCAAGCGGGAAGAAGCAACATGGATAGGTTTATTCAGGATTGTTACCAACGGCTGGTGGTCAGTCTCGATGGTGAAAGAGTTGCCGAGGATGTAGTCTTTAAACTTGGAGCAAGCGAAGACCACGGCAAGCAGTTCTTTTTCAATCTGGGCATAGCGCTGCTCGGCAGGGTCATGGTGCGAGAAGCGTAGGAGACGGGCAGCTGAAGGCCGTCGTGGAGCTGCAGACAAGCGGCACCGAGACCGAACTTGGAGGCATCGCAAGTGAGGATAATGGGTCGGTGCAGATCGAAAAATTTCAAAGTCGGGGTAGCGGCAAGCTTCAACTTCAGAGTCACGAAAGCCGACTGGTGGTGCGGGAGCCAGACCCAAGCGGAGTCCTTTTTGATTAGTTCCCGCAGGGGGGCACTCAGCTCACTGAGGTCGGGTATAAACTTACCCAGGTAATTGACCATGCCCAGGAAGCGCTGCAGGCCAGGGACGTCGGTAGGAGCGGGCATATCTGTGACCGCTGACGTTTTCTGGGGGTCGGGCTTGAGACCCCCTGCCGTGAAGACATGGCCAACGTAAGTGACAGAGGACCCGGAATCGACATTTCTTCGGGTTAAGCTTGAGGTTTATCACCCGCGCTCTGTCCAGGACTTTGCGGAGGTTCAGGTCGTGCTCAGCAACGTCCCTCCCGTACACCAGAATGTCATCCACGATGATGGCGCACGGTAAGCCGGCAAACAGCTGTTCCATGGTGCGTTGGAAAACCTCGCTGGCAGAGTTGATCCCAAACGGCATGCGGAGGAAACGGAACCGGCCGAAGGGAGCGCTGAAGGTAGTGAGGAATGAGGAGCGTTCGTCCAGAGGGATCTGCCAGAAGGAGCTCTTGGCATCCAGGACTGAAAAGACAGTTGCAGGGCCGACCTGTGCAGCAACGTCCTCCACCGTCCGCATGGGGTAGTGGGGGCGCTTGATGGCAAGGTTGAGGTCCTTGGGGTTGATGCAGATCCGGATCTCGCTTTTGTCCTTCTTGGCGGCGATGACCATGGTGGAGACCCACCTGGTGGGAGCGCTCACCTCCTTGAGGATGCCCATGGTCACCATATCGCGCAGAGTAGACTCCACGCGGCCCTTCATGGCAAAGGAGACGCGGTGTGCCGGCCGAATCACCGGGTCGACGCTCGGGTCGACAACAATCTTGTAGTCGCAGGGCAGCTTGCCCAGAACGTCATCAAAGCGGTCAGGGTACTCGGTCAGTGGGTCCATGGGGGCCTGCACCAGGTGAATGCTGTGGTGGAATGAGACTAGCCCCAGGTCCTGACACGCACGGGCGCCCAGCAGGGTGACGTTGTCAGAGTCCAGAAGGTGGAAAGTGAGGGGCCGAGAGGTCTCTAGAACTGTGCAGATAAGAGTTGCCTTACCCACGGGAACCAGGACGCCCCCCCCCCGTAGGCATGGAGGCAGGTGTCGCCAGGAAGAACTTTCTCACCAGATCTGATCTGCTTGAAAAGGCTTATTGACATAACATTGGCGAAAGCGCCAGTATCGACCTTGGCTGAAAATGAATGGCCGTTCACAGTAACATGCACAGAAGGATCCGTAATCAGAGCAGGTGCACCCAAGAGTGAAAAAATAGCTGGATCTTCATGGGAGGGGAGTGCATCAGAGTCTGGGAGCTCCTCCAGCTCGTACTGAGAAAGCAGAGTGCTATCAGGGAGTACAAGGTTGTTTAGATCGGCGAGGTTGTTTAGACTCCTTCTCGGAGCAGGGACGGGCTTCCCACGGGAATGGCAGGCGGCAGAAAAATGGTTGAGTTTGCCACAGGAAAGACAGGTCTTGCCCTGTGCGGGGCAAACGTTTGAGGGATGTGCTGTAAAATGACAGTTAGGGCAGCGGCGCGGGACAGTCGAGGTGGCGACCTTTATGGGGAGAGCCGCTGGGTTTCGTCGTGTAGTCAGGCGACCGGCTTGACCGGTGAAGTTAATGTCCTGGGAAGCCTGTCTGGACACGGAACCAACGGCTTCGGACATGCGGGCAGCATACATAGCATCCCGCAGTGTCAGATCGGGTTTCACTAGGAGCTGCTCACGCAGTCTATCGTTGCGGAGACCATTAACCAGGACATCCCTAATTAATTCGTCAGGGGTGATTGTGTCAAGGCGGCAGCGCTGAGCCAGGTGATGCAAGGCGGCAATATAAGCGCCGACATGCTCGCCTGGCAGCTGCTGCCTCTGGAAGAATTTAAAGCGTTCTATGATGTTGTTGGTGGGTATATCACAGAGGGCAGTGAACTTAGCAATGAGACATACCGGGTCGTTACGGTCCTCTCCGGCGGCGAAATGGAACGATGCGTATTGATCCATAGCTGCAGGTCCCGCAAGGTTGAGCAACAGGTGAGCCTGTACAGCAGGAGTGGCATCAGGATGGGCAATGGCAATGTAGTGTTCGAAATCGCGCTGGAACATGGCCCAGCGATGGACAATGTCCGTGTCGAAGACCAACGTGTCTGGTCGACGACAGGAGTGGGACATGATAAAACGAATGGAGGGAAGGACTGGGAGAAAGAAATAATAAAACAAAAACCGATAAACAGGAGACACAGGTCTACCGCTGTGACACCATGTAAAATGACTTACTGCACACACAAGTCTTTTACTGTAACTGTTTATTAAAGTAACTCTTTTGCACTATGCTGTAGCTGTCCGTGGTCATCACTGGAGCTAGAGAGCGAGCTAGAGGTGGGGACACTACAATTATACTTGAGACAATGGGGAGTGGTTAGTAATGGGGAGGTCACTATGGTTAAGGGAACATGCACTGATCTACACTTTCCCTCACAACCTCATCCTCTGCCTTCTCCTCATAACCCCTGACACCTGTACTAATCAAGAATCTATTAATCTCTGACTTAGAAATATCCATTGATTTGGCTTCCACGGTCATCTGCGGCAATGAATTTCATAGATTTATCACCCTCTGACTAAAGAAATTCCTCCTCATTTCCTTCCAAAAGGTTTGCCCTTTTATTCTGTCTATGGACTCTAGTTCTAGATTCTCCCACTAGTGGAAACATCCTCTCCACATCCACTCTATCCAGGCCTTTGACTATTTGGTAAGTTTCAATGAGGTGTCCCCTCATCCTTCTAAACTCATTAGAGTTAGAATTAGAGTTAGAACTAATTAGAATCTCCATTAAAACCACAACATTCAGGGCAGGAGAACATGTTGATGGTCATAGCATGACTACTTCTGTAATCTAAGATATTGTGGGTAATTAGAGGCATCCTACATGAAATTCCAGACAATAGGTTCCTTCCAGGGGTGAAAACATTACTGCTTCATTTGCAGTTACTTGCTAGATGGGCAAGTTTGAGCATCTGTCGGAAGCAAGGAAAGGGGAAATATGATGCAATAACATTTAACATAGAAATGTGAAGAATTTCTGCTTACCTGAGGCCACAATATTCATGACGGATATTGCAAAATAGCTAAAGGCTGGAAAACAATGAAAATATTATGACATTAGTTATCTTCCTCAGATGGATCCAGTGCTGAAATTGAATTTTAGAATCCAAAGCAGTTCGCAATGAAACCTGTATTCATGCATTAAGACGTCAACTTATGGAAAATGAGATTGTCATGTGAACATTCATTCTGATACATTGTGGTTCACATGCAAAGTAATGAAACCTATGCTGCATTATATTGTCTTGTCACCATTGTCACCGTAATATTGTCACCATTATACTATATTTACTTGAGTCTGATTAACCCTATTGTTTGATGATGAACTGTTTGATGATTTTGAGATTTTTTTCTTTTGTGTCAAACTTGTTAGTCACATTTGAATCATTTACAGATGTAAGGAACGGCAGAAGCTGGTTTACAAAAAAAGACACAAAGTCTAGAGAAGGGTCCCGACCTGAAACATTGCCCGTCCATGTTCACCAGAGATGCTGCGTGACCCACTGAATTACTCCAGCACTTTGAGTCTTTTTTTGTATCCTTTGTATGTTGGACCTGTGTGGTTCGATGTAAAAGGTGTGTTCTTTAACACCCAATCCTTTGGGTCATGTGTGCATCAGAATGTTTTAAGCAACTGGTCCTCAAAAAGAAAAGATCATTGATATCCTGTTAATCCTCTTTTCCAGACATCAGAAGCATTTCTATGCTCAAATGTTTTATATTTGGGGAATGTAATTGAAGCTTAGAAAAACACCTGCCTCCAATTTCCATTATACCAAATTATAGATAGTTTTTATTCATCTAGTTATGCAGCTTTTTAAAAACCTCCTTCAGTAAAAACTGGTACACAAAGAGAAAAAATGTTATTTTTATTTCCATTAATTCAGCCAATTCCTGTAATGGCAAAAAAATCTGCAAATACCACTTTACCCTGGGTGTTCAAGAAGGAACTGCAGACACTGGAGAATCGAAGGTAGACAAAATTGCTGGAGAAACTCAGCGTGTGCGGCAGCATCTATGGAGCAAAGGAAATAGGCAATGTCTCGGGCCGTAACCCTTCTTCAGACTGATGCAGGGTGGTGGGGGGGGGGGGGGGGGGGGGGGGGGGGGGGGGACTATCTGTTGTATGTGACAGCTAGTGGGGTGGAAGGTGAGGACTAGGGGCCCTTGTTACGGGTGGGGGGATGGGGAGAGAGAGCAGTGTTGCGGGGTATTGAAGAGGCCCTGGTGAGAGCCTCATCTATAGTAGGGGAGGGTAACCCCGGTTCCCTGAAGAATGAGGACATTTCCGATGCATTGGTGTGGAACACCTTATCCTGGGAGCAGATGCAGCGTAGACGGAGGAATTGGGAGTAGGGGATGGAGTCCTTACAGGAAGCAGGGCGGGAAGATGTGTAGTCTAGATAGCCATGGGAGTCAGAGGGTTTATAGTGGATGGGTGTCAGATTAAATATCCTAGTTACAAATATCCATCACACAATGCTTCTCTTTTTGAATCCTACTTCAGATGGTATTAATTTGCCCTTATTGAAAAGACATTGCCCTTTCAGTCTCATGGATTTTTAACATTGTCATTGTCATAATAAATATGATCATTTATTTTAGTCATATTACCCATTTAAAGATTACAATCATTCTTGGCTTTAGAGATGGCCATTTCCTTCCATACATTCCTTTGAAAGATGTTTCTACCTGTTCAAATATTTATAGGAGTTCTTGAAGCCTCAGGAATCCACATTGATTTTCATTTTGCAAAGTATGTAAAACGATGAGGCAGTTAAATAACAACAATTGGAAAATAGATCCAGCACAATTACTCATGTCTTTTTTAAATCTTGTTCAATATACAGATATCCTTCATGTCCTTAGCCAGAAGGAATAGAAGCTAATTACACCACAATACTTTGGGGGAGAAAAAAAGCATCAAAATACCAGAACAGAACAAAATACCCTGCCAATATTGTTAAATGGTATAGTATTGTTTCAAATCAGAAAGTACGTTCTGTGGGAAATGTTTTAATAATTTGATGTGTAGGAAACACACTTCCTATAATTAGTACAACATCTCCTCCACAGTCTGAAGGCACTTTCTCTGAATTTACAGAGGGGAGGGGAGAGGTGGAGAGGCAGCGCAGCAGACGGTGCATAGAAACATAGATACATAGAAAATAGGTGTAGGAGTAGGCCATTCGATCCCTTCGAGCCAGCACCGTCATTCAATATGATCATGGCTGATCATCCAAAATCAGTACCCCGTTCAAGTTTTTTTCCCCATATCCCTGATTTCCTCAGCCCAGAGGTAAATCTAACTCACTCTTGAAAACATCTAGTGAATTGGCATCCGCTGCCTTCTGTGGCAGAGAATTCCCCAGATTCACAATTCTTTGAGTGAAAAACCTGTTCCTCATTGCCTCAGTTTCCAAAAGTGCCATGCATATCCTTCGGCAGAAGGCCTAGCTCGCACAGAGGGAAGCCGCCAAGCCCTGTCCTGCTTGGCCCTGAGGCCCAGAGAGGATGGTGAAGATATCCAAGGTGGCGGCAGCAGCAGACGCACGGAACAGAGAGCCAGTAAGTGGACCGACTGCAGGAGTGCAGTGCGCCTTGATGCTGGAGTGGGCCGCTGGAGGTCCTGCAGCATCCTGGGGCATGGCTGAAATAAATGCCGCCCCAAGAGGCCGAGTGTGTGGAGGCAGTTCAGTGTACCTCAATGGTGGAGTGGACAGTAGGAGGCCCTGCAGCAACCTGGGTCTTGGCTGGATCGGGTACTGCTCATGGAGGCCGAGCACCTGGACTGGAAATGACCTGCAGCTGCACGGAGCAGCAGTGGAAGACATCAGCAGTTACACTTGGCCAGGCCGACTCTGCAACGGTACTAGGACAATGGGCCTTCATGGCCAGGTTAAGAGATCTGCACTTTTATCATCTGCGACTTGAAAACCTGGCAACACTTGTATACTGTCGCAGTGTACTATTCTTATACACGTACTTAATCTAAGATGTGCATACGTATAATAATAGTTTTATTAAACTGTATGGAAAAAAATATTTTCACTGTACCTCGATATATGTGCCAATAAAAATGCCATTGAGAACCTTTAATCACCTTACAATTATTAGGATTCCAGGCCATTTGAGAGGACTACTATTGCAACATTTTTAGAAAATCAAGTGGGATTAGAGTTCAAGGATAAAGAAGATTTTACTTTCCCACACCACTATCCTTTCCAAACACAATACTGGTTTAGGAGGTGAGTTTTGCTCTGTGTTCTATTTCTCCATGTTATATGTTTTTTGGGAAAGGAAAGGCAGCCAGTCTGTCGTGTGGCCTTTAAGGGCCATTCCTCATTTCCAGCTGTTCCATTCAACAGAGTTATGGAAGCGCAGGAGAAGTACAAAACACAAGCGGGTGAGGGAGGGAATGGACAGGCGACATTTCAGTCGGGACCATTCTTCAGACAGTTCACTCTACATCTCAGGGAGGTACGATGTACCACTTCATCCTGTCATGCCCTCTCATAACTTACATCCAAGGGTTCTTAACCTTATGAAATATGCAACCATGTATAGCACAAATGCTTGAACCATTTTGAACCTGTTCCAATTAATTTTATTCTTCTCCATTCAAAGCTATGACAAAATGGTAAAATGTATTCATTTATTGCAACATACTACAAATTAAAATAGCTATTTCAGCTTGTTCAGATCCACTCTCTCACCCTTGTTAACAAGACTGTTGCTCTCTCTATCTGTGTCACGGGGTGGGAAGGAGAGTAATCTTGCTGTCTCAGCACATTAGTTTAGTCTAGTTTTGTTTTGTTTAGAGATACAGCGCGAAAACAGGCACTTCAGCCCACCAAGTCCATACCGACCAGCGATCTCTGCACATTAACACAAGCCTACACACACTAGGGACAAGTTACACTTATACCAAGTATATATACTCAAGCCAATTAACCTACAAACCTGTACATCTTTGGAGTGTGGGAGGAAACCGAAGATCAGAGAAAACCCACGTGGTCATGAGGAGAACGTACAAACATCGTACAGACAGCACCTGTAGTCTGTTCCACAAAACCAGCACTCGTTTATGCAGTAGACACAAAGTGCTGGAGTAACTCAGCAGGCCAGACAGCTTCTCTGGAGAAAAGGAATGTGACATTTCAGGTCGAGATCTCTCTTCAGACCCGAAACCTCACCTTTTCCTTTTCTCCAGAGATGCTGCCTGACCCATTGAGTTACTCCAGCATTTTGTGTCTATCTTCGTGTAAACCAACTTCTGCAGTTCCTACTCGTTTATACACAGCAACATATTCATCCTTCTGCAAACTCGGACTGTCTTCACCTTTTACCTTTAACCTCCCTTTGACTCCCCTGCATTGTCGATTGTTTTTCTTCACTTCTCTTTTTCTTTTTGTTTATCACAATGTCTCATTTTCATGACATTGATTCCCCAAGCTTGATCTGGCATTGGTTCCTACTTGTTCATTTCTTATCAGGGAGGTTGACATAATTTTGATCATTTTTTTATCGGTTTTAACATCTCCACATTAACTCTAGTTAACAGCCATTGAGGGGAAGAAAAGCTGAGCTGTGATGCGGCGACATAGAACATTTGAAGTAATGCTTCAGGGAGAGATTTTATATCAAGTCTGAATCTGCTGCTGACACATGTGTAAACAAGGTCGCACTGGCGTCAGAATCATCGACCTGAGTATTAACTCTGACGTGCTGTGGACAGGCATTCTGGAGGGGGTGGCGGTGGAGGAGGAAGGTTACGACTCCTGAGGTAGTGAGCTGACAGACATGTTCTGAAGGTACAGAGACCGATGGCATTGATGTATTGCTTCCAGCCTGAAAATGTACACACTTTTTTGCCGAGTGTTATTACTCCATATTGGACCTCGCTGGAAGCAGCCACAGAAACATTATCTTTCCCACTCTTGAAAGGAACTGTGGCATTCACCAAACGTGACAGGCATTGGGGAATGGGGGAGGGGGGGGGGGGGGGGGGGGAAGGGGGGAGGGGGTGGGGGGGGGGGGGGTGGGGGGGGGGGAGGGGGGGGGGGGGGTAGTTGGGGAATGGGGGAGGGGGGAAATAGTTGGGGAATGGGGGGGGGGGGGAGAGGGGAATAGTTGGGGAATGGGGGAGGGGGGGGAAAGTAGTTGGGGAATGGGGGGAGGGGGGGGAGTAGTTGGGGAATGGGGGGAATGGGGAGGGGGGAGTAGTTGGGGGGGAATGGGGAGGGGGGGAGAGGGGAGTAGTTGGGGAATGGGGGAGGGGGGGGATTTCTCCAGAGATGCACCTATAGAGATGGTCCCTGTTCCCAAATTCAGTGCCACAACTGAACCAATGCTTCAAATAAGGACACACACAACTAAATACTGGAGTAACTCAATGGGCCAGGCGGCACCAAATTGGAGGGACAGCACCATATTTTGTTTGGGCAGCTTACAATCTCTGCATTTTCTCTCTCTCCACACCTACCCCATCTTGGTTGTCCTGCCGGTTCCACTGTTCACATCCATATATCCCTTTGTTATCACTGCCCTCAGCAGCCAACTATGGACCATTGTGGGCTCCATCTTTCTTTGGTCATTGGTGCCTGCTCTAATTTGTTCTGAACCTTTTTATACCTCTAGTTTCCCTCTTCCCTGACTCTCAGTCTGAAGAAGGGTTTTGACTTGAAACATCACCTATTCCTTTTCTCCAGAGAAGCTGCCTGACCCGCTGAGTTACTCCAGCATTTTGTGCCTACCTCTGGAGAACATGGATAGGTGATGTTTTGAGTCAGGACCCTACTTCAAACTGCTTCAAGGGGAGGGAAGAAAGCTGTAAGAGAGGAGGGACATTTGAATAATGCTCCAAATGATCATAGAAACATAGAAACATAGAAATTAGGTGCAGGAGTAGGCCATTTGGCCCTTCGAGCCTGCACCGCCATTTAATATGATCATGGCTGATCATCCAACTCAGTATCCCGTACCTGCCTTTTCTCCATACCCTCTGATCCCCTTGGCCACAAGGGCCACATCTAACTCCCTCTTAAATATAGCCAATTAACTGGCCTCAACTACCCTCTGTGGCAGAGAGTTCCAGAGATTCACCACTCTCTGTGTGAAAAAAAGTTCTCCTCATCTCGGTTTTAAAGGATTTCCCCCTTATCCTTAAGCTGTGACCCCTTGTCCTGGACTTCCCCAACATCGGAAACAATCTTCCTGCATCTAGCCTGTCCAACCCCTTAAGAATTTTGTAAGTTTCTATAAGATCCCCTCTCAATCTCCTAAACTCTAGAGAGTATAAACCAAGTCTATCCAGTCTTTCTTCATAAGGCAGTCCTGACATCCCAGGAATCAGTCTGGTGAACCTTCTCTGCACTTCCTCTATGGCAATAATGTCCTTCCTCACAGCAGCAGCAGCAGCACAATCACCCATGCTATGAGCATGTTACTCCTGATGCTCCATCTGCCTCCACTGTCTTCTCAACACACATCCATCTCACACCATTTCACCTGGCAGATTCATCCATCCCTCGCTGTCTGTGCTCCACCTTACACCCCCATCTGCCCAATCATCCCCATGCAAAGTCACTGGAAACAGATTTTCTCCATCAATCTGTTCCACTGGTGCTATTAATCTCACTCGTTGATTTCATCTCCCTGGACAAGAGGACAAAGGACAGGTGGGAGAAGCGGAAAACTAGAGCGAGCTTTCCAGGCCTGTTGGAATAAATACTTGCAAAGGAGGCAGCCATGAAATTAATCAAGTCAGAAGGAGATGGGTAATGGATATCTGACAGTCATCTGGTTCAGGGACATACCACAATACATACATTTGAGAAGCAAAAACAACACCTTTGTCCAACGATCCGCTTATAAAATACCCCCCAATGTCTGTGTTCACCTATGACTTTATGACCTTATGAACTGCCACGCTTTGTCATGCCTTTGTCCAGTTCCTTCACACTTTTAGTTTTCTTTCCTCCACCCGACTATCAGTCTACAGAAGGGCCTCGGCCCGAAATATCACCTGTCCATGTTCTCTAGGGATGTTGCCAAACCATTGAGTCACTCTAGCATTTTGTGTCTATCCTTGGTAAACAAGCATCTGCAGTTCTTTGTTTCCACATTATAACAGCACATCCTGTTATGCTGGAAAATGTTGGAAATATTCAGCAGATCAGGCAAAAGCAGCGTAGAGGGAAATGAAGTTGTTATTTCAGATCAATTATCGTTTTTCAGTTTTTGCCATTCTGAATTCTGATGTAAGCATATCCACACAATGTAACATCTCTCTCAGCAGATGCTGCCTCACTTCTTGAGTATCTTCTGTATCCAGCAATTTTCTATTTTTATTTCACATTACATAAAACGCTCACTCATGTGGATTTGAAGTCACTGATGAATGATAAATGATATCATCCATCAGGATACCCTTGAATATTCTTACATTGCACAACTAATCTATGTCCTTGATTTCCCCGAGAATATTCAACACTTCCACAGGGCGTGCGGTAGCACATGCAGAGAAGCACACAGTGATGTAGCCAGCAGACGGCTCTCTCGCAGTGCCAGATACCCTGGTTCAATCCTGACCTCGGACACTGTCTGCATGTGGTTTGCATGCTCTCCCTGTGGCACAGTGGGTTTCCTCGCACATCGCAAGGACATGGGTGTTTCTATGGGAGAGTTGATAGTAATGGGGGCCAAATAAAAATTGGGATTTATGTATGATCATTGGGGTCTCTGGTGCTGTGAGCTAGCAGCTCTACCAACTGCGGGCCTGTGCCACCTGAGGTGACTCTCTTTCTGCCATGCAGCTGCAGCTATGTGAGGGGCAGCTGGATGCTTGTCCCACAACACCTGCTAGCCATGTGTAACCTCTTCGCCCTTGTCCCAGCAGAGGTCTCAGTGGTGCGTCTGTGGAGTGGATACTCAAACTGTAGTCAACAAGCACTCATTTCCGAGCTTTGAACATTTCACAAGCTTGGCTCCTGTTCTTGCAAAACCTTCACCATAGTTTTGCTACCAATCATTCCAACGCTTTCCCCGCGACGGAAGAGTCACAGTAAAGCGGCAAAATTAATTGAGAAATTTATAACTCAGCCTTGGTTTCAGTGAAAAAAAATCACAAATATTTAAATATTCAAAGCACAGTCATGTTGCTGGATTCCTGTTAATATTCCTCTCAAATACCTGCACACAGCCTGACACCTCGGTGTTAAATATGGAAATTGGTGCCACCACTTTTAATTCATTTAACCACCATCTCATTCTGAAATCCATCAGCTCTTAGAGTGAAAATTCCCTCAATGCATCCAAGGACAATACATATCAATAGGGATAAAATTAATGATTGGATAAAGTGTTCAGCCAACTGCTAAATTGCTTATAAAACTCAAAACTGCTCAAACTATTAAAATATTTCTTCACATTGATTTCATTCTTCAGTTTCCACTATTAAGGTTACGATTTATAACCTACATGCGACATATAAAAATATACAGCTAGGAAAAACAATCTCCACCTTGCACAGAAAATTGATTAATGTCGATTAAATCCAGTGAAAAGATTTTTCCTAACTAATGGTTGCACTTTTGTGTTGAAATTTACAGTTTCAGTAACACATAACCATCAGCGCAAAGGGCTCTGGTATACTCTCCTCGTAACACAATAGATAACATTTTGCAATGGGTGGACCACTGACTGTTTAACTAAGAATCACATTAGTATTGGTATTGGTATCGATTTATCTTTGCAAAACAGTGAAAAACTTTATTTGCGTGCTATACAGTCAAATCATATCATATATGTGTACAATCAAACCACCATATATAGCACAACAGGTCATGCAAAGATAAAAAAAGAGTGTAGAATATAGTGTTACCATTACAGAGGAAGTGCAGATAATGAATAAGTTCAAGGGCTGCAACAAGGTAGGTTGGGAGATTATGGCTACACACTTACGAGTGGTCCATTTGATGGTCTGATAACAACGGGGAAGAAACTGTTCCTGAGTATTTTGCCTGCCATGATCATCTGTTGCTTGCCAAGGAGGTATACAGGACATAACATGTCAGAGCAGAATGTGATCTTAAAGCGAGGGCAATATACATTTTTTGTGGGCACTCTCTCGCTCTCTATCTGTCTGTCTGTCTGCTGTCTGTCTGTCTGTCTGTCTGTCTGTCTGTCTGTCTGTCTGTCTGTCTGTCTGTCTGTCTCTCTCTCTCTCTCTCTCTCCCTCTATCAATACAATATACAACAATACAATACAATACAATACAATTTTATTTGTCATTTGAACCTCATAGAGGTTCAAATGAAATGTTGTTTCTGCAGTCATACACACAAGAAAAAGACCCAAGACACAACATAATTTACACAGACATCCATCACAGCGCATCTCCTCCACGCTGTGATGGAAGGCAAAAACATATCTCTCCCCTGCACTCCCCATTCCCCTCCCGATGTCAGAGTCAAAGACCCCAGCGGGCGATGGTAATTGTCCTGTGACCATTAACGCCGCGCCGGGTGATGCAAGGCCGCGCTCCGGGTCTTGTTGTTGGAGCCCCCGGCGGTAGCTTGCAAAGTCCCGCAGCCATTCAAAGCCGCGCTGGGCGATGGTAAGTGTCCCCGCACCAGGTACTCTTCGACCCCGCAACTCGGGCGGGAGAAGTCGCCGTTGCGGAAGCCCCGAAAAGCGGTCTCCCAGCATGGACCCGTGGGCTCCCGGTGTTTCTGTTCACCAGGTCTGCGGTTGGAGCCTCCGAATCTCCGGGGGTCGGGTCGCAGCCGAGCGCCACCACAGCTCAACCCGCTCTGAACTCGGCCAGCTCCGCGATGGTGGGCAAGTCCGCAGCTCCGCGACTGGAGCCCCAGGTCATTCAGGTTGGAGGCCGCTCCACGTTGCTCAGCCCCAACAACAACGGAGACCCGACAGGGAAAAGGTCAGGTTCTCCGTGCAGGGGAAAGATTTTAAAAGTTTCCCTCCCCACCCCGCCACGGCCCCCGCCTCCCACACACACATACCCCGTCAAAAAATAAATAAAAACTACATTGAAACGAGACAAAAAATAATAAAAAGACAGACGGACTGGAGAGGCCGCTGCGACGTGAGTCGAGCCGCCCACGAACAACGTCCGTGCTCTCATGTACCTGTAGATGGAACACGCGGTGTCCACGGGGACGCTGGAGGCCTTCCGTCTCTCTCTCCCTCTCCCTCTCTCCCACGATGGCAGCGCGCAGCATCGGTGACCAGCATTGACGAAGGCCTCCAGCTACAGGTACATCTACAGGTACATGTGAGCACGGACGTAGGCCTGGAAGAGGAGCAGGCAGCCAAGAGGAGAACCAATCCAAGTACGTTTCTGTCAAAAGTACTGCTCTCAGATATATTGCTTTCTGCTATGTACAGACTGAGGTCCATTTTTTTGGAGAACTGGAATAATGACAATATGTATATTTCAGCAAGAAATTCCCCAAAAACAACATTGATATTGCTGCATGTCATTAAAAAAAATAACTTAATTAATGTCAGAACACTTTTTAATGGAAGCTTACATTAAATTTTACTTCGGAGTCATGTGAGTGACTACGTGAAGAAGGGCCGTCCGTCTGCGTGCGCGTCATTACGTCTGAACACAACGCCCAATGGATTGGAGAGGCACTGCGTCCTCCCAGGCCGTTAGGATGGGCAGGTAAGGCAAGTTGAATCACTTACCTGCGTTCTTTCGGGCTTGAAACTTTTTGTAGTTTCATGGCCCAGATGTCGAGGATACGGTCCGCGGGGAAGTCGGCTGCCGAAGACCGCAGCATTTCCCAGTAGCGGGCGACGGTGTTTCCCGACACAGCGCCGGCAGCTGAACCGGCAGGAGCCTTGTTGCAGGAGGAGAGCTCCGTTGGTGGTCCTGCAGTACGGGAAAATCCACCCGCAAGTCAAACAACCCGTTGACTGAGAAGAGTCCGGGGAGGGAAAGGGATACCCTCCCTCAACGGAGAGAGTCTGAGGTTGACTCTCCCACATAGGAGCAACTTTTGGAGAAGTTTCTCCAACAATGACCTGCTCTAAGAAGAGAGCTGTGTCAGCCCGGGGCCTACAGCAGCAGGCAGTACCGGGAGCCTCACATAATGGGGCAACCCAATGTCTTCCCCATTGGAGGGGGAAGTACATATGGAAGAAACCACTCTGAATCAGAGTACAAAAGCATGGGGGGGGGGGGGACCTTCCCAGGGACAAGCAGAAGAAAAGAAGTAAGTAAGTAACTTTTACCTATATAGCACTGTTTAAGTTAACTTGCACCAAAAAGCTTTACATAAAATAAATAATAAGCACAAAAGAAAAGAAATACTTCTGCAATCGTCCAGGTTCCACTGGGTGCTTCCATGGATAGAGATCTAGAAAATGTCTCCTGCTCTGAGAAGAGGAGCATTCACGGTCAGTTTCAGTCTGACCCAAAGCAAGAATCTCATTTAGGCCCGCTGGAGGGGCCATGTCAGCGCAGGTATCCTCAGGGGCCTGCGGCAGCACCTGTTTTCAGGGCTACCTACAAATCTCACTCTCAATGGAGAGGAGTGTGAATGATCAGTAGGTAACTGATCTCGAATTACAATACTATACAATACCATTTATTTGTCATTTGAACCTTGCATAACGTTCAAACGAAATTTGGTTTCGAGATCAGTAGTTAACTGATCCCGAATTAAAGTATGAACATACTGAAGCACATGCATATGGCCTCAAGAGACAGCAGTTGGCAGAATATCCACACAAATGCCGGCAAGGGAACAGCGCTATCAGGGTGACTTTGGAGAAACCAGCCGCCGAATCCTCTCTTCAGGTAAGACCAGAAGAAGGAAGCAAAAAATGTCGGACCAATCAAGGTACCAATGACAAGCAAACTTCATCAGTAGGCGACAACACACCCCACACCTCCATAGGGAGTAAGCAGTTCACTGAAGCCGGTGGTAGCTTGAAAGCTGGGCACGGAAATATGATCAGAGTCGTCTTTCAAGGCAGACTCAGAATTATGGCCAGAATTGTCCGACAAGGCAGGCTCAGTATGATAAGGTTTTCAGACCAAGACCCAAGCAGAGGTCAGGAGAACATGGAATCCACATTTCCTACCAGTCCACAATCAAGGAGAGAAAAGGAACCTGCATCAGGGGCCTTTGGACTTACCACAAGACCACCGGTAGCCATGGAGGTAGGTGGGTCTGGGTTTACTGAAACAAGGGATTGGGGACCAGTTACATGTTGGTAATTTTACTATTGTGTTTTTGTTCAAAATGACAATAACATGAATTTCAAATCTGGTTTTAAAAAACAGATAACAACATGTGATTATTTTTTACTACACAACATACATAGGTTCCAAGCAGACTTGGAACTCGGACCGGAATTGTCTTCAAGGCAGGCCCAGTATTTTGGGCAGGATTGCCTTCCAGGACAGGTGACAGATGGAGGATGTCACTTCATCCAGGTTTAACTCATTTGTGCAGTACAGACTTTAAGAAACAACAATTTTTGTTATGGTCTAACAACTGTTTTATAGGAGCTTCCTATAAAATGGTCACATGGCATGCATCGACCTCAAAGATGCATACTATTTGGTGTCTATTCATTAAGAACAGGAGATATTTGAAGTTTAACTGGATGGCATGGCTCTGCCAAATGGGTTGTCATCAGCTCGTAGACTATTGACTAAACCACGGAAACCAATTCTGGGACTACAAACAAGATACAAGATACAAGATACATTTAATTGTCATTTGGACTCCTTGAGGTCCAAACGAAATGCCGTTTCTGCAGCCATACATTACAAACACATAGACCCAAGACACAACATAATTTACATAAACATCCATCACACCGCTGTGATGGAAGGCCAAATAAACTTATCTATCCACTGCACTCCCCCCCCCCCCCCCCCATGTCAGAGTCAAAGTCAAAGCCCCCGGCTGGCGATGGCGATTGTCCCGCAGCCATTAAAGCCACGCCGGGTGATGCAAGGTCGCACACCGGGTCTTGGTGTTAGAGCCCCCGGCGTACGCTCGCAGAGTCCCGCGGCCATTCCAAGCCGCGCAGGGCGGTGATGTCAGGCCCCGCTCCAGGAGTTCTTCGACCCCGCAACTCGGGCGGGAGAAGTCGCCGTTGCGAGAGCCCTGAAAAGCGGTCTCCCTCCAGGGACCCGCGGGCTCCCGGTGCCGCCGTCCACAGACCTGCCGTTGGAGCCTCCGACTCTCCGATCGGGCCGCAGCAGCAGCAGCAGCAGCAGCAGCAGCAGCGCTCCTCCACCGCTCCACCCGCTCCGGACTCGGCCAGCCCCGCGACGGCGACGGTGAGTCGTAGCACCAGAGTCCCCGGTCTCTTCCTGTTGGAGGCCGCTCCTCGTTACGGCCCCAACGACAACGGAAACCCGACGAGAAAAAGTCGGGTCTCCCGTGCAGGGAAAGATTTAAAAAGTTTCCCCCCCCTCCCACCCCACCCCCGCCCCCCCAAACACACACACCTCAACATAAAATAACAAAAACTACATAAAAACACAGACAGAAAATAATAAAACGCGGACAGACTGCAGAGGCCGCTGCTGACCAGAGTCGCGCCGCCCATCGGAAGGTCTCAAAACCACATAGTAATGGCATATTTGGAGAACATTTTCATTTTGGAGTCACCAAGAATTGGCAGAAGCATCAGTCAAGCAAACCAAAACCCTGTTTGAAAGAATTGGTTACCTCATCCATCCAGTTAAATCAAAATTGACACCTACAAGGATAATTGATTACCTAGAATTTACTATCAAAAACAGTAAGTATGTTGGTGACTTTGCCTACGGGCAAACGGCAATAGTAATTAAGCCTGCTATGACCTGATAGTCAAATTCTAGCCATCTATCAGGCAAACAGCGAGTGTAATTGGCAAATAGTAGCCGCATTCCCAGCAGTACGGGCCTTTGCATTACCAGAACTTACAGCAAGCAAAGGAATGAACACTCAGATTACATGCAGGCCGAATTGGCAAACTATGGATTGCCAGCAGAGGCCATTGTTGAATAACTATGGTGGATAACGAATGGGAGACAGCTCAGGGAAATTTTGCTCGAAACCCATCGAGGGTTCTTCAGACCTATGCGAGCGGCTAAGGATGGGGAGACACCAACACAGTCTAAAGCTGTGGGGGCAGATGGAATGAGCAGGAGTCTGTAATTCCCCAACACATGGAATCAATTACCCAGTATTGTTGGGGGCACAATATGGACTCAAGGTTCTCTGTAGCAATATGCAACCGGTGCTTGTTCAAATTCAGATTGATAACACCACTGCGGTGGCATATATCCATTAACAAGGGTGGTGTAAAATCTGTATCTTACGACAGATTGTCGAACCTCATTTGGCACTGGTGTATCGAGAGGAATATTTGGGAAATCTACGAGGTAGATATAACACGGTGACAGATGCTGGATCACAATAAGCCACAGGCATATTGGTAGTGCCAGATTGGACTACTCAAGCCTGGTCCCCAAACATTTTGGGAATTATAGTCCAGCCAGTAATGGCTGTACCCAAGAGCAGGGACCTCCTGGTGAACCCAGTTACAGGGAGCAATCATCCACTACATGAATGTATAACTTGTTGGTCTGCAGATTCTGAGGAGGCCATTTCAAGCCATAGGACTGTCCGAACAAATACAACACAGTTCGGATAACGGATGTCTTGGAGTTCCTATCAACTGTACTATAACTATAAACTATGTTATAGTGCATCTATAGTGCCAGAGGCGCACTCTCCTCCAATCTGATGCCGGAAGCAGGGCACAGTTCGATAGGAACGCACCCTTTTACACCAAAAGTCATGAAGAGAATTTACAATTTAAGACCTCCAAGGCCAAGGTACACTGACACATGGGATGTGAGCGTGGTACAAACCCTACTTTAACAGTGGGGACCGCCTATAACTAACCCTGAAGGTGGTATGCTGACAAAGAGTCCAGACACTGCAAAAGCTACTGTTGGACTACATGACCACCAATATGAACAACATAACATTCTTAATCAGGAACCAGAGCAGGCCAGGAATGCCAGGGATGGAGATCCAGTTCTTGGCATATCCAGAGGACCAACGGTTGTGTGGGTGGTAACATACTAACACCACTATCTGAGAGTTATGGAGAACCTCAGAGGCTCAGAACAATCAGTCCTCATCAGCCATAAAAAGACCACACCAAAAGGTGTCAACTCAAACCATCTCCAGATGGTCAAAAGAGGTAATGGCGGTAGCAGGAGTAAACATTTATATGGTTAAATCTCACTCCACCAGGGCTGCATCTACGTCGGCAGCAAGAGCTATGGATGTGCCCCTTGACGACATCCTAGTGGCTGCAGGATGGACGAATTAAATAACGGTCCACCGGTTTTATAACAAACCCATAACCGGACTGGGAGTGTTTGCACGTCCCATTTTAAGTTATGTCCCTTAGTTTCCCCCCCAAGGTTGGGAGGGGTAACTTTTTTAAAAAAATTTTCTTTCATTTAAAGCATCAGTTTCTTTACTTAACTACGTAATGTCTGAATGCTTTAATGATTACACGCATCCATGGTCAATCCATTCAGTGTGTGACGCTTTGATTCGTAACCGGCGTAAAATCACAGAGCTTTGAAATCTTCACGTAGTCACTCATGTGACTCCAAAGTAAAATAGTAAGATTAAATGAGAACTTACAAGTTTGAAGTTTGATCTTGATTTTATGAGGAGTTACGATGAGCGATTACGTGCCCACCGCTCCCACCCTCATACTATCAAGGTCATATGGAAGTTCTAGTTTCTTCACAATCTTACTATTCTCAGGTCTTCGTTTTATCTGTGATTTAACACCGCTGCTTTGAAGATTGACGCGCACGCAGACGGACGGCCCTTCTTCACGTAATCGCTCATCGTAACTCCTCATAAAATCAAGATCAAACTTCAAACTGGTAAGTTCTCATTTAATCTTACTATTAAATCACCTTCATAAGCATATTGTCAGGAAACAGTTCAGCCTGCTATGACATTAACTGCTTTCTCAATTGCTCAGTTTCTTGATCCAAAAACAGATTGCACAGATCATGTTGTCTATTCAAACTCTCACTGACAAACACTGAAATATCCTGGAAAAATCAATCTGTTATCATCGCTAGGAATGCTGTCTAGACTGGTCCTTGTTTTGACAAATTTATGCAATTACGCAAATACTTTAGAAAAGTGGAAAGCATTTCCCTGAATATGTCTGTATATTTAGGCTTTCATTTTATACAAGCAATATTATCACATTATTTGTGCTCTTGAACTCAAGCAGCAAAAGCAACATTGTAATATTACTTCAGACAATGATATTTCATCAGTTTTCCTGAGGTTATAGTACAGAATGAATGATCATTCAGCAGAAATTTATGATGATGTTTCGTTGAATATTTAAGTGTTGCATGCTGGGTGCTCTGTTTGGGAGTATAATGCAAAGCATTCATACAATTGTATAGGATTATCTGTCAACTACATTAAAACATGAAGAGCTGACATTTATTTATCCTAAAATTATAAATTAAATTCAATACAGTGACTATTCCTGCTGTGTCTCTTACTTCTCTAATCTCTCAACTCCTTATTCTAATTTTCTCTTCCACCCTCATACTACTCTTTAATTCATGAATGTAAACATTGAATTTGGTAAAGTGTAGTTACATCTGATGTTTCCATGCACAAGAAACAACAAACGGCAAACTTCCATTTCATAACACCTTCAGCATAACTGAGGCATTTCACGGGAGGATTATTAAGCAACAAGGCGTGTATGGAGATTTTAGGGCAGATGAAGAACGTTGAGCAGAGCAGAGAACATAACTTCCCAATTGAAAAGAGCTGATAAAGCAAAGATGGGCACAAAATGCTGGGTTAACTCAGAGGGACAGGTAGCATCTCTGGAGAGAAGGAATGGGTGACGTTTCAGTTCGAGACCCTTCTTCAGACAGCAAAGAGTTTTGGGAGAACATTCCCATGATTGGGCGGCACAGTGGTGCAGTTGCCTCTGTGCCTCAGAGACCCGAGATAGATCCATATGTCAGGTCTGCATGGAGTTTGCACATTCTCACTGTGACCACGTGAGTTTTACTTCAAATGCTCCAGTTTCTTCCTACATCCCAAAGACGTGGGTTTGCAGGTTGATTAGCCTCTGTAAGTTGTCCCTTCTGTGTAGGGAATGCAAGCGAAAGTGGAGTAACATAGAACTAGTGTGAAGGGGTGATGGATGGTCAACATAGACTTGGTGAACCTAAGGGCCTGTGTCCCTACTATCCCTAAACCAAAGTAAATTAAACTCAATAAGGTGTTTGAAAATGGTTTAGCAATTAACTGTGGTCATAGACTAGAATTATAAAGAAACAGATATCTCAGTGAATATAAGGTGGGAGGAGATTTCACATTTAGAAAGGGGTAAGATCATGCAAGAAATGGCAACAATTATGTTAATTGAACAATTGTCTTTGCTTAACGGGGAATCAGGAGAGGTTGGCAACAACTGATGAGTGAGTGGAACTTGATGAATGTCAGGACGGAAATGGCAGAGTTTTGGAGGATTTCAAGTTTATGAAAAAAACGAGGGAGCTCAGTCTTGAGTTCATTGGATACATAAGAATGGAACCAAGCAAGTGTCATCCTTTCAAACAATGATAGAAGATTAAGGTGGCACAGTGGCTCCTCTGGAACACGTCTCAGGGGATCAACACAGTAATGCAGTGGTGCAGTTGCTGTCTGATGGAGTTCGATCGTGACCACGGTTGCTGACTGTATGGAGTTTATACATTCTCCCTGTGACCACATTGGTTTTCTCTGGTTAGGTTTAGTTCTCCGATGCTCTGGTTCCCTCCCACACTCCAAAGACATATAGGTTTGTAGGTTAATTGGCTTCTGAAAATTGTCCCTCGAGTGTAGGATAGAACTAGTGTATGGGGTGATTGTTAGTTGGCATGGATTTGGTGGGCCGAAGGGCCTGTTTCCATGCTGCATCTCTAAACTAAATTAAACCAAAGAAGTATGGCGAGACCATCTCTACCAAAGACAGAACAAATATCAGGAGGAACCTTTTGCAGAGTAATTTCAGTGTAGCTGGTTGCGGAAGGCTAGCATATACCTAAATTAAGTTAGGAAGGCCTGAACGCATTGCAGCAAAGAGGACGGAGATGGAAGAGTAATTTGAAGGATTTAAGAGTTAAGATTTGACGTTCTAAGGATCAGAGTGAGGAGCACAGGTATGAAGAAGGTGAATCAGTAATGAGAGCAGCATGATGGAGCTCAGCCATGAATGCATTGGAAAGGCTGGACAGATGAGAATGGAACTAAGTGAGTTGTTCTCTCAATCTGGATGAAAATGGATTATATTGATAACATCAATGAACACAGGGGCCAGGAAAGATGTTGGTTGGTTCAAGGCAGAGGAAAATTGACTTACAAACACTATGTTTGGGAGGGCAAGGGAACAAAATAGGAGAGAAACAGAAAAAAAATATGAATTTGGGTCAATTTTCCTCTCTGTGGCCTAGGAAGTGGAAGAACGGGGAATTCCGCCATTGCTTTGGCTGAAGTTATTCTGTTTATGAAGCTGGAGGCTCAAACTGACTCCTTTCTGGGATTGAGGCATGCAATGGTTTCATTATTAGATTGCAGAAAGCCTAATGTTGATGCTGAATACTGTTTTATTTTGCACAGGTGAAAAGGAACATGATTTTGTTGTTCAGATCCAGAGATTAAAAGCATTCCGATGTCTTTCTTATACCCTAGTTTGTGAATAACTCAGCGAATAGGTGAAAACCTATTTAGCGTTAAACCAAGCATAGACCAACAATTCATTCTCATTTATTCACTTAGATATAGATTTACCATCATGCGACGAAGATGCACTCTCCATTTAAACTCCAATCGATTGCGCATTGTATATTATAACACTTGAATGAACCTTAACTACAAAATAACATTTTAATATTTTTGCCCTTGCAACAAGAGTGTGACTTGGTCAGGTAACTGCTATTCAGCATTGTAACCTGAGTCTGTACACCAGCATCAATATAATAGTGTTGGCCCATCAGCTCAACCTGCAACTTCAGAATCACAAACTTAGGCAAAAGCGTAATTTAAATAAACTATGAGTTCAGTTTGAATATAGAATACATTAAAGTAGGAATTGCATGTTTCATACAGACACCTTGTCCAATTTAGCATGCTAGTGCACTTTTCCTTTGCATTACAATTCCTCAGGGGTCTCAACCACATTCTCCAGTGCTGATTGTGGATGACAATGGTTTTCATGGAAAGGGCAGAGTGCTCAATAAAATACAGAGAGAGGTTGAGATGCCACTGGCAGTAGTAAAGGCCAGGTTTAGTTTAATCTAGTTAGATACAGTGTGAAAAACAGGCCCTTCGGTCCACCATGTCCATGCAGTCCAGTGATCACCATACACTAGTTATATCCTACACACTTTACAAGGGACAATTTACAGAGGCAAATTGACCTACAAACCCACACGTCTTTGCGATATGGGAGGAAACCGGTGCTCCTGGAGAAAACATATGCAGTCACATTGAGAACGTACAAATTCCACACAGACAGCAGTAGTCAGGATGGAACTAGAGCCAATGGCGAGCTGTAAGGCAGTAACTCTACCGTTGCGCCACTGTGTTGTTCCCCTGAGTCTTGTGACCCAGCAGAGCCACTCTACTGGAAGCCTGGCATGGGTGGCCAGGGAAGCACCTCCAGCACTGACAATCTCCAAGCAATGGAGCAGCTGGAATGAATGCCCACCCCCCAAATTAACCCTTCCTCCCAAATTCCTTTCCTATCTTTCCCCTCCATCCACACCCTTCCACCCACATTCCTCCCTCCGGCTTTACATTTCACTCCTCCTGACCTCTCCTTTTGTCTCCTTTTCACCTTTTGTTTTTGTCACTAATCCACCCATCTGCCTATCAAACCCAAATCACCTGTACCCACCTATCTTGCTAGACTGACAGGAATAGAATTTCCGGTGAGAATTGGCAGAAGTGCTTCTCTCTGGTGTCCATTTCGATTCATGCAATTGGGACCACTCTGTTTAGTTTAGTTTTTAGTTTAGTTTAGAGATACAGTGCAGAAACAGGCCTTTCGGCCCATCGAGTCCACACTAACCAGCGATCCCCACACATTATCCTACGCGCACTAGGGGCAATTTACATTTATACCAAACCAATTAACCTACAAACCTGTTGTCTTTGGAGTGTGGGAGGAAACTGAAGATCTCGGAGAAAACCCATGCAGGTCACAGAGAGAACGTACAAACTCTGTACAGACAAGCACCCGTAGTTAGGATCGAACGTGGGTCTCTCGTGCTGTAAGGCAACAACGCTACCACTGCACCATCCTGGCGTTTAGCCAGAAGATAAGGCTCCCTCGACATGAACTCCAGTTGCCAATCTGTTCCCCCTCCTTCCCATCTTCCTCCTCCTTGCTCTGCTCCTTTCTCTTCTTCACTTGCCTTTTACTACATTCTCTCGTTGACAGAATATTGTAGCATATGCAGGTGTTGATGATTTATCTGCATTCTCTGGTTGATGAATACTGTACTGTGCCTTCGAGTGATGCAGGCATTAGTATTTCACCATCTGCACCCCAATCTTATTTTGTATTCTGCTGCCTGTACGACTTTTGTTTTTTAGTTTAGAGATAAGCGTTTAGTTTAGAGATAAGCTTTGGCCACCCATGGCCAATGCTGACCTTTGATCACCATTCACACTAGTTCTATGTTGTCCTACTTTTGTATCTGCTCTTGACACACAAGGGACAATTTCTAGAGGCCAATTAATCTACAAACCCGCATGGCTTTGATTAAACCCACATGGTCACAGGGAAAACATGCAAATTCCACATGGACTGTACCCAAGGCCAGGATCGAACCTGGGTCTCTCGCACTGAAGCATTGCTGTTCTGCAACAATATATTGGTGTTCTGGAACAATGAGGCGGAGTCTGGTATGAAATTAGGGGTCAAGTAAACCAGGCTAATCCCTCATCCAAGACTATCTCCCATGGAAATGTGGGACCACTGAAAATCTCTGGCTGTTTGCCAATCTTCTTGGCAGTGGCATAAATGTAGCAGGGATGTATTTCAGAGGTTTGGAAAGATCCAGTGATGAGGAAGTTAAGAATCTGAGTCTCAGTCTCATTGTCCCCGAGGATCATTGACAGTCAGTGCATGAGAACATGGCCAAAGGTCTTCTTGCAGCATACTGTATATGGTGGGGACACCACCCATGTAAAATCTGAATTTGGATCTGTATTTATTGAGTCTATAGATAAATTATAAAGAATGAAAGGTGACCTCATTGCGACAGAGGAAATCCTGAGCGGAAATGACGGGGTAGATATTGAAATGTTTTTACTAATTGGAGAGTCACAAAATATAGGTTACAAGATGTGGACAGATCGTTTAAACATGAGGTACATCAAAATTTATTTTCACAGAATGTCGTGAATCTCTGGAATGCTCGATCATTAGAAATATGCAAGGTTGAGGTTGATAATGGTTTTGAAAAATCGAGGAAGTAATGGCTCTGGTGAACTGACACAGAGGAGGCATTGAGGCTTCCTCTAGGGTAAAGAGCTGCGGAGGAACTCAGCAGGTCAGGCTGCATTTGTGGAGGGAAATGTATAGACGGCATATTTAGATCGTGACCCTCAATCAGTCTGAAGAAGGGTTGCATCCCAAAGTGACGTCTGTTTATTTCCCTCCACAGATGCTGCCTGACCTGCTGAATTCTCCCAGGAGTTTCTTTCTTGCTCAAGGTTACAGTGTCTATAGTCTCTTATATCTTTATTCTTCTGGAGTAGTGTTGTGTAATGAGACCCATACACAGGAGTAATAACTCATAGGCTTCATTGTAACACAAGCGGAGGAAACATTACATGCTATCGTCTCCATTGTCAGCATCAAGTCTGACTATGAGATGGTGAAGTGCTGTTATCAATAGTCCGGGGTTGGGATGAAGATCTGGACTGGATTACATATGGAATGTGTAGTAGGCACAATATGTGTGGTGATAGATATAGTAAAGGCAGACTAATATGTTTAATCGACAGGCAAAACAGCCATGGTCATATTGAATGGAAGGGAAAGGCCAGAGGGGGCAGGTGGATGTCTCTTGCTTCCATTTCCTTGTGTTCTCTTATACATAGGCATTTTTCTTCAGGAAGATCATTGGCATGATGGCATAGTGGTAGAGCTACTGCCTTACAGCGCCATAGACCCGGGTTCGATCCTGACTACGGGTGCTGTTTGTATGGTGCTTGTATGTTCACCCCGAATTGCCTGGATTTTCACCGAATACTTCGGTTTCCTCGCACTCTCCAAAGGTTTGTAGGTTAATTGGTTTGGTATATATGTAAGATTGTCCCTAGTGTGCGTAGGGTAGTGTTAATGTGTGGGGGATCACTGGTTAGTGCAGACTTGGTCAGCTGAAGGGCCTGTTTCTGCGTTGTATCTGTAAACTAAACTAAACTAAAGGTCCAGGTAAGAGCTTCTACGTTTGAAGACACTGCAAGGTGTTGGTCTCCATTGACTGGCATCCCTGTGTCTACTGGCGAGGAACATGACTCACCATCCATGGTCAGACATTGCCAAGGCTTTGTTTCCAAAACTATATGGTTGCTGAATGGTGTGGCCATGAATACCCCTATAGTATCAGAATGAGTGATTAATTTGTGCAAAAGGCACCTCACTACAAGTTGTAGCACACTCGGGAATATATAGCCAGCAAGTAGTTTGAAGGTATCCAGTTAAGGGTTGCACTGTCTGCATATTGTCCATTTAGGTGGACAGCAAATTAATCAGGCATAATGTTCCTATATGAAATAAGAGCAAACAAAACATATATGTTGCACAATGAAGTCCAAATTATTTGGTTAATGGCGACGTGCGTGTATCACTCATTGATGATATCATCTGTGATACTCATCTATCTAGGAAAATGAAAGGTTCTTTAGACTTTAGAGATACAACGTGGAAACAGGCCCTTCAGTCCATCGAGTCCTCACCGACCTGTGATCACTCCATACACTATCTTACATCCTAGAGAAAATTTACAATTTTGCCAAAAATTTATTAACCGATTAACCTGAACGTCTTTAGAGTGTGGGAGGAAACCAGAATACCCAGAGAAAACTCGTGCAGTCACAGGGAGAATGTGCAAACTCCACACAAACAGCACCTATAGTCAGGATTGAACCTGGGCCTCTGGTGCTGTAAGGCAGCAACTCTACTGCTGTGCCACTGTGCCACCCTGTGGCATCTTATCTGGTGGAATCATAGAATAATTACACAACAGGAACATGCCATTCACCCAGCTAATCCGTCCAACTCCTTGCAGAGACAATCCAATTCCACTACTGTTTTCTCATAGTGTCACAGTCTGCCCTCTCCTCATTCTCATCCACTTCACCTCCCAGTACTTTTCCACCGGTCCCTCCTTCTCCTCGCCTGCCACTCCCCTCTCATCAGCCTAACTCTCCTCACCTGTTGCACTCAGTTGCCTCTGATCACCTATTAACCTGGTATATAGACTCTCCTCACCATTCGCACAGTGCCAGATTGTTCTCAGCATTCATGCAAGACTCTCCAGCGATTTTCCGACTGCCTACACGGATTTGAACCTGCCTGCCCCTGACCATTCCGTCCTGTCGTCTTCCTGGATAGCGCCTCAGCATCTGTCCCCGACCTCCTGGTTTCTGTCTGCCTCTCTCCTGGGCTGTTTGGTGTATCCCTGCAACAGCTCCTCGACTACCTGCCTGGCTTCGACTATCCTTTCGTCTGTTCCTCGCTGGTTTGTTTGCATCGTGTGTTGGATCTCCTGGTTACCGGACCTTCTGCTACTCCGACTACGTCTCCTGCCTGCCCCTCTTCGGCACCCTCGCTCAATCCTGAGCCTCTGTGTGAGTATGGTGTACCCATTCCTGGGTTTTTAGCAAGTCTAGGGCCACCTCCCTTCCTCCTCATTGGCCCTATAACTGCGCCATAGACCTCCTGCCTGGTTCCGCTCCTCCTAGGGGTCGCCTTTACTCCATGTCCGCCCCTGAGAGAGGCCTGTCATCCCCGGCATTCAGCGGACCAAGGAGATGGTGTTACGGAGGTTCTGGTGGGCATCACTGGAGGAGGACACTCGGGAGTTTGTCAACGCCTGCCCCGTTTGCAACCGGCACAAGGTCTCACACCAAGCTCCTGCGGGTCATCTACTTCCACTGCCTGTACCCCATCGACCATGGTCCCACATCTCCCTGGACTTCGTTACCGGCCTGCACCCATCCAGTGGTCACACCACCATCCTGACCATGGTCGATAGATTTAGCAAGATGGCTCACTTTGTGCCCCTGCCCAAGCTTCCGTCAGCAAAGGAAACGGCCGAGCTCATAGTACTCTACGTCTTCAGGCTCCATGGTCTCCCCGTCGATGTGGTCTCCGACTGGGGACCCCAGTTTGCTTTTGGGGTCTGGAGGGAGTTCTGCACGCTGGTGGGTGCCACCGTGAGTCTGACATCCGGATTTCATCCCCAGTCAAACGGCCAGACTGAAAGGAAGAATCAGGAGATGGAGACGGTGCTGCAGTGTATGGTGTCTAAGCATCCCTCCTCCTGGTCCCAGCAGTTGTTGTGGGTGGAGTACGCCCACAACACCCTGACAAGCTCGGCCACTGGGCTCTCCCCTTTCCAGTGTGCCTACGGGTTCCATCCTCCACTGTTCCCAGCGCTGGAGAAAGAGGTTTCCTGCCCGTCCACCCAGGCCTTCATTTGTCGCTGCCACAGGACATGGACCCAAGCCAAGGCGGCTCTTCTCCGCTCCGTGGACCGTTACGCCACGGCTGCCAACCGTCACCACACCCAGGCCCCCACCTACCTCGCGGGCCAGAAGATGAGGCTGTCGACCCGGGACCTTCCCTTGAGGGTGGAGTCCAAGAAGTTGGCACCCAAGTTCATCGGTCCCTTTGAGATCCAGAAGGTCATCAACCCAGCGGCTGTGAGGCTCAAGTTGCCTCGTTCCATGCGGGTCCATCCTACGTTCCACGTGTCCAGAGTAAAGCCAGTCCGGGGGAGCTCCCTGGTCCCCACAGTCCCTCCTCCTCCTCCACCTCCTCGTCTCATCGACGGAGGCCCCGCATTTACGGTGCACCGCCTCCAGCGCTCCCACCGTCGCGGGAGGGGTCTCCAATACGTGGTCGTTTGGGAGGGTTACGGTCCAGAGGAGAGGTCCTGGGTTCCTGCTCGCCACATCCTGGACGCCTCCCTCATCAGGGAGTTTCACCAGCGTCATCCCGACCAGCCGTTCAAGTCTGCCACTCCCAGAGGGGTAGCTGCCCCTGAGAGTCTGTCGCCTCTGAGGTGCCCAGTGATGATGAGAAGGAGCTTTCCTCTGATGCCATGGAGGAGGATGTGGACATGGATGTCTCGGACGAATATTAGCCCTCTTCCGGTCCCCCTCCTCCCACCCAACTCTTCGTGGGATTGGGTTTATTTTCTTTATTGGTTTTTTGTTTTTTTTGTTTGTTGTTTTGGGACGTCAGGAGCCGTCCCTTGAGGAGGGGGGGGGGGAGGTTCTGTCACAGTCTGCCCTCTCCTCATTCTCATCCACTTCACCTCCCGGTACTTTTCCACCAGTCCCTCCTTCTCCCTACCTGCCACTCCCCTCTCATCAGCCTAAATCTCCTCACCTGTTGCACTCAGTTGCCTCTGATCACCTATTAACCAGGTATATAGACTCTCCTCACCATTCGCACAGTGCCAGATTGTTCTCAGCATTCATGCAAGACTCTCCAGCGATTTTCCGACTGCCTACACGGATTCAAACCTGCCTGCCCCAGACCATTCCGTCCTGTCGTCTTCCCGGATAGCACCTTTGCCTTCTGTCCCCGACCTCCTGATTTCTGTCTGCCTGGGCTGTTTGGTGTAGCCTTGCAATGGCTCCTCGACTACCTGCTTGACTTCGACTCTCCTTTCGTCTCTCCCTCGCTGGTTTGTTTGCATCGTGTGTTGGATCTCCTGGTTACTGGACCTTCCGCTACCCCGACTACGTCTCCTGCCTGACCCTCTTCAGAACCCTCGCTCAATCATGAGCCTCTGTGTGAGTACGGTGTACCCATTCTTGTGTTACTACTCTGTGTAACAGTATCGTAATAAGGTTCATTACCAATTATACCTGCCTGATGCTGTGCTGCTATTGGGTCCAAGCTATACCCGTTACACATAGCCTTCCAAATTATTTTTCTTCACATGCCTAAGCAATTCCCTTTGGAGCTACTGATCGACTGTTTTCACCAGCATTGCAGTAAGTGAATTCCAGACCTTAATCACTCTCTGCATTTAACAAAATCTCACATCCCCACCTCCCCCACCCCCTGTACTTGTTTCCCATCAATTTAAATCAAGCAATCATTGAAGAGTTATCTACTCCGTTAAATTTATGGAAATAAGAGCTTCTCATCGACTCTTTTTACTCCCAGGCTCAGATTTGTAAGAGCACTCTTTACATTGATAGGCAATTTTCTTGCTTGCTGATGCAGCACTCTGGAAGACAAGTCTGTAAACCAATTAGGGAACAGAAAATATCCCAGTAACATGGGTATCGACTGCAAGCAATTAGCATTATCAGCCTGCCTTGGTTCAAATGGAATGCTTAATTGGTTTCACAAAATGTCACCCATCAAATACCCTTGTATAATTTGCAGTTGAAATATTGCCATAATTGTCTGTAAATTTTTGATCCTAAGTGTTATTTGACAAAGCTCTTTGGAATAGATTTTGTTGCATTAGCAAAACATAAATCTTCTATCTGTTGTTCTAATCAGTGCTTGGTAATTATACGATGATCAATAACAGGTAACCCTGCTCACCCATGACCACACACAACTTTCTTGTAATAAAACATTCCAGGATGCTGCACCTTTCTTGTAATAAAACATTCCAGGATGCTGTGCAGAAACGAAGCCAAAAACTAAGGCTGGGCAAATGAAAGATTAGGAAATGACCAAATACTTGACCAGGAATTCTGGTTAAAACGTGTTTTGTAGGAAAAAGAGAAAGATTTTCTAAAAGTATAGCAAGACTTGCTTTTATATACAGCCATTTATGGCCTTGTATTTTCCTGTCCATTGCAGCCAGTGAAGTGGAGACACTGTTGTAATCTTGAAAACTCAGCAAGGGATTTCCAAAATTTAGACCTGGGACAGCTGAAGGAACAGTCGTCAATTAAAGAGCAAAGGATGCAAGGCTAGCTTAAGAGACTTATCATGCATGCAATTGTTCAATAATCCTCTTGAAACAATACTGAGGCACATCGCACACTATAGAAATCCCCAGATTTAATTACAGGCCTTCAATAACTTGCTCAACTTTTCTCATGTCACCACTCAGTTTGATAATCTAGAAAATGTTTGGAAAGGTTTTATTACAGTGAGGATGCTACTTAAATTCAAATGGCTTTACATGACAGGATCTATTCCAGCAAATAGCTGCATGCAGATCTCACTTCAGAATACTATCCCTGCCACACTCTGTTGGAAATGATTAATGGAGCTTTAATTCGTCAGCCATGGATTTTCATATTACAAGGTTTAATTCACAATTAGACATACTTCATGTTGGTTTAAGAACGAAATAAATCAGATTTTAGGGTGCCAAAATTCCTGGTAAATACTTAATCATAATGGACTTTGAATTAAGTAGCACATTATGGTTTGTTATACCTTTTAATATTTATTCAATGGTTGAATGTATTTGATCTTCAATGTACGGAACAAAAACATGTTTTTTTCTTCCTCTATTATAAGTAAGAACAAAATAGTGTCATAGTTAATCAAGGCATTAAAAACAAAAATAGAACATTCCGGAAAATCTTAACAGCTCTGACTGCAAGTGGAGAAAACACAGGATTAACATTTTAGTTAATTACATTTTGTCAGATCTGAAATGTTAATCCTACTTTCTTCTCATCACCTCTGCTTCCCGTTGAATGATTTCTGAAATGTCAGCTTTTACTTCAAGTTGTGAAATTGAAAAAAAATTATAAATATTTTTTTTAAGTGGAAGTAAACCAAAATAAATTTGCAGGACAACGGAACAGCTTGAATTACACATGTTTAAAGAAATGAATAGATTCTTGTGTTTTGCAATCAATAACTATTTTGACTAGGGTGTCACATTCATGAAGGGGAAGGGATTTGTTAAAACCCAATGGAGGTTTTCAGAATAAGTGAAGGGAGGGAAGGCATTGCATAGACTTGCTGGGTTCCCTTTCATTTGATGATCAGTGGACACATCTACCTCATGTAAACTGAAACTATGTGGGTTAATTTGGTCTCCAAGGCTCTCATTTTTCAAGCACACACAAATCATAAATCCTCAAAAATGGAGCTTGTTTATTTCAACCTATTACATCACTGCTTTTTTCTTACTTTTTTACTTAATACCTTCTTCACACTGATGGTGCTACACTAACTCACTGTTACTTAAAGAAAAATAAGGTCCTATCAAAGTATCCATCTTGATTGACTTCTCTTTAGACAAGGTAACCTACTTCTGACTTCCAAAGTATTGTCACGGCCTTTAGGCACCATACTCTAATTCCTTGGCTCGTTCTTCATTACTCACCTGCATCTTCCATGAATTGAGCCATTCTCTGCAGCCTCAGTACAGTTACAGTTGTACAAGATGTTGGCAAGGCCACATTTGGAGTATTGTGTTCTGTTGTAGGAGCCCTGTTATAGAAAGCTATCAGCCCAACGAGATCTTGGGGCCTTCTAAATGTTCTGGTTTTCTACCAAATTATTATGGCAGTCAGCTAGGGGAATCATTCCATGGGATTTATCATCCCCATTTTCTATCAGCCCCCTGCGTGATTGACTTTAGTTAAAAGGGCTGCATAAACATTTCCATGAGGGTTAGATTGTGTGGCAAATTCCAGCCAAAGGGAATATTCTAACACACCATGACCAGATGCATTCCACACAACACAGAGTACAGGCAGAAACTCAGTGCATGTTCCTCTAACCAGACTCTGTGTACTGCTGGACATGGCCAAGCACATAGATGGCATTGCCACAAGGCCATCTTTGGATACATTTTCCTCCTTTTTGTTCTGGTGATTTGAACCTCGTGTCTCGACAGACCAGGTCCCATTTTGATCTCCAGTCTACCTGGAAACCAGTGCTGGAGTAAGGCAAGGAACTCAAGCACGATGACCATATTCTCCATTGCAATGCAGATGAAAGGTTGCTTCAGCTTGGTTACGCACTCTACCAGTCCATGGTGCATGCACTCCCTCCTCAGACCCTTTCTCCCAAAAGCTTCTGGGAATTGGATCAGATGGTGAAGGGGACAAAGTGTTGGATATACCAATTGTCAAATAAACCCTACTTTTGCTGAGATTAACTCTGGCTTCAAAGGCTAGTGCGAAAGAGTTGCACTTGCTCATAAATCTGCAGACTGACCGTGCATCTAGGCAGAAGGGGGCAAAAAGTTGTCAAACTGGAAAAGGTACAGAGAAAATTTAAGAGGATGGTGCCATGACTTGGGGGCCTGAGCTACAGGGGGAGTTTGAGCAGGCTTGGACTCTATTCCCTGGATGGCAGGAGGATGAGGGGTGCTCTTATAGAGTATAAATCATGTAAATGCACAGGGTCTCTTACCCAGAGTAGGGGAATCAAGAACCAGAGGACATAGGTTTAAGGTGGTTGGTGGGGGGGGAGATTTAATAGGAATCTGATGGGTAACTATTTTACACATTGGTGGGTGAATGGGATGAGCTGCAAGAGGAGGTAGTTGAGGCAGGTACTATCCCAATATTTTAGAAACATTTAGACAGGTACATGGTTAGGGAGGGTTTGGAGGGATTGGGCCAAACACTGGCAGGTGGGACTAGGATAGATGTGACATTGGTAGATGTGGTTGGTTGGGCAAGTTGAGCTGAAGAGCCTGTTTCCACGCTGTATGACTATGATTATATGACTGTAACTTTTAGGTGCAAACAGTGTGTATGAGAAGGATTGAAATTGGTACAGGCCATTTGATTGGTTGCATCATTATCTCCTTTATCCCTTCATCCATCCTGATGAACATGGCAAAAGGCAGGATACAACAAACAAACACAAATCAGAGGGGCAACTTTTATAACTCCAGATTGTACTGGGATGCTTTTATATTTCCAACACACTCTGTATCTGATGTCTGTGTAGAGACTAGCTTGTTCTATTTGGATGTGATTTTGCAAAATATTGAAAATATTGAAAAGTGTATCATATGATATCAAATATGATATCAGGACGTATCGTATCATATTGTCTTGATCCCTCCTCTCTCATTAACTACCGCCCAATCTCAAACCTCCCCTTTCTTTAAAAAAACCCTGGAGCGTATCGTCGCGTCACAACTTCATTCCCACCTCCTCGCGTATAACCTATTCGAACTTCTCCAATCTGGCTTTTGCCCCCTCCATAGCACAGAAACTGCTCTCCTCAAAGTCCTCAATGACCTCCTCACCTCTGCTGACACTGGTCCCCTCAACATCCTCATCCTCCTCGCCCTGAGTGCAGCCTTCGATACTGTGAACCATAACCTCCTGCATACCAGACTTAAAGGCCTTGGCATTGAAGGTTCTGCGCTCAGCTGGCTCTGTTCCTACCTTTCCAACCGATCCCACTTCATCTCTCTCCATAACCACACCTCTGCTACAGCCACTGTCACTCAAGGCGTTCCCCAAGGCTCTGTTCTCGGTCCCCTCTTCATCATCTACATCCTCCCCCTTGGTCGTATACTCCGTCACTTCAAACTGGACTTCCATTGCTATGCTGATGACACCTAGATCTATCTCAGCACCACGTCCCCCCACCACCCCCCTCTCTCCCATATCAACTCCTGTCTGTCAGCCATCAAATCTTGGATGCAACTCAACTTCCTTAAATTAAACAGTAATAAAACAGAATTTCTCCTCATTGGCTCCAAATCAACACTTACCAAAATTAACAACCCCATTCTCACTATTGACGGCACCACTGTCTCCCCATCTCCTCAGGACCGCAACCTTGGCGTGATCTTTGACAACCCTCTCTCTTGAGCCTCACATCCGCCATGTTGTCAAAACATCATTTTTTCACCTCCACAACATTGCCAAAATCAGACCCTCTCTCACACCCCCCGCTGCTGAAAGACTCATCCATGCCCTCATCTCCTCCCGACTGGACTACTGTAACTCTCTTCTCTTTGGCATTAATTCCAGCAACATCAACTGACTCCAACTGGTCCAGAATGCAGCCGCCCGACTCATTACCCACACCAAATCCTGGCAGCACATCACCCCAGTCCTCAAAGAACTTCACTGGCTTCCCATTTCCCACCGGATCATCTACAAAATCCTGGTCTTCACCTACAAAGCCCTAAACCACTTGGCCCCCCCTTATCTCACTGACCTCCTCTCCCCCTACCAACCCTTACGGTCCCTCAGATTCATTTCAGCCGGTCTCCTCTCCATTCTGAAATCCAACCTCTGCACTTTTGGAGACAGAGCCTTCTCCAGGGCAGCTCCCAGGCTCTGGAACTCCCTCCCACAATTGATCCGAACTTCTGAGTCCCTCACCCTCTTCCAGTCCCGCCTCAAGACCCATCTCTTCACCTCTGCATACCCTTAGTCCCATGTCCCCCTCGCCTTTGCATCTCTGTCTTACTGCTCTATTTTGTTTTGTTCTTGACGCACCATGTAAAGCGACTTTGAGTCCTTGAAAAGCGCTATACAAATAAAATGTATTATTATTATTATTCTATGGACCTTTTCTCCAAATCGAGAGTGATTTTATAATTTATATCCTATTATAAAATCACTCTCCATTTTGGCAAAATTGTTTATCAAATCCATGTTCCAATATTTTAATTTTTTTGCATAATGACTATTCCAAGTCCAAAGAGACAAAGCTAGTCTCAACACCCCTGTGCCATGTGCAGGCAATTGTGTCCCTAACTAGCACAAGACTGTCAGAGATTTTCCTGCCTTGTGTGACGCAGATCGGACCCAGATGAATCAGCAGCTCCAGAACAGAGTCACCGTCTTATTATCCTGTGTACCCCTTAATCCCTTTGCTCATTCCCAGTACCATACGGTGTTTGATTGTTGCAAAAATGCATCACTTCACACCTACCGCTGTTGAAGCTATGTTTCTCTTCCCCACCTTATCAGAACCTTTTGCAGTTTTCTTTGTTCTACGAGTCAGCACTATTTCTACACCTTTTATCAGTTTCTGCAGCTGAACAGCTGAGGCTGTCAAGAGGCAAAATTTGCCTTCTGCAATGCGATTTAACATCTACAAGTTCTTGTGGTGGATTTATTCATTTATGTTGATTACACAATATTACAGATGGCTATTTCTAAGCTTTTTTAATAATTAAGATGCAAAACCAGCTTTGCATCAATAGATCGCTGTGACACCGATCTCTGGCACTGTTCTCGGCTCATGTTCAGTCAGTGCATTCATTTTCCTCTAACTAATGTAACTCTCAAAGCAAGCTCTGATTACATGGAAAAACATCTGACCATTAAACATCTACTGAAGACACAAAATGCTGGAGAAACTCAGCGGGTCAGGCAGCATCTCTGGAGAAAAGAAACAGGTGACATTTCGGGTCTGGTGAAGTTTTGGGTTGGGCGCTTCTTCAGTCAGAAGAAGGGTCTCGATCCAAAACGTCACCTATTCCTTTCCTCCAGAGATGCTGCCGGGCCCGCTGAGTTACTCCAGCATTTTGTCTCTACCTTTGGTGTAAACCAGCATCTGCCATTGGTTCCTACACAAACATCTACTGAAGTTACGGTGAAGGGGGTAAGAACCAATGAAGAAAATCATCTTAACAAGACGCAAGTGCTGGAGTAACTCAGCGGGTCAGGCAGCATCTCTGATGAACATGGACCTATCCCTGAATTACTCTAGCACTTTATGTTTTATTTTGTAAATTGGTATCTGCAGTTCCTTGTATCACCAAGAAAATCACCGGAAGCTCTCTTTAAATGGAAAGCACCTTCCCGCCTTTGTGAAAAGAAACAATGGATGGTTCTGAATTTTATTGTGCTATCCATGGTCACAAAACTTCCATTCTTTAACAAGCCATGAGAAGGATACACATGGGCCAAATACATTAGAAGATATAGCATAAGTACATAAGGAAAAAACATCCGGCATTTTGGCCCTTTGAGCCTGCTCTGCGACTCGTCAAGATCTTGGCTTATTTTCTACCTCAGCGCCATTTTATTGCACTCTACTCATGTCACTTGATTGTATCGTTACCTGTTTTCAGTGAACATAACAACTGGGCTTCCATGGTACCCGGAGTGAAGAATTCCAATGATTCACTTTCCTTTGAGTGAAGACATTGCTCCTCATTTCAGTCCTAAGTTTTTATCCTTTGTTCTCAAGTGAGCAGAACTCTAAAATTAACACCTTTTATTAAAAAAAAAAAAAGATGAGTTTAAACAAGAGTTTAATTAGGTCTAGCTGCATCAGGTTGTAATTTGTATAATCAGCCATTGGCCTGGTTGTGAACATTGCCAACCCCCTGCAGTCCCAGCACCCGCCAGGAGGATTGGTTAGGAGTGTGGTTAGGGTTGACACTGGGCCAAGCTGTTTCTTGGCCTGCGCTTGTTCCCTTCCTGTCGGGACATCCTATTTTAGTGTGACGGAAGTGCTCATTAAATGGAAAGTTGACGTCCACAGTGAGAGGCTCAGCATGAGACTCCAAATCATCAGAAGAGGTCAAGATGTGGATTCAATTAGCAGTCTATGCATCACCCTTGCTCCTTTCCCTCAGAGAACAGTGTGCTACCCTCTTTTGGCGCACTGTGGAGTAGCCACGGTGGGCGGGGTAACAAGACTGGAGCCCCCGTGGGTGGGAGCCCATGGCTGACCGAGCCTGGGTCGACGCAGCCCGTGGCCAAGATTGGAGCCCGCGTGCTGCGAGTTAACGGAGCCATGCGGCTGGGGTCTGGGTCGGTGCGATGGAGGTTTCCAGAGAGGACACGACAGCGTTAGTGGGGACATCGGTGCGGCAGACAATGATGATGCCGACCAACGAATGAGGACGGGTCACGTGCTGTGAGGACGCCACTGCCGAGGGAAGGAACAAAGGAAGACCCGATGTGGGGGAACCGCCGTGAAAGGGAGGGGTTGGGGGAGGGGGAGAACAAAGGAGGACCTGGTGCAGATACTATGTATACTTTATAACTTTGTCAGCACCGATATGTGGTGACTTTTGCATACCTTGGATACGCAAACAAAGACTTTCACTGTGACTTGACATGTGACAATAGAGTATTAATTCATTCATTCCCAGAAGCATGAGTGCATCTTCCACTTGCCTTGATGCATGTACAAGCTGCATCCTTTACTGTTCTTCCTTCTGCTTGCCCCTCCTCCCATTTCCTGATGTGTTTTATTTGCCTTAAACTGTTATAGCTACTTCATCTTCTTCTTCTAGTCCTATTCAGGCAGTCTGTTATGGTCCAAGATGCTTCCACTCAGGGCCAAGGACTCCCATGCATTAGCGAGGATGCAATGAAGCAGCAGGGTGGGGAATTCGGAGAAGCTGCACCTCATGGTTGTGGGTGAACTGGTTTTAATACTGACCTTGGGTGCTGCCGACATGAGGATTGCATGTGGGTATATTGGGGTTCTCCTATATTGCAAAGATGTGTAGGTTGTGAGATTAATTGGCCATTATAACTTCTCCCTGATATGTAGGAAATCTGGAAGACTTAATGGGAATATGGAGGAGAATAAAGTGGGATTGGAATAGGATTAGTGTAAAAGGTGCTTGAGAGTTAGTGCTGACCCTTTTCATGCTGTGTAACTAACTCTATGATGTTCTCAAGGAGGCTTTGAGAATATTCTTGAATTATTTCTTCTGCGCCCCAGGTAATTTTTATTACCATGATTGCATTTGGAATAGCATGTCTGCTTTCCAGGTTTAGTGAGAGGCAAGTAAACAGTAGGGCTTTATAACTGATGGTCATTCAAGCTTCAATGCTGGGATCTTGGACTGAGAGGGAATATGGATGTTAATTCACTAATCCTGCCAGTGGATTTGGAGGATTTTGCAGAGCCAACCTTGATAGTATCTCTTCAGTACTTTGACATGCCTGCAGTTAAGGACTCAGAAGAGTACAAAGGGGCTGTGATCACTGTTATCTGAACCTTGTGCTGGCCTTGTAATCTTGATCTTGCAAGCATACTGTACACATTAGAAACAGGCCACTCAAACCTGGTCTGCTATTTAATAAGAACACGGCTACAGTGTTAATAATCCCAACATTACATTCTTGACAATGCACAATAACCTTTCACCCCCTTGCTTATCTATTTGGGGCCTAAGACTCTTCTTGCACTACCCTTTTAGGACGGGAGTACCAAAGATTCATAAAAGGAGAAAAATTATGCCTTGTATCTGACACCCCAAAATTTTTAAATGTGGACCCATGGTTTTATATTCCCGCACAAGAAGGTAGAAGATTTTGATTCTGCAGTGGAAGTTTTGTAGGTGGGAGGATTTACAATGTGTGCTGTATATTAGCTCAACTCCAAGCATCTGGTTAAGTGGAGGATGCTGTTGGAATTAGCTTTCCCTCATCACTTCTTTCCAATTTCACATTGCCAGAGACTGTTTCAAGGTCCGGGGATAAATTCTCCATCATGTTTCCAGGATTGGGATGCATGAACTGTGGGTTAGAATTTGCCAGGAAATTATAAGGTGTTCACCTTCCATTAGAAGAGATACGAAGATGCCATATTAGCTCATTCCTGATGGGAAAACTCATCCATTAATGCCAACTTTCATTTTAGTTTCACTTCTAGAAGATAATTGGACCACAGGAGGCAGAGGGGTGATTTTATGGAGGCGTACAAAAACATGAGGGGTATAGAGTCTTTCTTCCAGGGGAGGAGAATCATAAACTACTGGGCATAGGTTTAAGCTGAGAGGGGAAAGATTCAATAGGAACCTTATGGGCAACTTTTTCCACACAGAGGATGGTGGTAATATGGAATGAGCTGCCAGAAGAAGTAGTAGAGGCAGATACAATGATAACATTCAAAAGACATGTGGATAGGTATGCGGATAGGAAGATTTAGAGGGATATTGGCCAAACATGGACAAATTAGACTAATTTAGATGGGGCACATTGGTCAGTATGGACAAGTTGGGCCGAAGGGCCAGTTTCAATGCTGTAAGACTCCTTGAATCTACGAATCTAGCAATCCAAATATCTTTTGCTGATACCTAGGAAAGCCTCCAGGTGGCAGTAGTAAATGAGGTTCACTGCTAATCATGAATTAACCCTTTGCCTCGCAACCATAGGGCTTATTTTTCTTTATGAAGCAAGATGGTTGAATGTCATTCCCTCGTGCAATTTATTGTTCCAGTCTGAGTATGTATCCTGGAAAGGATTTAAACCATTTTCATGAGGTGTAATATGCTTGTCAACTTGAATTATTTAATGGAATGTTTTGATGCAACCTTTGCTAGAAAGAGCATAGCTGGGATTGTGATTGTTTTATATTGGATATTTTCCCCTTTAAGGAATACAGCCAGTGACCTACTATTTTCGATGTTACTGGTACAAAAGTTCAGGTTTCAAACAGAGCCGAGGGGTTTTTGCCTGTTGGTAGCTGGTACACAGCAGAGCATTCCCTCTGTAAGTTCTTCTGTTTAATAAAGCACTTTGTCAGTTGGAATTGACGGCTATCCTCCTGTGTCTTAATGAGTGAATGAGGATTAATGATCATGAGACGGAATACTCTTACCCAGTATGGGAAAAGCTCATTTCCAGCACGTGACTGAACTGGCTAAGTAAAAGGTGGCTAAATTGCAAAGCTTCTGAACCTAGACACTGGAAACCCAGTGCATAATTAACTCGTGCCATTTGACCAGTACATGTTGGGCTGCCAACTCATTATAGTGATTTCAACATGCAGTTAGCATTAGCTGCTCTATTTTCTTGCTTAGCACAGCAGCACGACCCTGTCTGATGATGGCAAGGCCGATTCAAGCTGGGCTGAATTGCTCAAAGGCAGATTGCCTGCGTCTCTTCGAGTGGAAGTGTGTTGTGTTAGCAGCAGAGAAGGTAAGTCATTACCGGAGGTCCCTGTGGCATGTGACACAACACTGGAGAGCATGTCTAATGTGTGGACAATGTCAGTGAATTCAAATGCTATTTCTCACAATCTCCACCTCGGGACTCCAGCCCTTCTCGGTGATATACTGTCCCGCCAAGAATATTTACTAATCCAGGACTTGGGCCGAATGTTCATCAGCTCCGTCACACCCTCGCACACCTGACGATAACTGCAAAGGTTTGCAGCTCACGGTGTGAATGGGCACTGCCGGATTTCATAGCTGACCATAACTGTCAGCTTGCACGCACTAGTGTAGAAACAAGAACTGCAGATGCTGGTTACAAAAGAGATACGAAGGAGAACACAGAGAAGCCTAAAGAATGGTCCCAACCCAAAAATGTCACCTATCCATGTTCTCCAGGGATGGTGCCTGACCCGCTGAGTTATTCCAGCACTTTGTGTCCGAGCTTGCATGCACTAACAGCTTGGACAATTGACTGAACCCAGGCAACCTGTAAGACATTCAATGCACATTTATCCCTCCCCTATGGTTCAGGCACCAGGTTCTTGAAGTTTTAGTTCAGTTGAGAAATACAGTGTAGAAATGGGCCGTCGGCCCGCTGAGTCCACGCCGACCACCAATCACCCGTTCGATCCTACACACTGTGAACAATTTACAAAAGCCAATTAACTCACAAACCTGCATGTCTTTGGAGCACCCTGAGAAAGCCCACGCGATGTACAAATTCCGTACAGACAGCACCCATAGTCAGGATCAAACCTGTTTCTTTGGCATTGTAAGGCAGCAACTCTGCTGCTGCGCCACCTTGACTCCTAATTTCCTTTGAGGAAATGCTGCCTGTCATTACTAGAGCAGTACAGAGGAATCGTAGATGATGAATGTTCACATCTTATCTTCCTTCAAATTTATTTTCTACTTATCCCACATTTTTGTCAGGTTTATAAAGCAGCAGGCGATGTAGGTGTGCATTTCAAACCACAAGCTGTGCTTTACATCTTTCATGGTTCTGAAATCCAACTGTAGGTTGAGAGAACGGAAATGCTATGAACTGTGGCATGTTACCGCCCAGTTAATATGTGGCATGTGCCAGGACACTTAAATGCTCCTCTTGCCATTTTGAAATCTGGCAGTGCTCAGTCACACCCTGAGCTGCTCCTGCCAAAGAATAGCCTCAAAGATAGACACAAAATGCTGGAGTAACTCAGTGGGACAGGCAGCATCTCTGGAGAGAAGGAACGGGTGCCATTTTGGGTCAGGACCCTTCTTCAGACTGAATAGCCTCAGCTCTCTTTGAACAGGGAGCATTAAGCACCCCTCGTATGCAAGCAGCTCACTTCACACTTCCTCACAGGCCACTGTAGGTGATAACATATAGATAAGTTACCTCCTACAACATGCTTCCAAACAGCAAATTAGTGCTGAACCCAGGAATGTATTTGTTTACACTGCAAGTCAAGTTTATAGTGAGTTGACCAAATCAGAAATCCAAATTATCATGCCTAATCCTAGCTTTATAACCAGTGTGCCTTATTTGTAAAGTTCCCATTTGGAGCCCAATTTCACCTTTATGATGTCTCTATTTATAACTAATGTTAACTTATGAAACACTTTCAGTGCAGTAGATGTGATTTACATGGACTTAATTCAGTAAGGACTTTGACAAGATCCCTCATTGGAAACTGTTTGAAAAGTTTAAAGGCCAATGGTTCCTGGGCAAATTGGTGAATTGTATCCAAAACTGGTATTGCATTTGGAGGCAGAAATTGATAGGAGAGGATTGTCTTTGTGGCTGAATGCCTGTGTTTACTGGTGTAACGCAGTGCTGGGATTCTGGTTGTTTTTGATGTATGTAAATGAGTTGGATGTGGATGTGTGAGACACAATCAGTAAGTTCACAGATGACATGAAGTTTGGCGGTGTAAAGTGTAAAAGTGTAAAAGTATTTAGTGTAAAATACCAAGCTTCGCAACCAGTGAGACTGAAGAAGGGTCTCGACCCAGAATGTCACCCATTCCTTCTCTCCAGAGATGCTGCCTGTCCCACTGAATTACTCCAGCATTTTGTGTCTATCTTTCCAACAAGTGAAATGATTTCATGTGACTGTTTAGGTTTACCAATTGTGCTTACATTTGCTGGCCCCGTTTCAGACATCTTATGGGTAAATAATGGGAGAAATTCATGATAAAAACTATTGGCACTAAAATGAACTTATCACATTAAAATAACACCCATTGTCAATGCACACATTGAGAAATGCGAGTTGAAAACATATAAATAGGCATTTTGCATTTTGTGTTTGTTTATATCATTTTTATTGATGTTTTTAATGTTTTTCTCACATGAATTCAGTGAGAGTGAATTTTATTCTTTGTCAGATATTTGGCATTCAGTAAGCATGAATTTATGAATTGTGTAAAGGTGAATTTCTGCAATCTGAACTGCCGTTGTGTTCTGAATGGCCGGTCTGCACAAAGGTGGTCGAAAGTTGCAAACTACCAGGCTGTGGGACATCCCCAGCTGTGCTAATGGAGAGAGGAAAAAACGGAATCAATATCACGGATGGATGAGTTACAGCAGAAATGACCAGTTCTGAATGAGACAGTGAAAGCAAGTTAACTGAAGTAGAATTTGATACTGAATTTAAAAGGTCTCGACAGGCCCAGTTGGAAGACGTGATGTTATTTCCCAAGCTTACATTGGGCTTGTTATAACATTACAGGAGATTTTTTGATAGTTGTCAGATAGGCTATCAGGACACCTAGATGCATACATCTTTATTTGCCTATCTCATTCCCATGCCTGATGCAGGATTTCAACCAGAAACAGCAACCAATCCTTTCCACTCACAGATGCTGCTCGACCCACCGAGTATCTTCAGCAGATTGTTTGTTGCAGTGCATTCTGAAAAACAGAGTAAACGGCATAATTTGACAGACATGACCACCTCACAACAATCAGAATGTTTAAAAATCTCAATGTCAAGACTTGTATGTATGTAACAAAATAATTGACCAAATGTGCTTATTTATTTTCTTTTGAAATAGAGCAAGTGTCGTGGAAATGCACCTTTAAAAAGTCAATGTAATATGTGGTATGACTTTGATATATTGTTGGAGCAGACATTGCTGTTTAGTTGAGGGTTGCTGCCTTGATTAAAGTTTGCACCATTGATAACATTATCTCTGCCATTTGCTTATGCAAGCAGCAATACAAAACAGCCCACAGACTCAATAGGATCCTTGCCTGTTATTAAATCTTGCAATTTGCCTTAAGGAAGACTCAATTGTTTGTAACAGGAGACCTGGGGATGATAACATCAAGAGGTTCAGGACTTGAAAAGAATATTAAATCCAGCGTGCATCTATGATAGACACTGGAATGTGCCGTTAATATCAATGCCTTACTTTTGGAGATGACTTGACCAAGGCAAATACTTGTAGTCAATATTAGGAGCTCTCATTTTAATAGGTTAAAATATTATGCAATTAGGTTGGAGATATTTGTGAACCACCTTAATTTAGTTTAGTTTAGAGATACAACAATTTGATCAACTGAATCTGCGTCGACCAGCAATCCCCGCAACCAACACTATCCTACACACTAGGGACAATTTACAATTTTACCTAAGCCAATTAACCTACAAACCTGTACATCTTTGAAACATAGGAGGAAACTGGAGCATCTGGAGAAAACCCACGCAGGTCATGGGGAGAACGTACAAACACCATACAGACAGCACCCGTGGTCAGGATCGAACCCAAGTCTCTGGCGATGTAAGGCAGCAACTCTACTGCTGCACCATAATGTTGACATTACTTCTGAAGTTCTTTGAATTTGCAACCCATTCTTTATTGAAAACATATAATACCGAAAAAATGTAGAAGCTTATAAACTAAATGCTTTATTTAGATTTTTCTGAATATGTTGAAAACTTTATCTTTTGAACTAAAATGACTTCATCTGGAAAAAAAAAAAATTTGTGTGCAGTAAACTAGCAGTGTGGGAGCTTTCATATGCTGAATCCTATTTCTGAAATTCATTGCATTGACTTCAATGAAACTGAAATCACCAGATTAGTTCAAGGTGCTTACCACATCATCTGTTTAATGTATGCAATTGAAGATGAATTTTTACACACATGAACTGTTTCAAAGTGGGAAACCTCCATATCTATACTTAGAACATAAAATAGTAAAGCCTTATCCATTTAAAAACAAAATGAATTTATTTCTGGTCACCAAAACTTGATATTAGTATGATGTTAGTTTTCATGCAGTTCATGAGAAACTAAAAATAAAGTCGAGTTCAACATATATCCTATTGAGATCTGTGTTGAGCTTGCAAAAATGTTCATCTTAATTACTGGAAGATCCAGATGTCCACTTAGGTACATTTAGTTATTTCCTGTGGACAATGCACAAGAAAATTGATATTCAGCAGAGTTTCAAGCATGTGAGAAAATTAAATTAGATGAAATGAGATCAAGCAATACCTGAGGGGCTGAAGCTATATAAATCAAGGAAGCTGAAAGAACAGTGAACACAGATGAAGGTAAGAGGATTCAATTTTGTCTCTAATAACCAGTACTCAACCATCTTGTATATTCTACAGCAAGGAACAAAGAAAATTGTTTCTTACTGCATCATAAACTCATTGTTAGATTTAGAGAAAGTTCAAAGTCAATGATTTGCAGTTTTGTAAACTCAGGCTTATGAGTAATGATCTTATAATGAGCTTATTACTCACCCTAAGCTCTTGGAAAAATATTGATAATTTGTTTAAAGGTGGATTCCCCTGACAAGGGAATTCTGATATAAATAGGTACTGCCATTATAAGTCTCTGTGCAATATTTCAAAAATGCTAAGTCATTTCGATAACTAGGCATTTGCACATCAGAACATGTGGATACTGAGGAAAAGTGTCTGTTATTATGATGGAGTAGGAAAACGAGAACTTTTTCTCATCATTTCTGTTGGAAAATAGTAATTTAGCAATTGCATTCAGTATTGTATTAAGATGAAAAATCTCATGTTCTCTAATGTTCTCACAGTTATATTTAAAACCTTTGAACCGAGTCTTAACTAAAAAGTTTGAGCCATCGTGGCATCCATTTGTTTACTCAAAACATAAGAAGTTGAAAGAGGTTTAAACTCTGAATTGTTGTCAGTGAACTCTGAGATGTTTCCAAAATACTTTACTGCACATTTTAGGAGAAATGTGTAACAGAAGGGCTCTAACTGCATAAATGCAAGAGATAGGTTTGGTGAAACATCTAGGCACAGGCTGCTCTGGTTTACAATATCCTGACTTAGGGACACAGGTATATTTGCACAGGAAAGACACAAAGTGCTGGAGTAGATCAGGCAGAATCTCTGGAGAAAAAGGATGGGTGACGTATCTGCTTGGGATCCCCCACGTTTCATCTACGAATCATGGTTCAAACACTGATTTGAGGATCCCTGGAACCCGGTGCAAAACAGGAAGAGCTATTTAGTGGGGAAAGTGTTTTTTTAGTGCACCCTCCAGTTACACTAATAGCATGTTTGATGGGGAAAAAGGAGACTTCAACCAGGTCATCTTATAGTCCATTCATCAGTAAGACAAATCAAGTGTGTTTCAGGAGAGTTTCACTCGTGAAATTTGGTTATTGATATACAAAGCCTTACTGGCAACCCAGTTGATTACATCAACTAAAAAGACACAAATTCTCTTATCAGTCAAGGCAATATCCTAAATATAATTCTTCATTGCCTTCTAAGGTATTCCTTCATGACTGAGAATAGCTTACTTCAAGTGAAAGGTCACAACCTGAAACATCACCTAGCCATGGTTTCCAGAATTGCTGCTTGACCCATTGAGTTATTTCAGAATTTTGTGTCCTTTCATGACTTACTTCAGTTTGTGGATTCTGAGTTGGGTATTGAGTGGGAGCTGCCACTTCTCCATAACGGCATATGAGACTCTTCCTGGGACTAGAGAATTACAGTACTTTGCCAAGGTTTCTCCTGCAGCACCTCCTAAATCTGCAGAACATACCAGTTAGCAGGCAAAAAGCTTCAGATACATGGGAGTGGGATTGTTCCTTTTTTGCTAGGCTTCATTTGAACAGTGCAGGAGGCCAAATACAAAGATACCTCTGTAATTCAAACCATACTTGTTTTCTCACTTCTCCCGACTGATGAAAAGTAATTGAGCTGCAACGTTAACTCTGCAATTATGTTCAAAGGTGCTGCCTCGACCTTTTGAATATTTCCAAAACCTTCTGATTCCGTTTCATTTTTGTCATCCTTTGAGAATGAATTTGAGAAAATAATGAATGTGACTGCGGATATATTTGCATATGACTGACCAGAAGTCATTCATTCTTCAGCAAATGTCCTGCAAATCAAGCTGTCTGATGGAGATTGGTTTATTCATTCCTTTCATTCAGTTTCACAATACAAACCTCAAGTGAATATCTGCACAATGGGGTGGACGATACCTCTGCATTTTGTATGACAGCAGAAATTATTCTGGCTAAATTGTAGCGAACCCCTCTCAGATCTGAGCCTGCTGGAATATTGAGATGTGACTATTATTTATTTATTTTTTGGAGAAACTGCACCGTGCCTTTTGATGTTATACCAATATTCTTCTTTTCATGTCAACACCCTTGAGATCACTATCCACAGCTCATCAGTCAAGGCAAATCTTAGCCTTTGGTCAGTAACAATCTTCTTCATTTGCAGTATTTCTTTCTTTGTTTTCTTCCACAGGACTGTTCCACGCATTCACAACCTGCTCTTCCATTCACTCCCACCATGTATTGTTCCATTCAGTGCTCTTGCGTACTGCTTCAATCAATCCCACCACACGACATTCCACAAGCTTCACTGTTATACCAATCCCTCTCACCCTGTGCTGTTCCAACAAAGGACAGCAAGGTGGCACAGCATTAGAGTTTCTGGCTTAAGGCACCAGAAACTCGTGTTCAATCCTGACAATGGGTGCTCTCTGCACAGAGCTTGGACATTCTCCCTGTGACCGCATGGGTTTTCTCCCACATTCCAAAGATGTATAGGTTTATCGGTCACTTGGCTTCAGTATGAATTGTAAATTGTCCCTAGTGTGTAGGATAGTGTTAGTGTAAGGCAATCGCTGGTCAGCGTGGACTCGGTGGGCCGAAGGACCTGTTTCCGTGCTGTATCTCTAAACTAAACTAAACATTCTAACACTGCTGCTCCAATCACATATACAGTCCACTGCTACAGCCTTCACACTGCACTTCTTGCTGTTACTAAGTTGTTGCCACTCAGTCATTGCTACCCAGCAACGTGCTGCCTTGTTGCTGCCTCGCTGCTGTCATCATGCAGGTGAACATTGTGATCACTTCTGCTATCAGTGATGAATTCTTGGGGGTGACATCATGAAATATGCAATGCATGTTGGATTGAGCTCTACTTGTAACTATAGAAATAAATAGCAGTAAATCTCCTGGCAGATACAAGTAATGTGACATTTTCTGAAATAATGTTTGCAGGTCAGAATTTAACTTAATATGTACTAGTAGGTATCTCTACTGATATGATAGAGATTCAATTTAATTGTCACATGTACCAATTAAGGTACAGTGAAATTTGATAGAGTATGATAGCAAATGATAGAGTGCTGCTCCTTGAATTCAAGTGGTTTATTTTTGGCTTGTTAGTTGTTGGAAGGGAGACGCCATTTTGATTTACCTTTACCTAACAAAATCTGTACATTACTGTATAACATTAACCACCAATCATAGACTCCTATCAAGGCACATGCTTGAATCCAAATTTGATAGCAGTATTTAAATTGTTTTCAGTTATCGCAGTTTAGTCAGCTGGTAGATAAACTAATCATCCTGCAACTAAGCCTCATAAACCAAGAGAGCACCATTGGTGAAGTGTGATTAGTATTGAGTTAGTTGATCTGTGCCAGTCACTGCAAGGCCCCAATTGTCTTGTGGGTCATTTGGATTGCACACTACCACTTCAGTGGAATAATGTTGGAAACTCTTGCCAAATTACATAAATGGCTGACAAGGGGGCTACCACATAACACTTGGATCTAAATATTGTTCATCTAATATAGCGTCAAAATGTCTACCTTCATGTCATGCTTTATTGTTCCATCAGGGGCCTCCCATCCTCAAAAGTATCTGCATGGCCTGCTGCCTCAAGAAGGTGGCATCTACCATCAAGGTCCTCACCATCTAGGAGATGCCCTCTTCTCACTGTTACCATCAGTTTAAGAGGTACATCAGTCCCACACCCCCAGGATCAGGAACAGTTATATTCTTACAACTGTCCAGTTTCTGAACCAACCTGCACAACCGTAATCTTACCTCAGCAATGGAACACAATAGATCATTTCTCATATCATCATGGATTTGTTTATTAATTGTGTATTTTTGTACTGAGGTTTTTTTTTTGTACGATCTTTGTCTTTTCACAGTTTCATAGCATTTATGTTTAATGGTTGTATAATTGATGTATTTGTTTGCAGTTTGGGTTTATGTGCACGTGATGCAGCTGAAAGCAAGATTTGCATTGTACCTGCGCCTCACTATACTTATGCATACAACGATAAACTCCACAACTCAAATTTAAACATGCAATTTGCAAAATGGTTCACTCTTTTAAATGGATAGAACATTTTGTTTTTGGAACCAAGAAGCAAATGCCATGAGGCACTATCCCTAATGTAAAGCTTTGTGTGGCAGAGAATAGATGTTGGAAATTCAGATGAAAACATGTACAATATTTATTGCCCATATATTTTGTGATTGAAAATCATACAGGAAGCAAGATGAAAGGATCTGGAAGTATTGTTATACCATGAATGATTGCACTACATATAGAAACTTTGAATATTTACAAATTCATGATAATCTGTAGTGTTCATTTATATTAATGAATGGAAACTTCGAGTGACTGTTTTATTTTTTTCTAAACAAATTTAAGGTTGATCAATGTTTAAATATATTTTGTTAATTTTGAGTTTCCCACTATGTGGCGAACATGGAAAGACAACAAACTTTCTGAGCATTACATGCCATGAATGCTCATTAGTAAAAGTCTGCCTGTCATGATTTGTCACACAATGTAAACACAAAAGAGTAGCTATTTTTAATGATAAATCTGAATGACTAGTTTAATGACTAGCTTTCACGATGTGCAGACAAGTGCTGACAGCCACCCCAGTCCCAATGACTAAATGGCAAATAAATAAACCTCTGCTGTCACATCGCAGAATCTAGTGAACTAGTTAACATCAAATTTTGCAAATGCAATGAAATAATTTCTGTAAATGGGATCAGAGTGCAAAAACACTTGTCTCTTACCCAGGCTTTATGTTCTTTGCGGGCTAGAAAAAATGAACCTTGTTCTTGGACTCCGATCGTAATGTAAGTGTTCAGGCACTTAACGGACTAATTAATTGAGTGTAAAAAGCTGGAGGGCACAGCTTTATCTCAACATAGTGACAGACATTACAATTGAAAAATGTCAGGTCTGTCATCCTTGTTTGTAATTGAGCTAAGCAATACAAAAGGTATTTCTAGATCTTTGCAAATAAATCTGTCCCTCAGTTTGTAACATTAAATGGGCTGAACATTTTATTATCCGTTTTGCAACAGAAACTTGTATCCATCTAGTCAATTTGTTGTAAAAAAAACATCCTAAAATGCTTTTCAAGAGAGTCAACAAACGAGTTGGTGAAGCGATTAAACTGGGATGAGCAGATGGCCAGAATTAGATCTGTACAAAGATCTCAGAGAATGGTAGAGCTGGTGAAGATTTTCGAGATAGACATTGTATTGTTACTGGGGGGTTGTGAAAATGATGATGAGAATTCTAATTCTGACAACAAGACTTTCTGCAGACCAGTGAATAGAGAATTAATGGGATTTGGTGCAGATCTCGATTTTTTTTTTTCATGTGTTTCGCTGGCATTTGAAGTGTAGTTTCAGGCAGCAAGCATCCATGCAAGCATCCTTGCACTGAGGATGCCCTTGAGTAATACAAACACATTACTAAACTGCAGGAAAGTATAGCATTACAGTTAGTAATAAACCAATCACAATGTGGTCGATCTTTCCTTTTTAAGAATTTGCTTATTATATTTTGGCTGAGATTTTAATGCAAAAAATTGCAAATTTGATATTTAAGGCAATAGAAACGTGGTGAAACGGAATGCTCTAGTCATTAGGCTTCCTTCATTCTGGTGAATTATTTACATTTTCATCTGAATGATAGTCGAACAAAATATTTTGTTCATCCAGCTGTGGAACATGCAACAATGAGCAAATCTTTGATAAGAGACTCCTTTGCCTATTTTGTGGCATCAGATTCACTGGTCCTGTCACACACTGGACATTATGATATCAGTCAAGAGAATACTTTTACTGTCAAGTGTTAGGAGAGTCAAGAGTATTTAATTGTCATATATACTGACAACGGAACAATGAAATTCTCACTTGCTGCAGCTGCACTACGACTGAAATCAAAGAAGGTGGCAAAGCGTTGAATTACATTGAAAAAGCAAAGAGGAAACTTGTGGTTTGGTTCTGATATTGCATAAGCACTAGCACTAATCCCATTTACTCACTATGTTCCCTTCTTCCTTTACTCCATATGCATCAAGGCCTATCTTATGTCCTTTTAAATGTTAACATGGGGTAACACGCAGTATTTGATCCAGCCAAAATGTGTTGGCATGCTGCTGAACAATCGATAAAACTGACTGATAATTACATTCGGCAGATCTTGGTTGTCAAGGAAATAGTCAAGATGTTCCCCCTCACTTCTATTCCACCCCTCATTGCACAACTCTACTGATTTTTGACCGTCAGGCAATAATTATAAATTGCTGGTTCCTGCATTATTCAATTGTTCTCTCCAGTTCTGCATTTTAGAGCCCCAGATGTTATCATGTATAAAATAACTCAATTCCGCTCTCTGCCTTATGTAATCATATATCCACGAACCCTCATTCTCACCCTTCAATTACTGGAAGCAATCTCCGCTCTTTGAAATTAAAATACAATCTGTTTTCTAAAGGAAAGCAAACGATTAAATGAAAGGCCAAGCAAATTTAAACCCTGATATGATAAGATTCTTAATATCACAATAGACATAAATAAAGAACTACCATAATAACTGGGAAGTACTAACAATTAATAGCGAAAGCCACAACAAAGTTTATACAATCTGGATTTTGCATTGAGGATTAGCAGCAGTCATTGATGTGTGGATCGGGTTTCCATCTTGTTGCTTATTAAGAGAAGTGGCAAGGGTAGAATGACCAAGAAATCATATATTTTTTTTCGCATTTCCATATATTTTTCAGAGACTTGAGATATTTTCCATTTAACTCCAACTCCCCACAGATGCATTCATCCCAATCATGAAGCAACTAAAGCATCGGGCCATCATGAATGAGGGTCAATTCTGAGGCTAACATTCTACCGTGACATCCATGTCAAGGCTTCTTGCCTTTTGGCACCATGTGACACCATGCAATCTTCTTATTCCCTTGAACTCGTGACCTGAATCTAACTGTGTAATGAAAGCAACTCCACCAATATTTTATATTCATCGGCCCCCATCTCCAAATTGGCGGTTTTCAGATCCCTCCCATTGGAATTTTGACCAGCAAGACAAATGGTTTTGCTTGAATCCTCCCATTTGCCAGGCCACAAACTAAACTCACTCACAACAAAAAACAGAAAGTGCTGAAGTAACTCAGTGGATCAGGCAGCATCTCTGGAGACCATGGATAGGTAATGTTTTGGGTCAGAATCCTTCTTTAGACTGAAGAAAGGTTCTGACCCAAAACATCACCTATCCAAGTTCTCCACAGATGCTGCCTGCCCTGCTGAGTAGCACTTTGTGTCTTTTTTGTAAACCAGCAAATGCAGTTTATTGATTCTCCCACAATAGCTACTCTAAAAAAGGTCTAAAAAATGAATCATGTCTTACGTCCATGAACCACTTCCTTGGGTTGCGCATGTCAAGTTGTAACTCTCGATTATTTCTGAAACCATTGAGTTAACATGTCCTCATTAAATATCTCACCAAAGCCTTGTAGATCTTGGATCTTAGCTCCAGTACTGGCATCATATCAACATATTTCTCTTTCGTGTCTTCTCTCCTGACCTCAATAATATTATTTGCTATCAGAAACATCACCAGTCATTTCCTGTAGAGAGTAAATAGCAGAACTCTCTTGTGTTTGCAATGCTCACTGGCCTCCTGCAGTGTCCCCTGTATTATTCTCTATACTCCACATGATTAGAGAATAATCAGCAAAGAGTAAACATCAACTCATGAATAATCACGGTCCTGCTGCTCCTTCCAGCAGAATCAACTTTAACAATTTATTATTATTATTAACATTATACTTATGGGTGCCTTTCAAAGACTCTCAAGGATGCCATACAAAACTTAATAAGCAGATTACAAAACATATAAGCAGAATAAAACAAAAAACAAAAAAAAATAGTAGGGACATCAACAACATACAATTCAAAGAGAAAGCAGTGGCAGCTTAACGCGCCAGTGTTCACTCTCCCTTCTAGCAGCCATCTTGGAGACAAAACAATCAAAACACCTTTTAACATTGAACATCCACCACAGTGACTCCTATACACTCCTCACTGTGGTGGAAGGCAAAATATAGTTCAAGTCCTTCTCCTCGCTCTTCCACGGTCGTGGGCCTTGAGCCCCCATTGGGGGGACGATCTTGACTCCCGTAGCCATTGGGCCCCTTCGCATCAAGGCGCTCCACTCCCGCATCGGGGGGTTATAAGTCATGGGGTTATAATGTCAGTCAGTTATTTTATGATACTGTTCACTGAGGCAGGAAATGAGTATGGAGTCGCATCAAGGCGCTCCACTTCCGCATCGGGGGGTTATAAGGGTCCATGGGGTTACAACCTGTCCAGTCAGTTATTTTATGATAAACTGTTTCATCTGAGGCCAGGAAAGGAGTATGGAGCAAGCCAAAAGTACAGGCTCAGGTCAGGTTCTAGGGGCCAACGTTCATCCCACCAGTAGAAGTTGTGATCACCATACGGGTACCATGTAGTCCCACACACTATCCTATACTTCCAGCGGCGCTCCATGGTCGAGATGTGTGGTGCGTCTGCGACTAAACCTGGTGTTGTCCAGGTGAACGATGATGGGGCGATGTAGACCTCCAGCAAGACACCAAAAACAACACCTGTTAAGGGGCGGATGAGCTTCTAGCAAGCCAACGGCCATCCACACCAGTAGAAGTTGTGATCACTGTCGTACATAGCATTGTAAGGAATTATGATAAAGCATACACACCACAATCCTATACTTCCAGCGGCGGAAATCTGCAGGAACTGGAGGACAGAGATGTGTGGTGCATCTGTCACCGCTCCCGTTGGAAAGCAGCACCACTGCGTCGCTAATGTTTTCAACGATGATGATGATGATGACGATGAAAAGTATTACTGGAAGTAAGTTCATCCCCAAATAACAGCACTGCCAGTTATAACAATATCGTGTCTGTTTTTTTCCAACGTTTTTTGTTTTTTAGTATGTTTTATGTTTGAGGACCCGCGTGGACTTACCATCACCCCTAGAGGGGAGCATCCACCACCGGCCCTGTGGTCTGCGGTGCTTCTGGCTGCGGCGGGGACTTTAAATCTTCGACCGCCAGCCTGTGGCCTACACCAACCTAAAGCCGTGGTCTCCGGTGGGGATGAGCTGATCCTATACTGACTCTGGACTCTGGTCCCAACCACGGGAGGGAATGGAGGAGGACTGGCCAAATTTTGTGCCTTCCACCACAGTGATGAATGCTGTGGTGAATTTTTGTGTTAAATTTTTATTGTGTATTGTGTGTTCTTTATCATTGTACCGCTGCTGACACATTCATTTCACTTGCACTTTATGTGCAATGTGACAAATAAAACTGATTGTATTGATTGTATGTTATAATAACATAATAACAATATCATAACAAAACCACATAGTCATAGAGTCCTACAGCATGGAAACAGGCCCATTGGCCCAACTACCCCACACTGACCAACATGTCCCATCTACTCTAGTCCTACCTACCTGCTTTTGGCCTATATCGCTCTAAACCTATCCTATCCACGTACTTGTCCAAATGCTTCTTAAATGTGGTGAGAGATCCTGCCTCAACTACTTCCTCTAGCAGCTCGTTCCATACCTACATGGCACAAACAGGTACACTTTCAAGTGAAAACCATCTTAGGAATTGATTCCGTCAAGTACCAGCTTTCACCCCATCTCTGAAGTGGCAAATGTGGCCACAAATTAGAGTGATGGTGCGATACATGGTTTCCCTGAGGCAATTTGGCTCGAGATGTCACCTTGCAGGTTAGGAGGGCCATCTGCCTATTCAGCCTATGTGGCTGGCCTCTGCTTACTGGAAGTTCTACCAGCCAGCACAGAGTGCCAGGGTGAATGTTCACCCAGTGGTCCACCTCACAGTCCGTGGAAGAAGGTACGTTGTTGAAGATTATTTGGGATTTTTACCAGAAATCTGACATGGCTGCTACGTACATGCTACAGCAAAGCTGTGATAGACATTAGACAATAGACAATAGACAATAAACAATAGGTACAGGAATAGGCCATTCAGCCCTTCGAGCCAGCACCGCAATTCAATGTGATCAATGCTGATCATCCACAATCAGTACCGCGTTCCTGCCTTCTCCCCATATCCCCTGACTCCGCTATTTTTAAGAGCCCTATCTAGCTCTCTCTAGAAAGTACCTCAGAGAACTGCCCTCCATCGCCCTCTGAGGCAGAGAATTCCACAGACTCACAACTCCCTAGGTGAAAAATTGTTTCCTCATCTCTGTTCTAAATGGCTTACCCCTTATTTGTAAACTGTGGCCCCTGGTTCTGGACTCCCCCAACATCGGGAACATGTTTCCCGCCTCTAGCGAGTCCAAACCCTAAATAATCTTATATGTATCAATAAGATTTCCTCTCATCCTTCTAAATTCCAGAGTATACAAGCCCAGCCGCTCCATTCTCTCAGCATATGACAGTTCCGCCATACTGGGAATTAACCTTGTCAACCTAGGCTGCAATCCCTCAATAGCAAGAATGTCCTTCCTCATATTTGGAGGCTAAAACTGCACACAACACTCCAGGTGTGGTCTCACTAGGGCCCTGTACAACTGCAGAAGGACCTCTTTACTCCTATATTCTACTCCTCTTGTTATGTGCCAGTGCTCAAGTTTATTGTCGTATGCACACATATTATGAGTTAGTCGAGTTTATTGTCATTTGCACAAGTACGGTGAGGTTCAGGTACAATGAAAATCTCACTTGCAGTAGCACAGGTGCATAGGCTTTACAGGCCACAAAAAAATATGTATATATAAATTACACACGACAGTGAAGAGAAAAAATAGATGACTTTTAACTCATGGGCATCAATGAAATGGATGGACTGTAGATGAACAGATCAATTTAAATGCACATATTAATTATATATAGAACCTGTTCTTGAAATTGCCGATGTATGTGTAGTGAATTGGGAAGAGAAAAAAAAATAATTTGAAAAAGTACTTTTTATTTCTTTTAGAAATGAGCCAGAAATTTTAATGGGAATGTCTCTTAGAAATGTTGTTTATGTTGCTAAACAAACCAAATTACATCAAACAGAAACTCTGGCAATGCAGTGCTCCTTCATTATGATGCTGATGCAGCAACCAACCTTTGCTTGGAGTTTGTAGTCAGGACAGAAGAGATGGCACTTGTAGCTGATCTTGAAGGAAGTCCCAATGCACCATTTGTGGAGGATGGACCAGTCCAATACAAATTATTCTGAAGAGACCGTCACTTAAGCATGGACTTTCCTGAGAAGTCCTTGCTAATGTCAGGCTGACTATGGGGTCTAGATTTGGATTAGATCATTGGTATACAGTACACCTTCTTCACATAGTCGGTGTGGACGGTACTAGTCGGCTGCTGTACCATCAACGTGTTCGTCATTTCTACTTTTTTGAGGGTTTTTTAGTGTGTCCAAATGTGTGTTTTAATGTCTGTTGGTGTCGTGTGTGGCGGTGGTGAGGGGGGGTAAGGGGGGGAACCATTTTAGGTCGCCTCCTCCATGGAGAGGCAACTTTTTCCATGTTGCCTCCCTCGCGGCCTAACACCATGGATTGGTACTTTCTTTCCCGGAGTCGGGCCCTTGCCGTGGTCAGACCAGAAGGGAGAGCGTCGATCACTGGCCCGCGGACTGTTACAGCCTGAAGCCGCGGTCTGCGGAGCTTCTAGCCACGGGCGCAGCATCCGGAGCCTAGGACCCCTTGCTAGGGATTGCCGGAGAAAAGCTCCAACCGCCGGCCCGCGGCCATTAACATCCTGAAGCCGTGGTCTGCGGAGCTTATAGCTGCGGGCACTGTGCGGACTTAACATCCGGAGCAGGATCCTTCGCCGGGGATTCCCGGAGAAGAGCTCCGACCACCGGCCTGTAGCCTACAACATCCTGAAGCCACGGTCTCCGGTCGGGAAGTGCTGATTCAGGACTTACCATCCCGACGAGAGGGCCTGTACATCTGGCCACCCATTGCGGCAACTGCGGAGGCTTATGGCTGATTGATTGATTGATTGATTGAAGCTCAAGGCTACATAATAATGATAAATTAAAATGCAGCCAGGAACACTATTGAAACCATGTGATTTACAGGGTTCATGCTTGTGAAAGGTCTTCTGGGGACTGAAATTATGGTGCCATAGGTTAACCTGTGATGAACGTTTGTTGACACTGGGCCTGTACTAGCTGGAGTTTAGAAGAATGAGGGGGGACCTCATTGAAACATACAGAACAGCGAAAGGCTTGGATAGAGTGGATTTGAGGAGGATGTTTCCACTAGTGGGAGAGTCTCGGACTAGAGGTCCTAGCCTTAGACTTAAAGGACATTCTTTTAGAAAGGAGATGAGGAGAAATGTATTTAATCAGAGGGTGGTGAATCATTGGAATTATTTGCCACAGAAGATTGTGATGGCCAAGTCAGTGGATATATTTATGGCAGATAGATAGATTCTTGATTAATACGGGTCAGAGGTTATGGGAGAAGGCAAGAGAATGGGCTAGGAGGAGAGATAGATCAGCCATAATTGAATGGTGAAGTAGACTTGATGGGCCAAATGGTCTAATTCTTCTCCTATCCCTTGTGACCTAATGACCTTATAGCCATTGGAGGTTGTGGGAATCCAAGAAGGTATATCAGTGTTTCCCCTTTCAAAGCAAGCATAGAAACATATAAAATAGGTGCAGGAGGAGGCCATTCAGCCCTTCAAGCCAGAACCATCATACCTTGATTCCGTTAGCCCTATGAGCTATATCTAACTCTCTGTTGAACGGAAATTCCCCATAAATCTCACATGGAAAGCCACAAGCTCATTTGGGAGTGATGCATTGCTGCCACTTAAGCGACAAGGTATCACATTATAAGATGTCATGCCACAGGTGCTGAACATTCGTCTGATCATGCAGTGTAGACCAAAAGTGTCTCTTCACTTTCACAATGACCTTATTGAAGCCGTATCAGGAATTTTTATATGACACTGCATTGTTGGACTTGAATGCCCGTATGTGGGGGGGGGGGGGGGGGGGGGGGGGGGGGGGTGGGGGGAGAGGAGGTGTGGGTGATGGGATGAACACAATCCATCCTCATCACTGGAGCTGCTCTGGAGAGTGTCAACATTTTCAGCTTGCTAGGCATCTGTATTACCAGCAACCTGACCTAGTCCATTCACATTGATGTGGTGATCAAAGAAGCATATCTTCCAAAAGTAGATGACCAACATCTCCAATATCCGAAGCTCAGAATTGACTAAATATACGACTAATGCAACCCAACCTTCTTTCATTTCAAGGGAGGGGAACAGGTTGGAGGAAGGGAGCAAAGCTTACATTTTTGGTTGATTAGAATGAATTTGACCTTCTTCTTAAATATGTTTTCTGGATTTCTAGTAGTTTAAGTGGTCTAATTTTTTTAATTAAGCTTAGTCTTTAATACATTTTTAGACTTTTAAAAATATATATTTAAAAAAATTGTTGATAATATCTGTAATGTTTGTATAATTTCCGATCTTTGTGAATGACAGGGAGTTTAGAGATACAGTGCGGAAACAAGCCCTGTTTCCTTTGATGATTTTGAAGACATTTCTGGGAGTGGAGCTTGAATATTTGGCAAGAAGGTATGGTGCTGTGCAGAACCTCACCGATCTGTTGCTTGTTTTGTGAACAAGTTTCCGCTGCAGGTAAGTGCGGATATATGTGTGGTGACTCATCTCAATGCTTACTGAAGTGGACCAAAGTAGCTAACACATGGCAGGATGTGGCCTGTGAACTCTTTGTTGTGCCCCACTCTTTGGGGGCGGCATGGGGACGCAGAGGTAGAGTGTCAGAGACCCGGGTTTGATCCTGACTATGGGTGCTGTCTGTATGGAGCTTGTCCATTCTCCTTGTCACCGCGTGGGTTTTCTCCGGGTGCTCCAGATGCTCCGGTTTCCTCCCACACTCGAAAGACGTACAGATTTGTATGTTAATTTGCTTTGGTAATATTGTAAATTGTCCCTAATGCTAGTGTATGGGGTGATTGCTGGTCGGCGCGGACTTAGAGGGCCGAAGGGCCAGTTTCCGCACTTTATCTCTAAAGTCCAAAGTCTAAAGTCTTATCTACTGACGTGGTGGTAAGGACTGGGTGAGAGTTCAAGGCATGTACGTCGTGTTAGAGTGAAGGGCAAGGCAGCTGTGAGTGAGGGTGCCTGTATGATGAGAGAAATTGAAGCTCTGGTCAAGAAAACAAGGAGGCATGGGTCAGGTATAGGCAGCTGTTCCTGCACTGTAGTGGTGGAATTTAAGAGACTGAGGATCATACTTAAGTAGGAAATTAATAGGGTAAAAAGACGACAGGAGATAGCTCCGGCTGATATGATTAAGGTCAATCCACAGGGATTTCATGAAGGGAATGTATCTATCACATGGCAGGATGTGGCCTATGAATTCTTTGTTGTGCCCAATGAGCTCCTAACTCGATGGTACAGACTTCCCTCTCCTGATGTCAGTCCAGTTTGTTCTTTAGTGGCCAGAGGCTGTGCTATTATTAAGCTGACTGAGTAGCCAGTCACATTGAAGAAACCATAATGAAGTAAGGCGTAAAAGCTCAATTTTTAATTAACTTTTTAAACATTGCATAGAGAAGGAAGTGAAGTGCGGATGATAGATAATGTTAAAAGCTAAAATATAATAAACAGCCTTTGCAAAAAGTGCACAGAAATAATTAATTTCTGAAATAGTCATGTGAAGATGGGCAATTCACCCATTTAAATTTTATGGAGAGAATGCAATAGAATTAGAAAATGGGTGTGGGACCTACTGTGTGTGAGTTGCTTGCACCTATTTGAAAGGATGAAAGTGCACGGGAATGATTCGCAACGGTGTCAGGGGTTATGGTAGAAGGCAGGAGAATAGGGTTGAGAGGGAAAGATAGATGAGCCATGATTGAATGGCGGAGTAAACTTGATGAGCCAAATGACCTAATTCTGCTCCTAATACATATGAACTTATGAATGCGATGGTCACAGAGTCAGCATTAACTGTGTCTTTTCTGACCTTGTTGCTGGCAGATACAGGCCCCTCACTTTCTGGAAAGACTCATCAAAATCAGGACTGCACTTTAAATTGGCTTCCTTTTCACTCTGCTGAACCCACGATGGTTGTGATCCAGCTGCACAAGCAGCTTTTTTAACAACACCATTACACTGCTGAACTCAGAGTCCCGTCGCTAGCTATCTTTAGACTCTCCCATTTGTATACAGTTATTTGCCTATGTACCAGTTTTAATTCATCCACAATCCACACATTGTTAACCAGTATTTTTTTTTTAAATTGTATGCTTATTTTGTATTTTTATTTTTACTGCTACTATCTTGCACTATGTCTATGCTAAACTGTATTTTGTTGTACCTGCACTCATATTTGTGCAATGACAATAAAGTTGAATTGAATTGAATTGAATCCTGCATGGTTGATAACTGGGAAACGGGATCATGGTGTGAATGGGTGATCGATGGTTGGTGTTGACCATAGGGGCTGAAAGACCTGTTTACATGCTGCATTTTTCAATCAATTCAATCGACTAATACTTGCTGCCTATTATACACCTAATTTTGTTTTCTATTGACCATGCTAACATGCAAATTTATTCACATCAATTTATTATTTATTGATTTTTTTTATGTAAGAATGTGCAAAATAAGGTAAAATAAAAATAATGAAAAATAAATGTCAAAAATGTCATTGCTGGTAAGATTATTAAAGTAACTTAACATGGGTCAACCATCCCATGAGAAATCAGAAAAGATTTCATCATGTGTACATGATATTACTACCTGATTTTGTTGGCTTTTACCAAATGTGCAAGATTTAACAATACTTTCCTGAGACACCACTTAGCTCCAGAGATAAGACTTTACAAGATAGATATGGAGCTTGCTGCAGGTTATTGATTTCCTTTGGCCTGTTTGTGTAACAAAAGCGAAAACCAGAGATGTGTATTTCACTTCCACTAACAGTAGAAAGAATTGAATAGAAGGTGGCAGAGCACTTGTCTACTGGTGATAGAAGGAATGATTTATATACACAAAAGCCACTACAGATCTTAGTCACAGGGCAGCAAGTCGACAGCAGAAATCAATTTAGATAGACTTTAAAATGTCAGCTTTAACTCTACTACGTCCTAAAGCAGGCAGAAAGCATCCGTGGTTATTCAACCAAAACAGACATCATCTTCTTAGTAAAAAGAACCTATTTCAGTCATACAAATCACAGTAGACGTCTCAAACAATAATCTTTGCTTTGCATCACTGCCGAACACTCAGTGACCCGTAGGAGTTTCCAATGAAGGCTACCAAAAATCATATTAGGGAAAGGTTGGGATAATAGACCGTTCATGTAAAATTAAAACAGATTGATGCTCGAAATATTAAAAAGGTCACAGAATTCTCATTTTATATTTTCTCATGCTAACATGATTTTCTCACAAATCCTTTATTTTCCACAGCTATGTTCATTAGATGGTAATGAATGATGCTTCTACTTTGATCTCAACCTTCATGTATTTATTTTAATACACTACAGTACACAGCATTTCTTAGTCTGACTGGTATGATTCCCCAATTATATTCTCCTGTCATTTTAGATACCATTTAGAATTTATTTTTTTTACACTCTATAAGCATATATAAAATGAGAATGTTGAAAAAAAAAGATTCATTAAAATTGTGAATGTTACTTTTATTTGTTTAATGAAGATATATGAACAGTAGATTAAATATGATGCATGTCATAAAGAGCACATGAGTAGAAATGTAGACCTATAATTCTTATACAGTGTATGAAATAGTTAATAACTAATCTCAACACATTCCGCTTTGATTTTTTTTCTCTCATGTAGAATTTAATGATACTGTTATATGATGTAGGGGAAATGAGCATCATTGCTTGATGATCTCAGATTGAAATATTTCTTTTCTTCAGAAAAAATTCAAAGCATTATATGTACATTGCACTGCAATTATTAGGTAAGCAAATAGACCCGACATTTTGCATCTATCGAATTATCTGCAGATGGAATTAGATGAGTGGCTAGTAAATTCATTTTTTGTGATATTTATCGAAGGAATAATTTTAGTCAGCACATTTGGGAAATGGCTGATTCATCTATTAATACCATCATATGTCCAATATCGCCAAAGCTATTGGAACAGTGAAATAAGATCTTACTTTGAGGAAGGACATTCTTGCTATTCAGGAAGTGCAGCGTAGGTTCATGAGGTTAATTCCCGGGATGGCAGGACTGTCATATGTTGATGGAATGGAGCAGCTCGTCTTGTATACTGGAATTCAGAAGGATGAGAGGCGATCTTATTGAAACATATAAGATTATTAAGGGATTGGACACGCTAGAGGCAGGAAACATGTTCCCGATGTTGGGGGAGTCCAGAACCAGGTGCCACAGTTTAAGAATAAGGGGTAGACCATTTAGAACGGAGACGAGGGAAAACATTTTAATCCAGAGAGTTGTGAATCTGAGGAATTCTCTGCCTCAGAAGGCAGTGGAGGGCAATTCTCTGGATAGTTTCAAGAGAGAGTTAGATATAGCTCTTAAAGATGGTGGTGTCAGGGGATATGGTGAGAAGGCAGGAACGGAGTACTGAATGTGGATGATCAGCCATGATCACAGTGAATGGTGGTGCTGGCCCGAAGGGCCGAATGGCCAACTCCTGCACCTATTGTCTATTGTCTGTTGTCGATTTAACCTTACAGGGATAGGCTGGCATTTGTGTAAGAAGGTGTGAGATCAAATATTGCTCCAGGGGTATGAGTGTACAGACTCTCTAACAGTAGAGAACTGCATGAGCCAAAGTATGGTCCTTCTCATGAGATTTTCGTCTGAGGCCTTGTTTGCCACTTTATAAGAGCGTAGGTTTTGTGAATAGCTTGCAGGAGCCAGTCTCCTATCCCTAACTGAGAATGGTATCTTAGTATGTTTTCAGACCTTGACGTGCTGTAAACTCACAAGAGAGCTAAGTGATACACCCAATAGGACACAAAGTGCAGGAATAACTCAATGAGTCAGGCAGCATATAACCATATAACCATATAACAATTACAGCACGGAAACAGGCCATCTCGACCCTACAAGTCCGTGCCGAACAACTTTTTTCCCCTTAGTCCCACCTGCCTGCACTCATACCATAACCCTCCATTCCCTTCTCATCCATATGCCTATCCAATTTATTTTTAAATGATACCAATGAACCTGCCTCCACCACTTCCACTGGAAGCTCATTCCACACCACTACCACTCTCTGAGTAAAGAAGTCCCCCCTCATGTTACCCCTAAACTTCTGTCCCTTCATTCTGAAGTCATGTCCTCTTGTTTGAATCTTCCCTATTCTCAAAGGGAAAAGCTTGTCCACATCAACTCTGTCTATCCCTTTCATCATTTTAAAGACCTCTATCAAGTCCCCCCTTAACCTTCTGCGCTGCAGAGAATAAAGACCTAACTTATTCAACCTTTCACTGTACCTTAGTTGTTGAAACCCAGGCAACATTCTAGTAAATCTCCTCTGTACTCTCTCTATTTTGTTGACATCCTTCCTATAATTGGGCGACCAAAATTGTACACCATACTCCAGATTTGGTCTCACCAATGCCTTGTACAATTTTAACATTACATCCCAGCTTCTATACTCAATGCTCTGATTTATAAAGGCTAGCATACCAAAAGCTTTCTTTACCACCCTATCTATATGAGATTCCACCTTCAAGGAACTATGCACGGTTATTCCTAGATCCCTCTGTTCAACTGTATTCTTCAATTCCCTACCATTTACCATCTACGTCCTATTTTGATTTGTCCTGCCAGGGTGTAGCACCCCACATTTATCAGCATTAAACTCCACCTGCCATCTTTCAGCCCATTCATCCAAATGGCCTAAATCACTCTGTAGACTTTGGAAAACCTCTTTATTATCCACAACACCCCCTATCTTGGTATCATCTGCATACTTACTAATCCAATTTACCATACCTTCATCCAGATCATTGATGTACATGACAAACAACAAAGGACCCAACACAGATCCCTGAGGCTCCCCACTAGTCACCTGCATCCAACCCGACAAACAGCCATCCACCATTACACTCTGACTTCTCCCATTCAGCCACTGTTGAATCCATCTTGCTATTCCTGCATTTATACCCAACAGTTGAACCTTCTTAACCAACCTTCCATGAGGAACCTTGTCAAAGGCCTTACTAAAGTCCATATAGACAACATCCACTGCTTTACCCTCGTCAATTTCCCTAGTAACCTCTTCAAAAAATTCAAGAAGATTAGTCAAACATGACCTTCCAGGCACAAATCCATGCTGACTGTTCCTAATCAGACCCTGTTTATCCAGATGCTTATATATATTATCTCTAAGTATCTTTTCCATTAATTTGCCCACCACTGAAGTCAAACTAACAGGCCTATAATTGCTAGGTTTACTCTTAGAACCCTTTTTAAACAATGGAACAACATGCGCAGTACGCCAATCCTCGGGGACTATTCCCGTTTCTAATGACATTTGAAATATTTCTGTCATAGCCCCGGCTATTTCTACACTAACTTCCCTCAATCTCCTAGGGAATATCCTGTCAGGACCTGTAGACTTATCCACTTTTATATTTTTCAAAAGTGTCAGTACTTCTTTTACTTTGAAACTCATAGTATCCATAGCTACTCTACTAGTTTCCATTACCTCACATAATTCAATATCCTTCTCCTTGGTGAATACCGATGAAAAGAAATTGTTCAATATCTCCCCCATCTCTTTTGGCTCTGCAGATAGCTGTCCACTCTGTCTCTCCAATGGACCAATTTTATCCCTCGTTATCCTTTTGCTATTAATATAGCTGTAGAAACCCTTTGGATTTACTTTCACGTTACTTGCCAAAGCAACCTCATGTCTTCTTTTAGCTTTTCTAATTTCTTTCTTAAGATTCTTTTTACATTCCTTATACTCCTCAAGCACCTCATTTACTTCATGCTGCCTATAATTATTGTAGATCTCCCTCTTTTTCTGAACAAGATGTCCAATCTCCCTTGAAAACCAAGGCTCTTTCCACTTTTTACTGTTTCCTTTCAACCAAACAGGAACATAAAGATTCTGTACTCTTAAAATTTCCCCTTTAAATGTCCTCCATTTCTCTTCTACATCCTTCCCATAAAACACAATGTCCCAGTTCACTCCTTTTAAATCATTTTGCATCTCATCAAAGTTAGCCTTTCTCCAATCAAAAATCTCAACCCTAGGTCCAGTTCTGACCCTCTCCATAATTATATTGAAACTTATCGTATTGTGATCACTGGACCCGAAGTGCTCCCCAATGCATACCTCTGCCACCTGTCCCATCTCATTTCCTAACAGGAGGTCCAACACTGCCCCTCCTCTAGTAGGTACCTCTATGTATTGCATCTCTGAGAAGATGGATAGGTGACATTTCGGGTTGGGACCCTTCTTCCCGACCTGAAATGTTACCGATCCATATTTTTCAGAGATGGTGCCTGACCTACTGAATTACTCTAGCACTTTGTGTCCTTTTGTGTAAACCAGAATCTGCAGTTCCTTGTTTCTATACTTTGTGATATACCTAGTCAGTCTTGTTTGGGAACTTGTAGGCGTAACATGTACAGAGTTTAGGTGTTAAGCTGCTTATTCAAACCATTTTTATTTTATAAAGAAAGGTTTTGGCCCGAAACGTTGCCTATCTCCTTCGCTCCATAGATGCTGCTGCACCTGCTGAGTTTCTCCAGCATTTTTGTGTACCTTTTAATTTATATCACTCTTCCACTTGTATGTGTCAGCACAAAACACCGTATATATTACAGATAACATACTGGTTACATTATTTGACTAGTATCTAGAAATCCAGACATTGTTCAATAATTCACGTTGGATACTTCAAAATATTCAAAATCTTTTTAGAAAAGCCATTTCTCTCCTTCTCAGTCTTAGATAGTGAATTACTTTTCCTGTGATATCTCCAATTCGTGTTACCACCCAGAAAAAAAAAACCTCTCCGCTCCTAACCTGTCAATTTTATCCCACTATCTCTAACCTAGAAAATATAGGCTTGTTCTCCTTAACCTCTACCTGTTAGAAACAATCTGGTGAACTTTCATTTAATGTGCTCTATTGTTGCTATTTCTATATTTACCTAGGAAGACCAAAACCTTTGACAGCACTTCAGATGTAGTTCTGCCAGTAACACTTCCTTATTCTTATCCTCAAGTAGATGTTTGTTCTTGCAGCTGCTAAGATATTTTCACGATGACTATTTTTTCCTTCACAGTGCTTTGAATTAAAAATTTATGCATTCACACATGAGTAAATAATTGTATTTATATCTGAATATCTGCAAAACATTCAGGATAAAAGTTGTTTTTATATTCATTGACTTAGAGAAACGTACATGCAACTAGCAAAACCATATGGTCTTTCATGCCTGTGCTGGAGAAAAACAATTACATCTCTGGACATTATTACTTTCTGTCTGCAACCTTGTAAGTTCCTCAATCTGGGCAAACAGACCAGCTTCCTTTTCAAATTGCTGCCATTGGTGATGGAAGCAATTTGGTGGTGGAAGCAAATGCGATAATGTTTTTAAGATTTTGGATAGAAACATGGATATGCAGAGAACAAAGTGATATGGATCAAATGCAAGCAGAGCAGAAACGTCACTCAACACGAAACGTCACCCTTTTCTCCAGGGATACCATCTGACCCGTGAGTTACTCCAGCATTTCATGTCTATTTTCAGAGAAGAATATTTTAACTTGGCATCATATTTGGCATGGACATCGTGGGCCTAAGGACCTGTTCCTGTGCTCTGGCCTTTTATGTTCTATGTTTAGTTTAGAGTTACAGCATGGAAACAGACCCTTCAGCCCACCGAGTCCGCACTGACCAATGTTAACACACTATCCTACACTAGGCACAATTTATACCAAGCCAAATAACCAACAAACCTGTACGTCTTTGGACTGTGGGAGGAAACCAAAGTTCTTGGAGAAAACCCACATGGTGGAGAACATACAAACTACATATAGACAACCATCCAAAGCCAGCATCGTACCCGGGTGTCTGGCGCTGTAAATGCTGTAAGGCAGCAACTCTACCGCAATTAAGATTATTGTTAAGATTATTATTATTATGTTAAGATTATTTAGCAAGAGTTTCCCTGAAACTCACTGAATGAAAACAAAAATCTCTCAAGGTCTTTTGCCAATGATTTTCAATCCTTGACCTTTGCTTATTGTCCCACTCAACACAAATAGATTTTCTGAATCCACCCTGTCTTGAACTTTTCCACAGCAACGCGAAGTGATAGTTTTCCAACTTGTTCGAAATGAAGTTGCACATTCTTTGAAACATCCTGGTAAACCTCCCAGGTTCACCCTTTGAGTCTGTTACATCTTTCCTCTCGTGTGCTGCTCACAATTCTCTGCATAACTGCAGGTGGCGGTTTATAAAGTTCCAGCATGATGGCATCACTTTTTGTTCTATTCTTCTACTTTTAAATCAAATAAAACATATGTGTTTTTCAAGCACCTTAACAACTTGCCTTGCCACCTTTAAGAATATGTGAAAATGATCTCTCTGCTCATTTACACTTTTTCAAAATCATGCCATTTATAGCATACTGCTTTTCCATAATAGTCCTCCCAACTGCATCACTTCACACTCTCAACATTGAACGCCATCTGCCACGCTACTTGGTATTTCAACATCCGGTGTATGCCATTCTGAAACCTGTAACTATTCACTTCACTCGCTCTTATTCGGCAAGGTTTAATTTCATCTAAACAGTTCGCAAAGTTTTTCCTTTCACCTGAGTCTAGAGAATTTGGAAAATTCGCAAAGAAGTACTGAACACAAAACTTACTGACAGGGAAATCAATGCAAACCACCTCCCAGTATCTGCCTCCTTCCTGTGCTGACTATACAGAGATGCTATGGTATCCATCAACAGTCACCTAATTTCCTTGAATTGCATCTTCTGGAAAAAATGCCATCTAACCAACATTTAGTTGAATGATTCTGTACATCCAGTTACAACATTTACTTTATAACCTGATGAAATGTCTTATTTACTAATCAAATGTAAAATCAGGTTTGACAGAGATGATTTGCTGTGAAATTTCATGTGTGTTTTTTCTTTAAACATGCCTTTTTCAAATAGAATTTCTGCACTCTCTGCAAATGGCACCCAATAAATTCCTTGCCACGGGCATTGGGCTGATTGCCCATAGTATTTTCCATTGTGACCAAGCAGCTCTTTAGATCATGGAATGGGGGGAATTATGGAAACATTTGTCATGCTGACCTTGGACTATTGTGGGATCCAAATCTACAAGTTAGCTGGGCCAGACATTCAGTCTAAGCTGACAGGTAGCGATACTGTGGCAGGAATGGGTGCTGGTGACCACAACACAGATCCATTGATTAATGATTAAATATTTAATGTCAGTATCAGTCCAGGGAAAGTGAAACAATAGAGGGGCAGACTGAATGGAGCCTGGGATTCCCACCTCGACCTCACTCGGAGGGGAGTGCATTGAAAGATTTGCTCAACTCATTATCCTTTGAAGTGACTGGCAATAGCCATCCTTGCAGAGGTATAAATACCCCCCTCCCCCACTCCCTTGCAGCAAGCCAGAGCATTAGTAGCTCTGTCCCAGTGGTCAGCATGACAAAACCACAACATTTGCTAGTGTAGCTAGCAGGGACCACAACCTGCGGACTTACTTTGAGGGCTGCAACTAAAGGAGCGAAGATAGCACTGGCACCACCTGAGGCAGGAGACCAGCCTTTGTGAAGAACAAGCAGCCCTGAACTCCAGAAGTCCAGTGAATATGACTGACTGGCCCAAGTGTTACACATATTATTTGTGATGTGGTCAGATAGTTGGAGGCTAAGTTAAATATTGTATGATTAATTGCATGTGTTTGTATGTGTGAGTCTGTGCACATCAGTGCATGTGTGTGCTATTGTGTGTGTGTTTGCACCAAGATCTGACCCGTGTCCTTATGTTTTCCCTGAAAGTACAATGGACCTTGGTACAACATACATGAAGGGAGATTGGTCAAAGTACTCCCAGAAAATACCTTTGCATCTTTTATAAATCAAAGAGGTATTAATAATGTTTACGAATTCGGAACTTGTTTAGTACAGGTACCTATTTCCAGTTTATTATATTCTGGCATTACTTCCATCACCTCCTCTAGTGCTGCCTTCGCACCACTCACTTCCTTTGTGAAGACTGATGCAAGTACTTATTTAAACAAATATGTCTACCTTAATGAAGGTTTATTTATGGATCCTCAATACTATTGATCCGCCAGACCATTTTATTTTCATTCCTTGGCACAGTTCAATAGATGAGTAACTTTGTTTTTCTTTTATCCTTTTGGGATTTCCATTCCACTTAGTTTCATCAGCACAGGCAGCTTTATTATGGAGAGAATCATACAGGTTGTGCAGTAGTAAACTAGGCTAAATGTCCACTTACTCCGTGGAAGGCAGAATGGATTTCTTTGGAAAAGATATCTACATATCAGTGAAGTAGGCACAAAATTCTGGAGTAAGTAAGTAAGTAAGTAAATTTTATCTATATAGCACATTTAAATCAACTCGCATTGAAACCAAATTGCTTTACATAGAAGAAATAATTAAGTTTCCGTACATCCATAGAAAAATGAAAGAAAAAATGACATAACACATTGGAATTCAACATGATCGTCCCCCCACAGCAGAATCAAAATTTCCCACTGTGGGGAAAGGCATCAGAAAGTTCCTCTTCTTCTGTGATCACCCGAGGTCGGGACCTATTTGTGGCCTCCGCAGCCAGTCCGATGTTTTCAGGCCATCTTGCCGGGAAGATGGAACTCCGGCATCGGGTGAACACTCCTCAGTGGCTTGGAATGTTTGGAGCGGCCGCTTCCTCCCCGGAGACTGCGGCACCCGAGGTCCTCAGGCCGCGCTGATTGGAGCTCCGACTCTGTCGATCTTGGATCCCAGGCTCCGCAGTGTTTTAAATCCAGCGCTGCCCGCGGCTGTACGCCCACAGCCACAGCTCCTCGGATGTTGGATTTGGCGGTCACAGCACTCCGGGGCTTATAGCACGGTGACCCGGTAAGGTATCGCCCGCTCCGTGATGGTGTCCCAGCGCTGTGCTGCCGCCAAAGCTGGGGTTCTGGCCGGTCCCGACAGGAAACGCCGCTCCAGTCTGATGGTAGGCCGTGAGGAAGAATAACTCAGTGGGGCAGGATTGAAGGAATAGGTGAAGTTTCGGGTCGAGATCATGCTTCAGACTCCAAACGTCACTCCAGAGATGCTGCCTGTCCTGCTGAGTTACTCCTGCATTTTGAGTCTATCTCGGTAAACCAGAATCTGCAGTTCCTTCCTACACATCATTGAGATTGCACCACCAGCCACATCTTTAACCCTTAAACATTCTGGTCCATTCTTCCGATTCCATCAATCACTTTGGTTCTTGTACCATTTCCCCATGCAGCTATTAAAGATGCATCTATCCTTTAACTTCAAGCCATCCAAGGGACACAAACAGCCCTTTTGTCTTATGCTATGATCACTTGCGCTCCTTCTAACCTAGTATACTGCATTTGTTTCTCACAATATGATGATACCAAACACAGTTTAGGAGACTGTTTCCCAATTTCCTGCTGCTTTAATTTTCCATCTACATTCATTTGTGCTACAATCTGTCTCTGACAGAGTCAAACAACACAGAAACAGTTAATCCATCTCAAATCATCCATGTTGACCAATCTGTCCCATCTAAGCTAGTCCCGTTTGTTTGCATTAGACCCATATAATTCTAAGCATTTCCTATCCATGTACCTGTCCAAATGTCTTTTAAAATAATGTTATTGTACTTGCCTGAACTACTTCCTTTAATAGCTCATTCAATAAATCCACCCCCCTATGTGTGAAATAATTGTCTCTCAGGATCCTAGACTTTGGAAACATCAGCTGCAGACAGGAAGATTTTTTCCCCCCATGTAATTCATTTTGTTGACTTACCAGAACAGTTGGCTGGTTAGACAAACAGCCCCTCAGACTTGTTGTACTGTTACAAAGAAACCCAACATATTATTGTGGAATAATATTCTTTCCAGGATGGCACGATGGCGCAGCAGTAAAGTTGCTGCCTTACAGCACCAGTGAACCGGTTTGATCCTGACTACTGGTAGTGTCTGTACGGAGTTGGTGCGTTCTCCCTGTGATCGCCTGGGTTTTCTGTTTGTATCAGAACTGGCCTCTCCAACTCTTGGTCATTCATCTGTAATATTGTCTCCGTTTTTCTCTCTCCATTAGCAAAGCTGGACATTTCCTACCATCCTGCAAATCACCCCTCTTACATATCCCTTTGCTCATGTTCATTCACTGTCCCTATCTTCCATATTGTTTCACCAACATCCATCAGCGATACCCCATCAGCTATATGGCTTCATTCTACTCATCCCAACTCCACCTCCTGCAACTCGCTCTTTAAATTTTCCAGTTCTATTGAAAGATCTTCAAATTGCACTATTATGATCTGATTATCTAGCATTACTCACAATTTATTATATTATTGAGTGTTGTATATTTATTTGTTGTGTTGTTGCATTTAGTGTGCTTGTAATTGTCTGTAAAACTGCAACAAGTAAGAATTTCATTGTTCCTATTCCAGGCCATTGAGAAATTTAACACTCTTGACTTTAAATTGACTGTTACTCTTTTAGCAGATGCTGCCTGGTTAGTTGAGCATTATATGCATTTTTATTTCAGTAATTGCTGCATTGCATTGCCAGTGTTCCCAACTTGCACAACACAGTTTTTCAAAAGTCTAATTGATTAAAACTCAACATCAGTTGGACAGTCTGATATTTCTAATTTGGCCTTCATAACAAGAGGATTTCAGTATAAGAGTAAAGAGGTTCTTCTGCAGTTGTATAGGGCTCTGGTGAGACCACATCTGCAGTATTGTGTACAGTTTTGGTAGCCTAATTTGAGGAAGGACATCCTTGTAATTGAGGCAGTGCAGCGTAGGTTCACGAGATTGATCCCGGGGATGGCGGGACTGTCATATGAGGAAAGATTGAAAAGACTAGGCTTGTATCCACTGGAGTTTAGATGGATGAGGGGGGATCTTATAGAAACATATAAAATTATAAAAGGACTGGACAAGCTAGATGCAGGAAAAATGTTCCCGATGTTGGGCGAGTCCAGAACCAGGGGCTACAGTCTTAGAATAAAGGGGAGGTCATTTAAAACTGAGGTGAGAAAAAACTTTTTCACCCAGAGAGTTGAGAATTTATCGAATTCCCTTCCACAGAGGGCAGTGGAGGCCAAGTCACTGGATGGATTTAAGAGAGAGTTATGCCCCTGTCCCACTTAGGAAACCAGAACGGAAACCTCTGGAGACTTTGCGCCCCACCCAAGGTTTCCGTGCGGTTCCCGGAGGTTTTTGTCAGTCTCCCTACCTGCTTCCACTACCTGCAACCTCCTGGAACCGCACGTAAACCCTTGGGTGGGGCGCAAAGACTCCAGAAGTTTCCGTTCAGGTTTCCTAAGTGGGATAGGGGCATAAGATAGAGCTCTATGGGCTAGTGGAGTCAAGGGATATGGGGAGAAGGCAGGCTCGGTTTATTGATAGGGGACGATCAGCCATGATCACAATGAATGGCGGTGCTGGCTCGAAGGGCCGAATGGCCTCCTCCTGCACCTATTTTCTATGTTTGGTTAAGAATCAACTTCCAACTTCTGTTGATAATGCATCCCAGGAAATGACTAAATCATTTGTTATCTTAGCTCCTGGACACCAGGAAGAAAACCTATACGGGTGTAGCTAAAATGTCCTAATTGTTTAACCAGACATCAGTTCTGGGCTTATGTGGACCTTCTATAAGTCCCACATAGGAAGGAACTGATGTCACCACATCTGGCACCAAATCCCATTGCTGGACCCCAAGCAAAAGTTCCAGTAGAGTCCAATCATGGAACCCACTTTTACTGGACATTTCCAACCATTACCTTGGGGAAGGCCCTATCCGTTTCTATGCAATTAGAAAGGGATAAGATAAGTAATGTGCTTATATATATTTCAGTGTAGTTTAATTATATTTAAAATCATAAATGTTGATAGTCGATTTTTTTTTCATTTTGACATATTTGTGAATGTGTTCTACGTTGAATTAGTTTTTCATCAATTTAAAAAAAAATTTCAATGCCTCTGAATGTCATGGACAATAAAAACTTAATTCAATGCCAGATAGCACAGGAGATGAAGATAGACACAAAAGGATGGAGTAACTCAGCAGGACAAGCAGCATCTCTGGAGAGAAGGAATGGGTGACCCTTCTTCAGACTGGTTAGGGATAAGGGAAATTGGAGATAATGGCGATGATGCAGAACTCTCGTCGAAGAGAGGAGAACTTCTTCAAAGTAGACATTCCTTGAGAAGATTTTGCAGTGGAGCAGACGAAATGTGTAGGAATGAACTGCAGATGCTGGTTTAAACCGAAGATAGACATGAAAATCTGGAGTAACTCAGCGGGACAGGCAGCATCTCTGGAGAGAAGGAATGGGTGACGTTTCGAGTTGAGACCCTTCTTTAGACTGGTTAGGGGTAAGAGAAACGAGATGAAGCCTGTCATAAAATGAGATGAAGATTGTTATCAAAGCTTGTCAGTACATTTTGAAGGCAGGGACTTCACACTGTACTATTCACGGCTTCTAAGCCTTGAGACTTCACCAGCAGAGTCCCGAATACGGGGTGCCAGCTCGGTCCACCCTCTATGCCCGGCATAGGTAACTGTGAGCAAGTGGGTATATGTCGCTGGCTGAATTCATGAAACGTAATCCATAAAGAAATTTGATGACATAAATCTGAAGAATTTACAGATCCTCTGGGACCCTTTTGTGGTTTACAAAGATTAATTGTAAAGATTATGGTCTATGTCAGTAATTTCTATTTTAAGTCGCTGTAGTGTCAAATACTGCAGCGTAAGGTGAATATGGTAGTAAGTCTTGTTAAAATGCATAAGCCAATTATTGTGGGCTAAATTTGCTCGCAAACCACAGCAGATTCTGCTATCAATCACGTTTCGGTCAGACCTTATATTATGCTAGCACATGTTTTAAAGAGAGCATCAGCCGGCCTGCACCAGGGGGTGAAAGGAGATAATGGAGCAAAGGAATATATATACTTTTTAAATGTATGGCCTCATGAATCTGCTCTGCCATTCAATAATATCATGGACAATCTGTACCTTGTACAGTTTCCCTCATAACCCCAATATTTCCTGATGCTTTATTGTCCAAAAGTCCATTAATATAATTCATGAATGTGGATTTGCAGCTAAAATTAATACATTTATTTCCACTGGGGTATAAATTGTTTTTTTTTTAAAATAAAATTATGAGTCCAGACTCTTTAGCCAGAGGAATTAACTACCTGATACTTACTCTGTCATCTTATCTGTTACATTGAGGTCAACTCACATTTGTCTAAGCTAATACCAATCTTAATTAATGAAAGATTTAAGTTGAGATGTGCAGTAATTTACAGGGCTGAGTGTCATGTAAAAAGAACAAAACATAGACAAGCCTGAGAGAGCGAAAGACAGAGGTGAGGGTGTCAATACTAAATGGTTTTGGTTGCAGAGGACATGGATCAGAAGCTAAGTTCAGTGTGTGGTAGCAGCAGCTTAGTTAGTGCTGCATGTTGGACAACTAGGCTGTTAACCGCAGATGAATTGAAAGAGCTGATATTAAGAGGCAAATCTGTCACCTGAGACTTGCAGAACCAATAATTGTGTGGATGTTCCATGAATTCTTCCATGTTTTCATCATCCATGGCAAAATCAGCTAACATGCTTCTTTCTGGAAACTCTACTTCAAGAGAATCAGAGGCAAAGTGATATTGTGATAGTCCGAATGTCTTAGCCTCCATCTTCACTGAGTACATACAGGTCATCCCCAGTTAACGAACAGCTTTGATTTTTACATCAGCCCATTGCTTTTGACTGTAGGTGGGAAAACTCGAGATGTAACCAACCCTCCACAGTATTGTAATGAACGGCATCAAAGGTACATCTACTGAAAAGAAAGACCAGTTATTAAAAGTGAAGATGTTAATCCTGGCCAAATTGGAGAGGCAAGCACTTTAAAATGGGAATAAAGGATTCAGGGCTGCTTGGAGATTTGGTCAATTTGGAATTGTTCTCTGCAGAGCTGGGACAAGCTGTGGAGTGGTGCCAATGTGTCTAGAACCGAGATACAAGTTGCAAGAAAAGAATAAGAACATCTGCAGACCCTGTGAATTAGGTGCAAAATGCATAGAATGGATTGGATAACTGCAAACCAGACATACACCTTGTAAATAATGTTGCAGAGTTCGACTTTGCCAAGTGTTGATCGGATGAGGTATTGAGCCTTGTCTGGGTTTCTTGCAGATCAGGGTAAATGTTTCTAAGTTGGCTTCCTTGAGAGGCCCTCTTTGAATACAATGTATTGAGCTGCTGTATTATTGGGTTAGGGAAATGTCTGTTATGTATGGGGTTAATCTATATCTGTAATTGGGTTATTAAGAGACCACCCCCATGTGGTTCGGGCCCGGGACATATAAATGTCCACTACCACGATGTCCGATGTTGACCTTGGAGAGCGCTTGGGACTGCGTGAACTTCTGGAGTGTCTTTGTCTGAGCGAGGCCTAGAGGGCTTGAACAGACAGATACGAGGATCAAACCCACAGTTGGATAGGTACAGTAGTTGAACTGTAATGCGCTTTTGTTAAAATAAAGTTTGCGATCAAGGGTGTTGATCTGTTTCGATCGCGAGTGCAGAAATAGGGCCCACGATGCGGTTTTTGCATTGATTTTCAGCACTTTGTTAGTCAGAGCGGATCGATCATTCGTGGGCTTGGGAAAGGGTCTAATCAAGATCATTAGAACAGAGTCTAGCAAACACGGAGGAGCGGTCAGCACGCCTTTGGGTAGGAGGCCCATAAAACCAGGGTGGGGTTAGAGGCCCTGCTGGGGTTAGGTTAGTCCCTTTCCTGGGTTAGAGGCCCAAAACCTTGGTCATATTTGGCTGACTCATGCTGCTTCGAGCCAAACATGCATCATTGTGCGAGGAGTAACCCAGTGTTTGACTTGGTATCCAAATTGGTGGGGTATTAAAATACAGGTCCTGCCTTCGATCAGATCTTTGCCGGGAGCGCGAATTGTAAAGGTGCGTTATGAAAATTGGCATCGATAACTCACAGCGCGTAGCGGCTAGGCACTGGATCCTCGGTGCCCAGCAGAGAGGTGTGTCTGCCTGAAGGTATTTGAGTCTCTCCTTGAAGTGACGGACGAAGAACCTCGAGATGCTAGGGAGATGCTAAATGCATTTTGTTGTCTCTGTACTGTACACTGACAATGACAATTAAAATTGAATCTGAATCTGAATCTGAATCTGAAAGTACTGGGCTTGGATGAACAGAGTATAGATCCAGTCTGTTCAAGAATTCAACTGGGCAATTTTAGTTTGATTCGAGAGCCCGGGTAGTAGAAGAGATACACACTAAAATTAGGAGTCTATATTTGCAAAGCCAAATTTTCAAATACTGAATTTCATATTGAAGTTCCGCCTGTAAGGTGGAATTCGAATTCCTGTATATGGAACTTCAGTGTTGTTGCATGTCAGTGGTTGATTCCGAATAGCGGCTGATCAACAGTGAATAGTAACCCTCTGGTCGAATGTTGACTGGTACCTGATAGCGAAGAGTACCTGAGAGACGGGAGCCTCCTTACTTGATGAAAAGTAATCCGAATAGCGAAGGGTACCCCTAATTCTGTCTAACTTAGAGAGGAGGGATAGAGGTCCCCCTATAGAAGTCCAGTCTTAGCAGAGGGATAGTAACATTCGGGAGGAAAAGTAGTCATTTAAGGAGTAGTACCCCTCAGCAAAGAGTAAACTAGGGAGGGGAAAATCTTTGGTATCAGAGGGAGAGGTTCACTGCGTGATAACAGCGTGACGTGGCGTCGAGATCGAGTGTCCATGAACTGTGCGCTAGTGCTTTAAATAATTTTGTAAATTGTAAAAATCTAACTTTTCGTATTGTCATCGGATCCGGATTTTGTAAATATTCTACGTATATGTAAATAAACTTAATATTAAGAATTAAAAGTGAAGATTTAGATCGTGTTAAGTCCGCAGATCGTCATTTGTGTTGCTGCTTGTGCGAGTGTTTATGGATTTTGAAACTTGAAGTAAGTGTGTGTTTAAGTTAAATATTCGTATTTGTTTAAGAATGTTTTGTAAGAATCTGAATCAGGGTGGTTTGATCAGGGGTTGTACTCCTTCGATCGCTGCCTCAGGGGAAGAGTCATCCCGCTGTTGATTGGGCCACAAAGAAGATTAATTAGAGTGCGGTTTACTGGATGCTTATAGTTTATATTGGGGTGTGTTTTGGGTTATTGATCATCGGGGGAATATTTTCATTCTTAATTATAGTTCTGTTAACATAGTTTGGGTTTGTCTGTCTGTGCAAACTTAAAGTGGATTGGGTGAGAGAGGCTGCGTGAGAGAATGCGATTGAGATCCTTTGTTTGAAAGTTTGGAATTGACTGCAGTGTGATTTAACTGATAAAATAGTTGGGAGAGAGACTGAATAGGAGCGAGTGGTTTGAATAATTGAATAGGAGTGATTGAATAAGAGTAACTGGGGGACAGTTGAATGGGAGCGATTGCTAGAGTAAGTGTAAATTGGAAAGACCGTTGACCATTGTGTGGGAGAGATGTCATTGCCCTTGGAGTCTAAGAGGAAGAAGTGATTGAGAGGTGTTAGTGTCTGGAACCAGTATTTTGCAATTTGTGTTTTGACCATTGTTCCGAGAATGGGGAAATATCTCTGAGAAGGACCAATCAAACAGATTAGAAAGTCCGATAAAGATAATTTGCGGGCAGCGTCCACATGAAGGGGATAGACTAAGAGGATTATCAGGGGAATTGAATGCAATTTTGAAAGTCAAACTTTGGCCGTTGGGTGCACTATAACAAGAATAAACTATATAGAAACGATCCTTAAAGAATAGTGAAGAAGGAAATTAGTTAATTGGGATGTGGAGAATGTTCTTCTCTAAAAGAAAAATACATAAATAAATAGTTTTGCTGTCCACCCTAAAAACGGTGGCTTGTAAATTGGGAATAGGAGAACACGATAGAACTGATCCTTCTCGGGACATTCCAAAGCAGGGACATTGTGAACTAGTAAACCAACAGCAGGAGCAGGAGCAGGAGCTGGAGAGAGTGTCATCTTTTGAAAGGTAGACTACTGAGACGGCTCTTAAAGGGGAGGTTCCGATGAAAACTAAATCAGTTAAATTCAGTAAGAATGAAACAGGGCCTGCATATCTTGAGGGGAAATATATTTATTATATGCCAGGGTGTTTAGTATTCTTTGTAGTGGAGCTGGAGCCACAGTATTCCTCACAGAACTCTCATGTTCCCAATTCGGTGAAACCATGCGCAGCATTCGAGCAGGATACACGGGAGGAGTCAGGATTATCTTCTGCTCCTCCCCCTAAATTTAAATCTGAAATAGAGACATTGGGGAGAGATCCTCTATCTCCTATAATTGCCCACAAGTGGAGGACAGTAGGGAAAATCATGGAGCTAGGAGGAAGATTCCATCGACATGGGTGACAAAATTAATTAGGGACTCCTGTAGCGAGAGGATGAAAGAATCCTTTTTGAAGGAGAGGGATAGAACAAATAGCCTTTCAGAGGGTGAGATAGGGGAAGATTATGGATGGATTGATTCGTACATAGATAATATCATTATGTCAGAGCAGTTCACCAAGGAAGGGGATTTAGTAAGGACTCCCCATAGACAATGTGTTTGTAGGGAGATTTCGACAATCCAACCCATTTCAGTAGCCCTAACCTTCCAGTTAACAGCAATACCATCTATTGAAATTAAAGGCGTTCTCACATGGCCTGAGAAACAGCACTATACATCAAAAAGAACACGACACCTTCCAAGTAGGAGGAGATACATAGAATCCAATTCTAAAGAAACCCTCACTAAAAGGAAGAAGCATGACAGGGAAACAAAGTAGCTAGAATGAGAAGGGATGGCAACAAAGGACTGGAAATGGCACTAGGGAGAGTAGAATCATACCTACTGTGGAGGAGGAATGGGAGTGGGGAAGGAAGATATTGTATTAATGTGTTGCTGAGTTTGTGCCTGCAGGAGGGTATATCAACGAGACACTATCTGGGGAGTGAGGTAAAAGAGTGCACAGACCCCTTAAGAATGGGACGAAGACAGCAACAGGTAATATAGCTCCCCAGAAACAGGTGACCAGCAGGAGGAACTGATAATAGCCTGCCCCTTTAAGAGATTTGGGAAGGCCAGCAGGCAGAGCAATATTCTCCTCAGTATCCCCATTCTCGAGCAATTGAAACTACCATCAGAAAGGAAGAAGAAGACCTACCCTAGTGCCCAACTTTAATAGCACCTAGCTATTGGAGAAAGAAATGGAAGGAGAATAAAGGACACTTTAATCATCTTTGAAAGAAACAACACTGACGACCTATAACAACTTTTGGGACATGTCCCACTTTAAAGGACTTCTTCAAATAAAAAAACATTCCTCTGTGGTTTGGAGTAAAATACCTAATTTGCGTCTAAATTATGCATATTAGAAATAAATTTATAAATTTTGGGTTCGGTCTCGAAATTGTATGGTGATGAATCGGAGGTACTTGAAAAAATTGAAATCTGGAATAGACTTGTGGAATCTGGTTTAGGAATTAGATTATTAACTGACATTGTTATTATCTCAGCCCCAGAAAAGCAGACAAAGATAGGAAGGATTGTTCAAAGGACATCAAGAAGGACAGAACTTGGGAAGATCTGGTAACATGGAATTACTTAGGGAATATGAGAGATGGAATTAAAGGTGGAATTAGAATTGGGAATAAAACTGGAATTAAAATTGAATAATTAAAGTGGGAATTGAAATTGAAATTGGAGTTGGAATTAGAAATGGTCAAAAAAAGAACTGTGAGCAGCAGGACCTCCCTTTAAGAGACCGGACTAAGGAATTATTCAGTAGTTACGAACTAGTACCAGCAAGAACCCCTAGACAAAGAACGAAGCCAATAGAGTAAAAGTGAGAACCCCTAGACAGAGAACGAAGACAACATAGTAAAGAGTCAATAGAAGAGAATAAAGAACCAACTTAGTAGAGAATCAACATAGTAACGAGTTAACATAGTGAGGAGACATACATAAATAAGAAGAGGTACTGGAGGAAAGACGTAGTTAACTGTAGAGAGAAACTTGAATAGGTATTAAAAATAGCAGAGCCAATGCATTTGCCCGATGGATTTGAATTGTTTAATCTTAGATGGTAAAGTGGCTTTTATTATCAAGGTGGAAAGAAATTGTCCCTGGATTTGGCATTCTTGATTGGATTTAGGATAAAATTAACAGCAAAGGAAATTGATTGTTTAAATTTGAACAGCTGGGAATTCCACAGGAATTGGAAGGGAATTGTATTATTGGCTACAATGCTGTAGAATGAGAAGGATGAGATGGACATTGAAATTTGAAATAATAAATTGAAGACGGAGACTGAATTGGGTTAAATTGGAACATTTATCATGGTTTGCTTTAAATTAGAGTCACACCTGTAGGGAAATCTGGACTGAACCCAGCTGAAATTTATATGATTACCCGTCATCAGATATACATATTATAACATTGTGTGTATGAAGAATGCTAATTAATGTCGATCTTAGAATAATAAAGAGTATATTAGGGAACAGAAGAGGAATAGGGATCTAGTAATAGGGTAATATAATCGGTTCTAATAGGGATAGTATTGCAGAACTATAGTGAATGTATTGGAGAGCATGAGTGCATTATAGTAACTTTGTCCCAATTTTCTCAGGTTTTAGGTTCAACTATGGAAGATGATGGAAGACTGGGCAGCAACACGGATGGAGGGAACTCACGCCCATGAAAACTTGGGAGGTGAAGACTCCTCAGACAGAACTTGTGAAGTTATGTCCATGAAAACTCAGGATGCTTGACAAGATTCTGGGAAGAAACATCATCATCTTGTGTTGCTGATAGATGGAAAATGTAAAACACACTTATGTATATCTGGTTAGCTGATTATTGAACCATTTTGGTTATCATAAATGATGGGTTATCATAAATGATGTTCGGCATGGACTTGTAGGGCCGAGATGGCCTGTTTCCGTGCTGTAATTGTTATATGGTTATATGGTTATATATGATAAAAAGGAAGGAATGTTAAACCTGGTTAAATTGGAGAGGCTTCGACTTCAACATGGGGTAAAAGCTCCAGGGCTGCTGGGAGATTTGGTCAATTTGGAATTGCTCTTTGCAGAGCTGGGACAAGCTGCAGAGTGATGCCAGTGTGGCTGGAGCCTAGTTACAATTTGCAAGCAAAGAATAAGAACATCTGCAGACCCTGGCAATTAGGTGGAAAATGCATAGAATGGATTGGATGGCTGCAAACCAGACATACACTTTGTAAATAATTGTAAATAATTTTGCAGAGTTTAACTATGCCGAATGTTGATTGGATGACGTATTGAGGTATTGAATAGAGGAGAATGAATGAATGTAGGTGCCTTCCCTCACAGTGGGAAACTTTGATTCCGCTGTGTGGGGATGTCTGTGTTAAAGACTATCATGTTCTGTGCTCTTTTTTATTCGTATGGCCGTATGGTGACCACATATTTCACAGTACCAATCGGTACATGTGACAATAAATGTCTCTTGTCTTGCCTTGTCTGGGTTGCTTGCAGATCAGGGTAAATGTTTCTAAGTTGGCTTCCTTGCGAAGTCTAGTTTGGATACAATGTATTGAGCTGCTGTAGTATTGGGTTAGGGAAATGTCTGTTATGTATGGGGTTAATCGATATCTGTAATTGGGTTATTAAGAGACCACCCCCATGTGGTTCGGCCCCTCAAGACCTAAAAAAGTCCGCTACCAAAAGGTCCAGCTTCGATCTTCTGGGAGAGTGCTTGGGACTGCGTGACCTTCTGGAGTGTCTCTGTTTGAGCGAGGCCTAAAGGTCTTGATCAGGCAGATACGAGGATCGAACCCGCTTTGGGATAGGTACAGTAGTTGAACTGTAATTGCACTTTGTTAAAATTAAAATTAGTTGTTCAAGTGCTTGATTAAGTGTTTTTTGACTAAAACTAGTTGGGGAAAAGCTTAGAAGGAGCAATTTACAAAGAGGGAAGAGACGTAGTATCGTTCACAGGAACACACATATTTACATATATTGTGTGTTTGAATTGAATAATGCAATGTGAACTTGTTCCTATGTAGGGGTGTCACACAATGCAGGTGCAAGTAACCTGGGGACAGCCAGTAGAAGCTGTCAATTTATATCTCAGTCTGACTCACTGTCATTTCTGCCTGTTTACCTTGTCCTGTCAGTCATTACAGTAATCAAGTATTACTTTGTGTACCTTATCACATTTTGTATAGCTAATGGGCAAATGTATATAACTGAAGAGCAAACTGACACCTACAGTTACTGTGTAGAAAACTGTGTACTGTACTGTGCAGATGCTGTTTTAAATTGAAGGGAGACACAAAATGCTGGAGTAACTCAGCTGGGCAGGCAGCTTATTTGGAGAGAATGAATTGGTGACATTTCGGACCCAAAACGTCATCCATTCCTTTCTCTACAGAGATGCTGCCTGTCCTGTTGATTTTGATCCAGCATTTTGTGTTTACCTACAGTTACTGTGTATGTCTGTTGAGAAATCAAACGGGGCACAAAGATTTTTAGCACGGTAACATTTTTTTCATCCTGAGAGTGAACCACTTGATTATATATTGCATGTCCAAACAAAAAAATAAGGTTTTGTCGCATTGAAGGCAAAAGAAGAAACCAAAAATGTAAAAGCATAAATGTCCATGACTGTAGTGCTTGAATAAACGTAACGCACTTTACAATATCCAGCCATCTAAGTTTCTTTTAAGTAGAATCAAAGAACTGCAGATGCTGGTTTACACCAAAAATAGACACAGAATTCTGGAGTAACTCAGTGGGTCAGGCAGCATCTCTGCAGAAAAATTAAAAGGGTATCCTTTTACTGCAGAGTTGCTGCCTGACCCGCTGAATTGCTCCAACACTTTATCATTATCTATGTTTCATTTAATTTGCTTGTTGAGAAACAATGTGGTGTTCCCAGGATTCATGATCCTTCGATAGGCACAAAAAGCTGGAATAACTCAGCGGGTCAGGCAGCATCTCTGAAGAAAAGGAATAGGTGACCTATTGAGATCCTTTAGTGAGCCAGTTGAGAAACAATATGCCTTTCAAATGTGTGAGTTTTTATTTTTGCTGGCACAGCTAATTCTGTTTCATAATGGTATTTGAAGGAACTCATGCACAATAAACCTCTATGTGGTTTGCGTATTATCTCCATTATGCCACTTTCCGTAATGCTGTACTTACCAATGGCAGTCACTCCCATGTTGACAAGGAACCAAATTATTGTGCACTGTCCATGTTCCCTAGTCACATGATTTGCCAGGTCAGACCTCCAGTGAAACATTGCTTAATAGACAATAGACAATAGGTGCAGGAGTAGGCCATTCAGCCTTTCGAGCCAGCACCGCCATTTAATGTGATCATGGCTGATCATCCCCAATCAGTGCCCCGTTCCTGCCTTCTCCCCAAATCGCCTGACTCCGCTATTTTTAAGAGCCCTATCTAGCTCTCTCTTGAAAACATCCAAAGAATCTGCCTCAACCACCCTCTGAGGCAGAGAATTCCACACTCACAAGCCGCTCCATTCTCTCAGCATATGACAGTCCCGCCATCCCGGGAATTAACTCGCTCAATAGCAGGAATGTCCTTCCTCAAATTAAGGGACCAAAACTGCACACAATACTCCAGGTGTGGTCTCACTAGGGCTCTGTACAACTGCAGAAGTAATTATTTGCTCCTATATTCGACGACTCTTGTTATAAAGGCCAACATGCCATTTGTTTTCTTCACTCCCTGCTGTGCCTGCATGCTTACTTTCATAGACTGACGAACAAGGACCCACAGATCCCGTTGTACTTCCCCTTTTCCCAACTTGATGTCTTTTAGATAGTAATCTGCCTTCCTGTTTTTGCTACCAAAGTGGATAACCACAATATTCAACCTTAATATTCAAGACTGCAGCTGCAAAATATTGTGTAACTCTTTAGTAATGACCTCATGAAAATTTAACAAGCAGTAATCATTCTGTTCCTCACACTTGTTAATATATCTCTACTTATTTTTCAAGAGGTGGAAACCCTCAGACGGTGGTAAACACAGAGCATTAATGCTTTTACCGACATTACCTCATGTTCCAATTACTAATGTTGGTTGACTGTCATGTCTGCAATATTACCTCCTCAGTGACGCACACCAATTTATCTTTTTCCCTTTTTGAACGGTTTTATATCTATTAATTGTAATGTTGTCTTACGAGGGGAGTGAAAATAGACCGAGGAGAATTACAATTAAGATTTTTATTAATATATTATTGACAGCGTTGAGGTCCACAAACGGCCCAGGGCAATAATAGGAGTGATTATGTAGAAATGTTGTGGACTTCTCCGTCAATTGAAAAGCAAGCAACAAGGCTTATAACTACATTTCTGCACAGGTGAGTCTGTCCATTGTACACTTCAGGGTTAGATTAATACCTCTTAATTTCTTTGGTGATGCAGAAAGTGAAAGAGAAAAGGCATTTGTCTGATGAATAATTGTAATTTATTCAGTGAAACGATCTAACAAGAAAAAGAAGATAGTTTCTCATCCTTCCTTCTGAAATAAATTAAAATACATATTTCTGATTTCAGAAATTAAATCTTAGCAATAAAAAACTGCTATTATTAAGTGGCTGGAAACAATGAAAATAATAATTTTGGAGTTATTCACTCTGGGGACATATAATGACCAGGAAACAGATTTTGCATACCATATAATGTGGTAATATGGCTTTTAATGTAAATTTATGATTATAAATTATACCCTGCAATGTAAAATCCATAATTGTCAGAACAAAATAACAAAATGAGCTAATCGTATCACATACTATCCTTGCCAAAGAGCAATTAGTGATGATATGATGCATTTTATATTTTAGATGAGAGCTGCAGCAATTTTTCTGCATTTCAAACCACGTCTTTATGTCAGCTCGACTCAATTAAACATCATAAGACAATGAACTCAAGCCTCATATTCTCTGATACTGAGAAAATTATGTCGATTTGTAAATTCTATTGTTTGAAGCAAGGTTTATGGATGACAAAATTAGTCATAGTCAAAGAGCTGTATAGCAAGGAAATAAGCCCTCCAGCTCAACTTGTCCATATCGACCATGTTGGCATCTTGGCTAAAAACAATGGGCAGCGTTGAATAAGCATTCAGGAGTGAGGTTGATAATCTGAATGGTGCCGTAATTACTATCATGCTCTCAACTTGAGGACAAACCAAGGAGCTGATTGTTGGCTTCAAGAAGGGAAAGATGGAGATTCACAAATCTGTTTTCATTCACGGGATAATAGTGGAGAAAGCCAACAGCTTGAAATTCCTGGGCGTACTTATCAACCCCTCTGCTTCCTTAGAAAATAGGGGAGATTCGGTATTCGGTATCCTCTATCGAACATCTAGAGGTGTACGGCAGAGTGCATACTAACTGGTTGCATTCCTCCATCCCCACAGCATCTGCTCCCAAGATGAAGCTTTCCATATGATTACATCTGAGATGACCTTATTCTTAAGTGAACACGGTTTCCCCGGCTGCTGGAGATGGATCCTCACCCGCATCTCTTCTATGTCCCGGAGTTCTGCTCTCACTCCCTCTCGCACCAGATGTGACAAGGATAGACTTTCCCTGCACCTCACTGTTCACCCCACCAGCCTCCACATCCAACACATCATCCTCCGACATTTCCATCACCTCCAACGTGATCCAACCACTAATCACGTCTTCCCATCTCCACCCCTTTCCGCCTTCCACAGACACTGCTCCATCCGTAACTCCATGGTTGACTCATCCCTTCCCATCCAAACCACCCCTCCCCAGGTACTTTTCCCATACAACTGCAGGAGATTCAACACCTGTCCTTTTTATCTCCTCCCTTGACTCACAATGGGACCCTAGTCGTCTTTCCAGGTGGGACAGAGGTTCACAAGCACCTCCTCTAATCTGATCTACTGCATCTGGTGTTTCTAATATGGGCTATTGTACATTGGCGAGACAAAGCGTAGACTCGGTGATCATTTCACTGAACACTTATACTCAGTCTGCCAAGAACTACTGTATCACCCGATTGTTCCCGTCCCTTAACTTCCCGTCCCATTCTCATACTCACCTTTCTGTACTGGGACCATACCCGAGTGGGACCACTCTCCATTGCCAGAATGAGACCACACATAAATTGGAGGAACAGCACCTCATATTTTGCTCGGGAAGCTTACAACCAAGTGGCATGAACGTTGAATTCTCTAATTTTAGGTAACTTCTACATACACCTACTCCCCCCCCCCCCCCCCCCCCCCCCCCCCCCCCCCCCCCCCTTCCTCTACTAAAAGCCAGTTAACTAGCCAGTTAACACAACCTCTACCAACAATCAGCTGATCAGGGAATCTCCTTGCCTGAGATCATCTGTTGCTAGACCCGATATGTCCTGTTCATTCTCTCGCTTCAACAATGCAATACAATACAATACAAATTTATTCGTCACATGCACCAACTATGGTGCAGTGAAATGAATTTGCCATGCAGTGATACAATTGAAAAAAGAACACACAATACACAATAAAATTTAACATAAACATCCACCACAGCATTCTTCACTGTGGTGGAAGGCAACTAAGTTCAATCAGTCCTCCTCCTTTGTTTCATCCGTGGTCGGGGCCATGAACCCCCTGTAGTCGCTGCTACGGATGGCCAGATGTACAGACCTTCTCGTCGGGAAGATCGAAACTCTGACGTCAGGACGGGCGACCACACTCCGCGGCTTGGCGTGCCCGAATCAGCCACTTACCGGAGACCGCGGCTTCAGGATGTTATAGGCCGCAGGGCTATAAGCTCCGCAGACCACAGCCCCATGATGTCAAAGTCACCAGGTCTACAAACGGAGCACTCCTTTCTGGTGACCTCCGGCAAGGGTTCGCCCTGCTCCATGATGGAAAAGTCCACGCTGCGCCTGCTGCTGAAGCTCTGGGCCCAACTCCGGAAAAGGCCTCTTCAATCCAAGCTGTTAGGTCGCGAGAGGGTAGGCGGAGAAGCGACATTGAAAAAGTTGCCTCTCCGTCGAGGAAGTGACTGAAAAACGGTTTCCCCCCCTATCACCCTCCATATAAGGCATACCGAGAGACATTAAAACAACATTTGGACATACTAAAAGAAAGTCAAAATAATGAACACGCTACTGGCTTCTATCCCCCCCACCACCACCACTACAATCAGTCTAAAGAATGGTTCCGACCCAAAACATCACCTATGCATTTTCTTGAGAGTTGTTCCCTCCAGCATTTTGTGTTTATTTTTGGTATAAACCATCATCTGCAGTTCCTTTTCATTACTAACTGGTTGCATCATGGCATGGTTCAGTAAATGGAACGCCTAGAAATGAAGGAGGCTGTAAAAAATGATACATATTGTCCAGTCCATCGCATATACTGACCTCCCCACCATCCATAGGATGTGCTGGAAGCCCAGCCTCAAAAAGGCAGGCAATATCATCAAAGACCCATACTACCCTGGCCACTCTCTCAATTGGATATTATTATTGGAAAGGAGATACAGGTGTCTGAAAACTCTGATCCAACGTGAAAACACCAGGTTCAAGAACAGTTTCATCAGACCAGCAATCATCAGGCACTTGAACACACTAACAATGTGTAAAAACCAGCAACAATGATTTTCTGTGGACTGCGTCATTGATTGCACTATGGACTTCAGTTTTTGCAGTATTATTGTCACCTTGTATTACTGTCATTAATGTATTGTATTACTGATTATTATACATTTACCTGTGTGATATTGCATTAATGAGCCTGTTGTGCTACAACAAGAAAGATTTTCATTGTTCTGTTGCCATATATATGACAAGCAAACACTCCCACAGCTAAATTGTTTTGGTGGGAAATCCTCGTGTTGGGGCACAATCCAGGAATACTGTGCTCATTACAAAGTTCACAAATCACTCACAGGATCCTCTGTATATTGTTGCATTGGTGCAATTAGTGCTTGGACATGTGTAATTGTGTCTCACAGAACACAACACCCATCTAGACATTCTTTTTGTGATGTCCAGGCACAAACACATAGCCTACAGTCAGTGTGGACAAGTCATGCAGAAGCAAGGCTTTAAAGTGCATATGATCTGTTTGGTCATCATTTTGAAAAGATGTACATTTGAAGGTCACAGTCCATCCTTGAGTATCTATTTTGAGTAAATCCACTTTAACTTAAAAACTTATCTCATGCTATGGTCCTGTCTCGGACCTTCAAACTATTCAGTTTAAGAATAAGGGGTCAGCTATTTAGAACGGAGATGAAGAAACACTTTTTCACACAGAGAGTTGTGAGTCTGTGGAATTTTCTGCCTGGGCGGTGGAGGCCGGTTCTCTGGATACTTTCAAGAGAGAGCTAGATAGGGCTCTTAAAGATAGCGGAGTCAGGGGATATGGGGAGAAGGCAGGAACGGGGTGCTGATTGAGGATGATCAGCCATGATTACGTTGAATGGCAGTGCTAGCTCGAAGGGCCGAATGGTCTACTCCTGAACCTATTGTCTATTATCTATTGTCTATTGTCTATTATTTCTGCACAACCAAACCCAAACTTGATCTCAAACTCCCCAGACTGGTTGCAACCTTGCACCGACAGATAATGAATGGCTTTTCCAAGTACCGTCACAATGAAAAACATGGCAGCCAGTTTGTACATAATCAGTAAGAACAAGAGGCATGCATTCAGTCAAGGTGATGTTAATACAATGACCACAGTGGGAGAGAATGTGCTGGAAATGACCAGCTGTCAGATCTCACTGATGCTTGCCTGGACTCCTTCCAGATATGAAATGCTGACGTACAGACCTTCCATAAGCAGCAGTTATATAGCTAAAAAAAACGGAAGTTGGTCGCACATTATTTTTTAAAATACAATTAAGGAATTTAGATTTAGAAAGAGAGGAATAGATCAGGCGGACGTACAGAGTCTCTTGACCGGAGTGGAGGAATTTAGAACCAGAGGGCATAGGTTTAAGGTGAAGGAGGAAAGATTTTATAGGATTTTATAGGAATCTGTGGGGCAATTTTTCCATGCAAAGCATAGTGAGTGTATGAAATGAGCTGCCGGATGAGGTTGTGGAGGCAGTGATTGTCACAACATTTAAGAAGCAATTAAACAGATACATGGATAGGACAGGTTTAGTGGGATATGGGTCAAATGCAGGCAAGTGGGACCAGTGTGTAGATGAGACATGTTGGTCGGTCTGAACAAAATGGGCTGAAGGGCCTGCTCTCACACTGTAAGTCTATGACTAAAGAAAAGCACAGTTAAGTATTAACAATTAAATGAGGTTGCCATTTGATAGCCTGCCAGTCTTGAGATTAGGGTAAGGAATATGATGCCAATTCCACATGGCCCCTCTCTCCAATATGTTAATGGTCCACTGTCAGAGAAAGTGGTGAGTCCAGCAACAGAGCAGGAGTCCAGAGCAAATTAACCATATAACCATATAACCATATAACCATATAACAATTACAGCACGGAAACAGGCCATCTCGGCCCTACAAGTCCGTGCCGAACAATTTTTTTTCCCCTTAGTCCCACCTGCCTGCACTCATACCATAACCCTCCATTCCCTTCTCATCCATATGCCTATCCGATTTATTTTTAAATGATACCAATGAAGATACAAATTGAGATAATATTGGTTGACACTCATGGTTCCCTGCAGATCCATCGGCTGTTGGTCGTCAATTTGTCCCTGTGAGATATAAGGTAAGAAAACAAAACACAAAGAATTGCAGGTGCTGATTTACAAAAGAAAACACACAAAGTGCTGCAGTAACTCAGCATGACCTGCTGAGTTTCTCCAGCACTTTGGGTATTTTTTAAGGTAAGAAAATAGATTGGACAAGTAGATGCTGAACTTCAAGCTTTGAGATGTATTTCTGCACAACCCTTCCACAACTAAAAGATTTTCAGCACTCCCAGGATCATAACACAGATAAAGAGCAGACATTGATCTGGTGTTTCTTCCACATAATCCTGCCAGCATTCTGGGTAGGAGCCAGCAACAATCAGAATGTGAGAATGACCAGATGGATTGACTTGGAGATAAATCTTGGCCAGGATACCAGTGATAACTCCCTTGCTCATCTTTAAATATCATGATGATTCTTTTTACGTCCATCCGCGAGAGCTTATCACAAATACTTTACTTTTCCCATATTGCCTGCTCCACCTCTGCTGCAGCCCGACACTTGCTTAGAAGTTGGAAATCTGAGATGAATCCCAATTGCCCAGCAGTTGTCTGCTACATGAATGTCAATAGACTTTATTTGAACCTTCATGACCTGCTTGAGCCAGCATTAGTGGTTTGGGAGGGTATGCCCTAGTGCTCTCCATCAGCACCAGATTTTTCATTTCTTGACCAACGGTGTCTCTTTCCTATGAAGGGATTGAGGGATGCATTGTTCCAAGCACAATAATAAAATTAATAGAAGGTTTCAACCAGCTAGCAAACTTCATGCCTGTATATGACAGGTAGAAGTTGGATGTTTATAGAACCACAATTTATCAGTTATATACTGAGCTGCTGTTTTATTCTTGACAATTTGAAACTTATGCAAATTAATTTAGTCCTAATTAGACTGTTCACTTTCCTGAGTTATAAGAGTGATAGTAATTTAGCGGGTACAAAGCTACATTAAAAAATATCCTGCTGTGTTATGATCTTCACAGTGATTGGAAATGTACACAATTTAGTTGTAAAAAAGGAATGGATATAAAATATTCTCTCAATGACACCTCCTCTTATTGCAGACGTAAGATTTATAGTTCTACGTTCCAAATGAGTTTCTCACGGCAGGTGCAGTGAGCACATTAATAAAAGGCAGCAAGAGAGATTTCCTTCGTGAAAATCTATAACCTGTACTGAATGTATGTCAAAACCTGATGCAATAAGGTTATATTCTGAAAATAATTAACTTGTTAATTCAACCATAAGGTTGTCAATTAAAGTTCTTGAGGCTCAGCAGATTAAGTCAGCAAGCATTCATCCCATTATGAGTCAATCTTTAGACAACCTTTCAACAAGGCTCCCCACCATTGGACATATATCCCTTCCTCCTTTCAGAAGGCAGGAACGAGGTACTGATGGGGGATGATCAGCCATGATCACATTGAATGATGGTGCTGGCTCGAAGGGCCGAATGGCCTACTCCTGCACCTATTGTCTATTGTCTATTGTCAACTGTCAAATTAGCACATTTCCAGATGTGTTCATTTGCCAGTTAATAATTTGATTAAGCTCTGTTGTCCATCTACTGCATTACTAATGGAAAGGTTGTCAAAGGAACGTATCTGGAAATATTCCAAATATAACCATATAATAACAACCATATAACCATATAACAATTTACAGCACGGAAACAGGCCATCTCGACCCTTCTAGCCCGTGCCGAACACGTATTCTCCCCTAGTCCCATATACCTGCGCTCAGACCATAACCCTCCATTCCTTTCTCGTCCATATGACTATCCAATTTATTTTTAAATGATAAAAACGAACCTGCCTCCACCACCTTCACTGGAAGCTCATTCCACACAGCCACCACTCTCTGAGTAAAGAGGTTCCCCCTCATGTTACCCCTAAACTTCTGTCCCTTAATTCTCAAGTCATGTCCCCTTGTTTGCATCTTCCCTCCTCTCAGTGGGAAAAGCTTATCCACGTCAACTCTGTCTATCCCTCTCATCATTTTAAAGACCTCTATCAAGTCCCCCCTTAACCTTCTGCGCTCCAAAGAATAAAGCCCTAACTTGTTCAACCTTTCTCTGTAACTTAGTTGCTGAAACCCAGGCAACATTCTAGTAAATCTCCTCTGTACTCTCTCTATTTTGTTGACATCCTTCCTATAATTAGGCGACCAAAATTGTACCCAATACTCCAGAATTGGCCTCACCAATGCCTTGTACAAATTAATCTACTAATCCCTTCCCCACTTCCCTGGTACTTAAAACCAACTTGTTTTTTTTTTAATCTCTTTCGCAGTTCTGATAGTTTTCACTTTAGCTGGGACTAAGTCCATGATTTGAAAGGAAATGAGCCAGGGTGGGTCTGAGGACACTCAGGAAGTTTGTGCCAACAATTTATCATCTGAAGATGAAAATGATTTCCTGTTGAGTTCAATCAAGTGTTAAAAACATCATCATTTGTCTAAAGGGATCGGCTTAATTCTTCACATATTAAAATATGAATGCTATTTACAACAAAATTGTATCTATCTATCTATCTATCTATCTATCTATCTATCTATCTATCTATCTATCTATCTATCTATCTATCTATCTATCTATCTATCTATCTATCTATCTATCTGTCTGTCTGTCTATTTCTCTCTCGCTCTCTCTCTCTCTGTTTTGCAGAAACACAGAATTGTTTACGGATGATATTGTGTATGGGAGACAGTGAAAGCATGAAATTAACCTGACATTTCTGGTTATAAAGTAATAATGGCATTGGATTGATTCATTTTTTTCTCATGAAGCTCTCATACCAATTTTACTTTAACTAAACCTTTGCCCAGCCGCATAAAACATAAAATGATGACAATATAACCAATAATTAGAAATTTACTGAAAGATTACTTCTGATGATAGTTAAATTGTGTTCTGAACTCCAACTCAGTAAAAAGGTGACATGGATATTTAATGATCTGAGGGGTTTACGTTCCCTATATATTCACTGAAACATAAATATATATTGTGCATCTTGCAGGTGGGACATAATCCTAATTATACTAATCTTTGTACTGCAGGGTAGTCATCGTGTCACTCCCGATTACATCTTTTACTCTAGATTCCTCACTTCAGAATGCCCCTCCTCTGGTTCTAATTTATACACCCCAGCAGTATGAACATTGACTTCTCCAATTTCAGGTAGTCCTTGCTTTCTCCTTCCTTCCCCTCCCCATCTCTCCCACAGCCTGCTGTGTCCGCCCCTTCCTTTCTTCTTCCCGCCCCCACCCGCACATCAGTCTGAAGAAGGGTCTCGACCCGAAACGTTGCATATTCCTTCACTCCATAGATGCTGCCTCACCCGCTCAGTTTCTCCAGCATTTTTGTCTACCTTCGATTTATCCAGCATCTGCAGTTCTTTCTTAAACATTTCTATTTTAGCATGTCCTTTACCTAACTTTAGATTACCTCACTACTAACTCGGGGTACTGACTCATAAATTCTAAGTGATTAATTAAAGACCTGCCTTTAGTTTAGAATTCTACAGCAACAACTCTGTTTGCTGTTTTCAAAAGCATTCTTGAAACAACTCCAGCACTTTATTTTGTCAGATATCCTTCATTTTCATTCTCCCATGCCAACATATATATTATATGTGAGGCATTGTGGTGATGTTTTGCGAGATGATCTATGAGCTCATCATTAAACTGCTTAGTATGTTGATTTGGATAAACCCTGGGACATGACAAGAACATCAGAACATGTGTTAACTCTAGGGGCGCTGCACTGGCAGCAGCCTCTGCCTACAGCCTGTCTGTCATTTCTATCTTTTTTTAAATTTTCAGTTAGTCCAATGTCTGTTTTGGGGGGGAACTTTTACTTTTCTATGTGGGGAAGGGGGGCAGGGTAAGGGGGAAGCCGTCTCCCAGTCTCTTCCTGGCGGGGAGGCGACTATTTCTCCGAGTCGCGGCCTCGCCTCCACCTCTCGGCCTACCAGCTGGATCGGAGCGGCCTTTCCTGCCGGGGACCGGGAATCGGACCGGGGCTGCTACAGCGGCGGCGCAGCGCTGGAGTCACCGCGGAGCGGGTGATGCCTACCTGGGTCACCGTTTGGAGCTCCGAAGCGTAGAGCCGTTGCTCCGACATCGTGGAGCTCTGGTGCGGAGAGCTTCCAACGCGGGCGGCGCTGACCGCCATCGTGGAGTCCTGGGGCGCCTTGTAGAGGGTCTACAGCAGCAGTCTCCACCCAGCGCGGCCTGCAGACTTTGGAAGCCGTGGACTCCGGTAGGAGGGGGCCGACTCTATGTCCACGCCGCTGAGGACGTCCCGCAGCCCCGACGTACTTAACCACCCCGGCGAGCGGCGAGCAGTCCTGGACATCGGGCCACCCGTAGCTGCAACTGCGGAGGGCACGGGGAGGCCCTGACCACGAGGAACAGTGGAGGAAGAGACTGACTTTGGTGCCTTCCCACACAGTGGGAAACTTTGATTCTGCTGTGTGGGGATGTTTTATGTTAAATTCTATAGTGTGTTGTGTTCTTTATTTTTATTGTATGGCTGTATGGGAATTTCATTTCACTTTGCCATCTGGCACATGTGACAATTAAATGTATCTTGTATCTTGTATCTTGAATATCACCAACCATTACCAAATATGCTTAGATCACATGTATTATTATGTCATTATATCATATGCACACATGACTCATCACAAAACTACATGCAAATATATCACACTTGCATTTTAATGCTGTGTTCATAAGAACATAATAGGTGGGTATGTGGAGAAACATCCCACGATTTTTCACAAAATCACCTTGCGTTGCTAAAGATGTCAGAAATGCAATCTGACTACAATTTACAGGATCATCAAATCAAGCTGCCTAATCATTGTCTGCAAAAGTAATTATAGTTAAGGTCACCTTACCACTGTGTCATGTTGGAAAAAAACAAAGTTATTAAAACTTAATGTGAGTCTCACATCTATCGATGCATTGCAAATATGGGCAGTGGACATTTAATCCCAATGACTTCAGAATGCATACTCAAACTGCGATTAACACGAAGTTTGCCTTTCAAACATTGAAATCTAAATCGGAAGAGCTGGTGTTGGTCCATTGCAGAGCAGCAGGGAGATCTTGGCTGGCTCACCAGGGGAATAGTAGCCCAAGGATCGTGTTCCTTTGATGAATTACCCTGGAGATGTACACTGGTGATGGATAGCCACTGAATGACTAAAGTAATTAAATAGATCAGATACCCTCATTAAATAAAAGGATAATTTAATAGTTCCTATTCTTTGTTACAGGCTGACATTACTGGCAATTCCATGCAAAGTTTATGGGGGAGTAGTGATATTTACTTAGTGAAGCTAATTTTTTCCTGGTGTGATTCAGTGAAATAAATTTGAATATTCTGAGAATTATGGTTAAAATCTTGTATTTCCACATCGGCTAATGAATGAACACAGTTGCAAATGATCACAGTTTAAAAATATTCACATAGAAGCCAGTCTATTACACCCGCTGGTGAGGTTGCAAATGAATGAGTGAATCTGTGCAATAAAGATAAACCATGTCAGAGAAAAATCTCATTTGAAATATATTATAAAGCAGGAAATGGGTTATTATTGAGCAAGAGTCTGCAATGTGTACCCCTGACCTTAGGACCTTTAACTATGTGTCTATCAACTAGAACTCTCAGTAGCGAACTGCATGTACAGTCAGGCAATTGAAGAGGCTCGTTTGTCATCTTCTCCTGTCATTTCTGCGATGAGCAGGGACCCATGCTTGACATATTCCACATCTCAAAGAGTGTGGTGAAATATCACTTCACGTCCTGAAAGAGCTGGCTCTGTGCATATTTCATTTGACCCTCGGATCCCACGTGACCTGATATGATATTCAAGGTTGGATGCTGCCATGTTAAATCAGTAGTTTATCTGAATCAGAGAGGATAGAAGTAGCTGTAGGGAAACGAATGATGAATCACATGATACTGAGCAAAGCTAGGCGTGATTAATGGGATGCTACACAGCAAAAAGGAACAGCTGTGCAATGAGATAACTAGTGCTACAAAGAGAAAATTATTTTGTGCCCTGTTGTAATTAACCTTCAGGTTTCACTAATGTTTGGGTGTCTGATTTCCGTGATCTTTTCTATTTAGTTAAAAGACAATCATGAGGCTACTTGATCCTCATCAGGAAATTTATGGTATTATATCTGGTGCTTAAAATGGGCAATCAGATGAACACCACAATAGGTACCACTGGAGACTTTGAGTTTTCAATGGTGAATCTCATTACCATAAAACTAATGTAACTCATTAACCTGCTGTCCTTTCTGCTGAAATAAAATGAGGACAAGTTGTGTGGGATTTTTTTCCCTTTCACGAATGCATTCACAGGAGTTTAGCAATATTACAATGAATTTGTGAAAGTCATTGTTTTTATGTGACTGAATTAAAAAAAGACAAAGAAAGCTTTATGACCTGTTTAATTAGTCTAGCATTAAGTTTTCTGTTGAGTGAGTCGGAGTAATTGTTTCTTATGTAATGCCTTACCTAAATGTCATTCCATCATGAGAAATTCTTGGAAGAGATTTATACACATTTGGGTGCTTTCCTATACTCTAGAATTAAACAAAACATTGTCTGAGATATAAAATGGGTTGCACATCCCAAATGCTCACAACCAAAGTGGAACTAAGGGCCAATGTTTCATTTACCTTCCTGTGATATCTGGAGGAAATATATTGCCTCTATTATTCTCTTAAGAAGCATAACTTTAGTTCCAGATGGTGCAACATACAGTATCTAATTCTGGACACCACACCTTACACCAAATGGGAACACATAACGGAAGGCATGGAAGAGATTTATATCTAATCCTGAGGTAAGTAGAGCAGTTACACAGAGAGGCAAAGTTAGGCTTGCTTAACTTATGTTCATCAAGTAAAGTGAACGTCCATCAACAATTCAAAATTAATAAGTATTTAAATGTGTTAAAGATACATGTTTTACAATCTGAGTTAAAGAGCACAGATTTCATGTGAATAACAGAATAAACTGAAAAACATGAAAACAATCTATCTTACTTATTGTAAGGGAATGCACTATTAGATGGGATGGATTAGTAAAATCACTCAAAAGGGATCTGGATAAATTCTTGCACTCTGAATGTGCTAATTAGGCCTCTGTTTAAAGCAGCCTGAGGCTCCGGCCACACATGAATACTGGATGTATCTCAGTGCCTCAGTGGAGGCACAAACATAGGCAATTAGCTGCTGAAATTCAGAAGAGTCAGCAGCAGTTGCCACTGAGGCACACATCATCTTCCAATGGGAAATAGAAACATAGAAAATAGGTGCAGGAGGAGGCCATTCGGCCCTTCATCATAATCATGGCTGATCATCCCGAATCAATAACCCATGCCTGCTTTCTCCCCATATCCCTTGACTTCACTCGCCCCTAGAGCTCTATCTAAGTCTCTCTTAAATCCATCCAGTGATTTGGCCTCCACTGCCATCTGTGGCAGGGAATTCCACAAATTCACAACACTCTGGGTGAAAAGGTTTTTCTCACCTCAGTCTTAAATGGCCTCCCCTTTATTCTAAGACTGTGGCCCCTGGTTCTGGACTTGCCCAACATTGGGAACATTTTTCCTGCATCTAGCTTGTCCAGTCCTTTTAAAATGTTAAATGTTTCTATAAGATCCTCCCCTTATCCTTCTAAACTCGAGTGAATACAAGTCTTTTCAATCATTCCTCATATGACAGTCCCGCCATCCCGGGGATCAATCTCGTGAACCTACGCTGCATTGCCTCAATCACAGGAATGTCCTTCCTCAAATTAGGAGACCAAAACTGTGCACTATACTCCAGATGTGGTCTTACCAGAGCCCTATACAACAGCAGAAGAACCTCTTTACTCCTACACTGAAATTCTCTTGTTATGAAGGCCAACATTCCATTAGCTTTCTTCACTGCCTGCTTACCTGCACGCCAACTTACAGTGACTGGTGTACAAGGACACCCAGGTCTCGCTGCACCTCCCCCTTACCTAACCTAACCCCATTAATCTGCCCTGCCCCTTGTTTTTGCCGCCAAAGTGGATAACCTCACATTTATCTATATTATACTGCATCTGCCACACATCTGCCCACTCACTCAACCTGTCCAGGTCACCCTGCAACCTCCTAACATCCCCTTCACAGTACACACTGCCACTCAGCTTTGTGCCATCCGCAAACTTGCTAGTGTTGCTCCTAATTCCTTCTTCCAAATCATTAATATATATGGTAAACAGTTGTGGTCCCAACACCAAGCCTTGTGGCACTCCACTTGCTACTGCCTGCCATTCTGAAAAGGACCCGTTCACTCCTACTCTTTGCTTCCTCTCTGCCAACCAATTTTCTATCCATGTCAACACCCTACCCCCAATACCATGTGCTCTAATTTTAGTCACCAGTCTCTCGTGCGGGACCCTAGCAAAGGCTTTCTGAAAGTCTAGATACACATGTTGACTTGGACTAATCCTTTTACTGCTATCCAAATGCACCATTATTACTTCTTTAATAATTGTCTCCAGCATCTTTCCCACCACCGAAGTCAGGCTAACTGGTTTGTAATTCGCCGTTTTCTCTCTCGCTCCTTTCTCGAAAAGTGGGATAACATTAGCTATCCTCCAATCCACAAGAACTGATCGTGAATCTATTGAACATTGGAAAATGATCACCAATGCGTTCACTATTTCTAGAGCCGCCTCCCTGAGGACCCTAGGAAGCAGACCATCTGGCCCATTGGATTTATCATCCTTCAGTCCCATTAGCTTACCCAATACTATTTGTCGCCTAATGAAAATGTAGTTCAGTTTCTCTAACCCCTTAGATCCTCTGTCCTCCAGTACATCTGGGAGATTGTATGTGGCTTCCTTAGTGAAGACAGATCCGAAGTACCTGTTGAACTCTTCTGCCATTTCCTTGTTGCCTATAATAATTTCACCTGTGTTTGCCTTCAAGGGACCCACATTTGACTTTGCTACTCTTTTTCCCTTAACATATATAAAGAAGCTTTTACTGTCCTTCTTTATATTCCTGGCCAGCTTCTCCTCGTACTTCACCTTTTCAGCCCTTATTGCCCGTTTTGTTTCCTTCTGTTGTCCCATGAATGTTTCCCAATCCTCTGGCTTCCGGCTACTCTTTGCTGTGTTATACATCTTTTCTTTTAGTTTTATTCTATCCCTAACTTCTCTTGTCAGCCACGGTTGCCTCCTACTCCCCTTACAATCTTTCTTCCTTTTTGGAATGAAATGATCCTGCGTCTTCCGGATTATGCCCAGAAATACCTGCCATTGTTGTTCCACCATCATTCCTGCTTGGATCCCTTTCTAATCTACCTTGGCCAGCTCCTCCCTCATGCCTTCATAATCCCCTTTGTTCAACTGCATCACTGCCACTTCCCATTTAACCTTCTCCTTCTCAAATTGCAGATTAAAACTAATCATGTTATGATCACTACCTCCAAACGGTTCCTTTACCTCGAGTAATCTTATCAAATTTGGTTCATTAGACAACACTAAATCCAAAAATACTTTTTCTCTGGTCGGCTCCATTACAAGCTGCTCTGAGAATCCATCTTGGATGCACTTTACAAACTCTCTTTCTTGGGGTCCTAAACCAACCTGATTTTCCCAGTCTACCTGCATATTGAAATCCCCCATCACCACAGTGGCATTACCTATGTTACATGCCAGTTTTAACTCCTGCTGCAACTTACACCCTACATCCTGGCTACTATTTGGGGGTCTGTAGATAACACCAATTAGTGTCTTCTTGTCTTTACAATTCCTCAACTCAATCCAAAGTGAATCTACCTCGTCAGTCCCTATGTCTTTCTTCGCAAGGGACTGAATTCCATCCTTCACCAGTAGAGCTATCCCCCTCTGCCAACCTGCCTGTCCTTTCTATAGGATATATAACCCTGAATAATAGGTTCCCAGGCCCGATCATCCTACAGCCACATCTCAGTAATCCCCACAATGTCATATCTACCGACCTCTAACTGAGCCTCAAGCTCATCTACTTTACTTCTTATACTTTGCGCATTCGTATACAATACTTTTAATTCCTTGCAATATCCTGTAAGAATCACAGTATAGATTCCATCATGCTGATTCTTGGTCGTGACATTCTCCATCCCATCTATGGAAAGATGCTCCTGAACAGGGAGTGGAAGCTCTGGATCATAGAAACATAGAAACATGGAAAATAGGTGCAGGAGTACGCCGTTCGGCCCTTCGAGCCTGCACCACCATTCGATATGATCATGGCTGATCATCCAACTCAGTATCCCAACCCTGCCTTCTCTCCATCCCCCCTGATCCCTTTAGCCACAAGCGCCACATCTAACTCCCTCTTAAATATAGCCAATGAACTGGCCTCAGTTGTACGATGCGATCAGTGTACATTTTGCTTTAACAAAGACGCGATCAGTGTACATTTTGCTTTAACAAAGACAACATGGTAAATATGACAGTGAGCGGAGTGGTCAACTTGAGCTCTGTAAGATGTAAGGCGAGCGGCACAGTGGCGGTGTGGTAGAGTTGCTGCCTTACAGCTCCAGAGACCCAGGTTCGATACTGACTATGGGTGCTGTCTGTACGGAGGTTGTACATTCTCCCTGTAACCACATGGGTTTTCTCCAGGTGCTCCTGTTTCCACCCATTCCAACATGAAGATGAGTGATATTGATAATGACAAAGGCAAAGTGAAAGGTGGATGGAAAAGGAGAGTGTGAGCAAAGAACATGGGATGTGAATTGGAAAGGAGAATGGACGTGGATGTAAGGGACAGTATGTCTTTACTTGGAAGAAAATGTAGTTGGATTTATTCTTTAGCTGTTGGGGATAATTGCAATTTAAGATTATTTCTCACCAGGAAACATGGTCCTGATGGTGGAATCTTTGGCTTTATCTGTAAGTACAATAAATTTGGTGGTTGCCCAATTTTTTAGGTAGCATCCGATGACTTAATCAATTTTTTAATCGATGGTGGGTTTCATTCAGAGTTCAGTTTTCATGCCTGGGTAATCATATTGTTTTTAGACAGCTTATACCTTAATCCTAAATGTAATTACATGTGTATGCAATTTTTTTGTTTGTTTTCTTCATTCATCGCTGTTGAGTTTGTGGCTCCATCCTTTTGAAGAAAATGTTCATTCCCACATAAGTATAGCCTCATGTCAGCTCAATAATTTCATTTGATTTCTTATTATATTCCATTACAACGTTTCTGAACAAACATCCTGATTTCATGGCAACCTCTCTAAAAAAAGAATCCACCTAAAAACCAGATCACTTTAAAAAAAAGTTTTCACCCAGAGAGTTGTGAATTTGTGGAATTCTCTGCCACAGAAGGCAGTGGAGGGCAATTTACTGGGCGTGTTCAAGAGAGAGTTAGATATAGCTCTTAGGATTAACAGATCAGGATATGGGAAAAAAGCAGGAACATAGTACTGATTTTACTTCGTAGTCACGTGAGTGACTACGTGAAGAAGGGCCGTCCGTCTGCGTGCGCGTCATTACGTCTGAACGCAACGCGCAACGGACTGGCAGAGGCACTGCGGCCTCCCAGGCCGTTAGGATGGGCAGGTAAGGAAAGTCGAATCATTTACCTGCGTTCTTTCGGGCTTGAAACATTTTGTAGTTTCAGGGTCCAGATGTCGAGGATACGGTTCGTGGGGAAGTCGGCTGCCGAAGACCGCAGCATTTCCCAGTGGCGGGCAATGGTGTTTCCCGACACAGCGCCGGCAGGAGTCTTGTTGCAGGAGGAGAGAGGAGAGGTGGTCCTGCAGTACGGGAAAATCCACCCGCACATCAAACAACCCGTTGACTCAGAAGAGTCCGGGGAGGGAAAGGGATACCCTCCCTCAACGGAGAGCGTCTGAGGACGACTCTCCCACATAGGAGCAACATTTTGGAAAAGTTGCTCTAATAATGACCTGCTCTAAGGAGAGAGCTGTGTCAGCCCGGGGCCTACAGCAGCAGGCAGTACCGGGAGCCTCGCATAATGGGGCAACCCAATGTCTTCCTCATTGGAGGGGGAAGTACATATGGAAGAAACCACTCTGAATCACAGTACAAAAGCAGGGGGGGGGGGGGGGGGGGGACCTTCCCAGGGACAAGCAGAAGAAAGGAAGTAAGTAACTTTTACTTATATAGCACTGTTTAAGTTAACTTGCACCAAAGAGCTTTACATAAAATAAATAATAAGCACAAAAGAAAAGAAATACTTCTGCAATCATCCAGGTTCCACTGGGTGCTTCCCTGGATAGAGATCTAGAAAATGTCTCCTGCTCTGAGGAGAGGAGCATTCACGGTCAGTTTCAGTCTGACCCAAAACAAGAATCTCATTTAGGCCCGCTGGAGGGGCCATGTCAGCGCAGGTATCCTCAGGGGCCTGCGGCAGCACCTGTTTTCAGGGCTACCTACAAATCTCACTCTCAATGGAGAGGAGTGTGAGTGATCAGTAGGTAACTGATCTCGATTTACAATACTATACAATACCATTCATTTGTCATTTGAACCTCACATAACGTTCAAACGAAATTTGGTTTCGAGATCAGTAGGTAACTGATCTCGAATTAAAGTATGAACATACTGAAGCACATGCATATGGCCTCAAGAGACAGCAGTTGGCAGTATATCCGCACAAATACCGGCAAGGGAACAGCGCTATCAGGGTGACTTTGGAGAAACCAGCCGCCAAATCCTCTCTTCAGGTAAGACCAGAAGAAGGAAGCAAAAACTGTCGGACCAATCAAGGTACCAATGACAAGCAAACTTCATCAGTAGGCGACAACACACCCCACACCTCCATAGGGGGTAAGCAGTTCACTGAAGCCGGTGGTAGCTTGAAAGCTGGGCATGGAAATATGATCAGAGTCGGCTTTCAAGGCAGACTCAGAATTATGGCCAGAATTGTCCGACAAGGCAGGCTCAGTATGATAAGGTTTTCAGACCAAGACCCAAGCAGAGGTCAGGAGAACATGGAATCCACACTTCCTACCAGTCCAACTCCCAATCAAGGAGAGAAAAGGAACCCGCATCAGGGGCCTTTGGGCTTACCACAAGACCACCGGTAGCCATGGAGGTAGGTGGGTCTGGGTTTACTGAAACAAGGGATTGTGGACCAGTTACATGTTGGTAATTTTACTCTTGTCTTTTTGTTCTAAATGACAATAACATGAATTTCAGATCTGGTTTTAAAAAACAGATAACAACATGTGATTATTTTTTACTGCACAACATACATAGGTTCCAAGCAGACTTGGAACTCGGACCGGAATTGTCTTCAAGGCAGGCCCAGTATTTTGGGCAGGATTGCCTTCCAGGACAGGTGACAGATGGAGGATGTCACTTCATCCAGGTTTAACTCATTTGGGCAGTACGGACTTTTAAGAAACAGCAATTTTTGTTATGGTCTAACAACTGTTTTATAGGAGCTTCCTATAAAATGGTCACATGGCATGCATCAACCTCAAAGATGCATACTATTTGGTGTCTATTCATTAAGAACAGGAGATATTTGAAGTTTAACTGGATGGCATGGCTCTGCCAAATGGGTTGTTATCAGCTCGTAGGCTATTGACTAAACTACAGAAACCAATTCTGGGACTACAAAGGTCTCAAAACCACAAATTAATGGCATATTTGGAGGACATTTTCATTTTGGACTCACCAAGAATTGGCAGAAGCATCAGTCAAGCAAACCAAAACCCAGTTTGAAAGAATTGGTTACCTCATCCATCCAGTTAAATCAAAATTGACACTTACAAGGGGAATTGATTACCTAGAATTTACTATCAAAAACAGTAAATATGCTGGTGACTTTGCCTAGGGGCAAACAACAATATTAATTAAGCCTGCAATGACCTGATAGTCAAATTCTAGCCATCTATCAGGCAAACAGCGAGAGTAATTGGCAAATAGTAGCTGCATTCCCAGCAGTACAGGCATTTGCATTACCAGAACTTACAGCAAGCAAAGGAACAAACACTCAGATTACATGCAAGCCGAATTGGCAAACTATGGATTGCCAGCAGAGGCCATTGTTGAATAACTATGGTGGATAACTAATGGGAGACAGCTCAGGGAAATTTTGCTCGAAAGCCATTGAGGGTTTTTCAGACCTATGCAAGCGGCTAAGGATGGGGAGCACCAACACAGTCTAAAGCTGTGGGGGTAGATGGAATGAGCAGGAGTCTGTAATTCCCCAACACATGGAATCAATTACCCAGAATTGTTGGGGGCACAATATGGACGCAAGGTTCTCTGTAGCGATATGCAACCGGTGCTTGTTCAAATTCAGATTGATAACACCAATGCGGTGGCATTTATCCATTAACAAGGGTGGTGTAAAATCTGTATCTTACAACAGATTGTCGAACCTCATTTGGCACTAGTGTATCGAGAGGAATATTTGGGAAATCTACGAGGTAGATATAACACGGTGACAGATGCTGGATCACGAATGTTTAATAACAACACAGAATGGATGTTGAATCAGACAGTATTTAACAAAATAACTACACGATTTGGCATACCAGATGTAAGGGAAATGAGTAGAGTAGCTATGGATACTATGAGTTACAAAGTAAAAGAAGTACTGACACTTTTGAAAAATATAAAAGTGGATAAGTCTCCAGGCCCTGACAGGATATTACCTAGGACATTGAGGGAAGTTAGTGTAGAAATAGCTATGACAGAAATATTTCAAATGTCATTAGAAACGGGAATAGTCCCCGAGGATTGGCTTACTGCGCATGTTGTTCCATTGTTTAAAAAGGGTTCTAAGAGTAAACCTAGCAATTATAGACCTGTTAGTTTGACTTCAGTGGTGGGCAAATTAATGGAAAAGATACTTAGAGATAATATATATAAGCATCTGGATAAACAGGGTCTGATTAGGAACAGTCAACATGGATTTGTGCCTGGAAGGTCATGTTTGACTAATCTTCTTGAATTTTTTGAAGAGGTTACTAGGGAAATTGACGAGGGTAAAGCAGTGGATGTTGTCTATATGGACTTTAGTAAGGCCTTTGACAAGGTTCCTCATGGAAGGGTGGTTAAGAAGGTTAAACTGTTGGGTATAAATGCCGGAATAGCAAGATGGATTCAACAGTGGGTGAATGGGAGAAGCCAGAGGGTAATGGTGGATGGCTGTTTGTCGGGTTGGAGGCAGGTGACTAGTGGGGTGCCCCAGGGATCTGTGTTGGGTCCTTTGTTGTTTGTCATGTACATCAATGATCTGGATGAAGGGGTGGTAAATTGGATTAGTAAGTATTCAGATGATACCAAGATAGGGGGTGTTGTGGATAATGAAGAGGATTTCCAAAGTCTACAGTGATTTAGGCCATTTGGAAAAATGGGCTGAAAGATGTCAGATGGAGTTTAATGCTGATAAATGTGAGGTGCTACACCTTGGCAGGACAAATCAAAATAGGACGTACATGGTAAATGGTAGGGAATTGAAGAACACAGAGGGATCTGGGAATAACCGTGCATAGTTCCTTGAAGGTGGAATCTCATATAGATAGGGTGGTAAAGAAAGCTTTTGGTATGCTAGCCTTTATAAATCAGAGCATTGAGTATAGAAGCTGGCATGTAATGTTAAAATTGTACAAGGCATTGGTGAGACCAAATCTGGAGTATGGTGTACAATTTTGGTCGCCCAATTATAGGAAGGATGTCAACAAAATAGAGAGAGTACAGAGGAGATTTACTAGAATGTTGCCTGGGTTTTAACAACTAAGTTACAGAGATAGGTTGAATAAGTTAGGTCTTTATTCTCTGGAGCGCAGAAGGTTAAGGGGGGACTTGATAGAGGTCTTTAAAATGATGAGAGGGATAGACAGAGTTGATGTGGACAAGCTTTTCCCTTTGAGAATAGGGAAGATTCCCAGCAGTACAGGCATTTGCATTACCAGAACTTACAGCAAGCAAAGGAACAAACACTCAGATTACATGCAAGCCGAATTGGCAAACTATGGTTGCCAGCAGAGGCCATTGTTGAATAACTATGGTGGATAACAAATGGGAGACAGCTCAGGGAAATTTTGCTCGAAAGCCATTGAGGGTTTTTCAGACCTATGCAAGCGGCTAAGGATGGGGAGCACCAACACAGTCTAAAGCTGTGGGGGTAGATGGAATGAGCAGGAGTCTGTAATTCCCCAACACATGGAATCAATTACCCAGAATTGTTGGGGGCACAATATGGACGCAAGGTTCTCTGTAGCGATATGCAACCGGTGCTTGTTCAAATTCAGATTGATAACACCAATGAAATTGTACAAGGCATTGGTGAGACCAAATCTGGAGTATGGTGTACAATTTTGGTCGCCCAATTATAGGAAGGATGTCAACAAAATAGAGAGAGTACAGAGGAGATTTACTAGAATGTTGCCTGGGTTTTAACAACTAAGTTACAGAGATAGGTTGAATAAGTTAGGTCTTTATTCTCTGGAGCGCAGAAGGTTAAGGGGGGACTTGATAGAGGTCTTTAAAATGATGAGAGGGATAGACAGAGTTGATGTGGACAAGCTTTTCCCTTTGAGAATAGGGAAGATTCAAACAAGAGGACATGACTTCAGAATTAAGGGACAGAAGGTTAGGGGTAACATGAGGGGGAACTTCTTTACTCAGAGAGTGGTAGTGGTGTGGAATGAGCTTCCAGTGGAAGTGGTGTCGGCAGGTTCGTTGGTATCATTTAAAAATAAATTGGATAGGCATATGGATGAGAAGGGAATGGAGGGTTATGGTATGAGTGCAGGCAGGTGGGACTAAGGGAAAAAAGTTGTTCGGCACGGACTTGTAGGGCCGAGATGGCCTGTTTCCGTGTTGTAATTGTTATATGGTTATATGGTTATGTGATCCGTTTGCATCTAGACTAACCATTAGTTACCCAGATATGTGTCCTGCGATCTGGATCCAGGAGCAAGGCAGTGGATGCTTTCTCCCTCAATTGGGGAGGAATGTTTATGTATGCTTTCCGCCAATTTGTCTCACAAACCGATGCTTGACAAAAATCAAGCAAGACTAAGCCACAGGCATATTGGTAGTGCCAGATTGGCCTACTCAAACCTGGTCCCCAAATATTTTGGGAATTATAGTCCAGCCAGTAATGGCTGTACCCAAGAGCAGGGACCTCCTAGTGAACCCAGTTACAGGGAGCAATCATCCACTACATGAACTTATAACTTGTTGGTCTGCAGATTCTGAGGAGGCCATTTCAAGGCATAGGACTGTCCAAACAAATATAACACAGTTCGGATAACGGATGTCTTGGACTTCCTATCAACTGTACTATAACTATAAACTAAGTTATAGTGCATCTGTAGTGCCAGATGCGCACTCTCCTCCAATCTGATGATGGAAACAGGGCACAGTTCGATAGGAACAAACCCCTTTGCAACAAAATTCATGAAGGGAATTTACAATTTAAGACCTCCACTGACTACACTGACACATGGGATATGAGCGTGGTACAAACCCTACTTTGACAGTGGGGACCGCCTATAACTAACCATGAAGGTGGTATGCTGACAAAGAGTCCAGACACTGCAAAAGCTACGGTTGGATTACATGACCACCAATATGAACAACATAACATTCCAAATCAGGAACCTGATAAAACAGAGCAGGCCAGAAATGCCAGGGATGGAGATCCAGTTCTTGGCATATCCAGAGGACCAACGGTTGTGTGGGTGGTAACATACTAACACCACTATCTGAGAGTTACGGAGAACCTCAGAGGCTCAGAACAATCGGTCTTCATCAGCCATAAAAAAATCACACCAAAAGGTGTCAACTCAAACCATCTCCAGATGGTCAAAAGAGGTAATGGCGGTAGCAGAAGTAAACATTTATATGGTTAAATCTCACTCCACCAGGGCTGCATCTACGTCGGCAGCAAGAGCTATGGACGTGCCCCTTGATGACATCCTGGTGGCTGCAGGATGGACGAATGAAATACCGGTCCACCGGTTTTATAACAAACCCATAACCGGACAGGGGGTGTTTGCACGTACCATTTTAAGTTCTGTCCCTTAGTTTCACCCCCAAGGTTGGGAGGGGTAACTTTTTTTAAAACTTTTCTTTCATTTAAAGCATCAGTTTCTTTACTTAACTACGTAATGTCTGAATGCTTTAATGATTACACGCATACATGGTCAATCCATTCAGTGTGTGACGCCTGGATTCGTAACTGGCGTAAAATCACAGAGCTTTGAAATCTTCACGTAGTCACTCATGTGACTCCGAAGTAAAATAGTAAGATTAAACGAAAACTTACCAGTTTGAAGTTTGATCTTGATTTTATGAGGAGTTACGATGAGCGATTACGTGCCCACCGCTCCCACCCTCATACTATCAAGGTCATATGGAAGTTCTAGTTTCTTCACAATCTTACTATTCTCAGGACTTCTTTTTATCTGTGATTTAACACCGCTGCTTTGAAGATTGACGCGCACGCAGACGCACGGCCTTTCTTCACGTAATCGCTCATCGTAACTCCTCATAAAATCAAGATCAAACTTCAAACTGGTACGTTCTCGTTTAATCTAACTATTCTGGATTTCCGCCATGATTATATTGAACGGCAGTGCTGGCTCGAAGGGTCGAATGGCCTACTCCTGCACCTACTTTCTATGTTTCTACGAGTGCTGAATCTTTGGAGCGTGGTAAACCGGCACCTGTTCATGCTGTCGCCAGACAAAATTGAACCTGGTAAAAATGTCAGAGTGCATTCTGAGTGTGCAATGCTGCGTTAAAATTCATGCCCCATTCATTATTCACGTGCAACTGTTAATTGATGTCAGGGCTCCAGCCATTATTCCACACGGCCACTGCAACACTGGAAATGTATTCCAAATGCTTTGTTTATTAATACAATGAAAGACAGGATGTGCTTTCTGTTTCACTGACTCTGATATTTCATGTACTGATTGATTGATTGAAAGATATAGCATAGAAATAGGGCTGTCAGCCCATTCAGTCCACGTTGACCACTGACCACTTGTTCACACTCGTTCGATGTTATCCCACTTTTGCATCCACCCCCTACACACTTGTTGTAATTTGCAGAGGCCAATTAACCTACAAACCCACCGTCTTTAGGATGTGGGGGGAAACCGGAGCAACTGGGGTTACCAGAGAAAATCTCAGCGCTTCTTCATTTCCCTCTTTCCCATTATCATTTTTTTCCCTCCTGTCCCCTCTCATGTCATCTTGTCTTCATACACTGCTGTCCTCTTTTCACCTTCCTTACATTCCCATCTATCTCATTTCTGACAGATACCTCCACTCTCCTCTCTTCTACTATTCACCTTCTCCCTCCCATCTTTTCTTATTTTATTTACTCCAATCCTCTCTTTTCTCACTTTCGAAGATGTTGTCAAACTTGAAAGGGTTCAAAGAAGAATTACCAGGATGTTGCCAGGACTTGAGGGACTGAGCTATAGGGAGAGGTTGAGCAGGCTGGGTCTCTATTTCTTGGAGCACAGGAGGATGAGGGGTGATCTTATAGAGGTCCACAAAATCATGAAAGGAATAGATTGGGTAGATGCACAGAGTAAACAAACCTGAGGAGTAACTTTTTCACACAAAGGATGGTGGGTGTATAGAACAAGCTGCAGAGAAGCTAGGGCATGTTGATCGGCATGGGCAAGTTGGGCCGAAGGGCCTGTACGACTATGACTCAATGACACTATTCCTCCTACATATTCCCCTCCCCATTCCATCCCATCACCTCCCCTCTCTTCTCCTTTCCATACTGATCTTGTCTGCACTCTCATCACATTCCCTTTGCTTTCCTCACCTCTCTCTCCTCCATTATGTCTCCTTCTCCTTTCTCTCTGCTCAATCCTTCATCTTCTGTCCTTCTCCTCTGTTCTCCACTCCTCCCTCTCCTCACATCCCATATTCTCCATTGCTGATTTTTTCTTCCCATTATTTATCCAAGCAGTTTTTCCCTTCTATATTTCATCCTCCCCAACTTTCTCCCAACTACTCATCCCCTCCCCATCTCTTTCTTCCCTCCTCTCCTCTGCGTGGTTAGTTAGAAAATCTTGTCAGTAAAATATGTGAAAGATTGTTGATCTGAGATTTATATACCACATTATTACAACAAAGCTGTTGATAAACTTCAGGAAGAAATATAATTTATATTATTTTGCTCATCCATTAAGAGTGACGAAGTGCTGAATCATTGTGCAAAGTGCTTTCAGACATTTTAGCAAAAGACAAACATTAACAAACATTAACATTTTTAATGCATTCTCTGGTTCACAGGAAAAACTTAGCAGGCATCTTTTCTGTCACTGATCTGCTACACCACTCTCACTTTTCTTTATTCTGTTGAGGCAATAGTTCCATAAATATCTCTTAGTGTTTAGCCAGTCTTATAGTGTGAAGTAGTGACGTAGATTTTATACACCCCTGAATGAACTGAGTACATTTGTATAATGCTTTCCACAAATTATCATTCTGAAAATTACTTTTAGTGAATGCTTGTAAGCCATTAAAAGGGCAAAACTGAGATCTTGTCCTCACCCAAGACATGCATAAACAACACAGAGATAAAAAGCTGCTAACTCTTCCAATGAGGTGCTGAATTATTTTTGTGGGGGCATACAGAATTACAAGGGTCTCGACCTGAAATGTCACCCATTCCTTCTCTTCGGAGATGAGTTATTCCAGTTTTTTTGTGTTTATCTACAAAACTAATATGCCAGGGCAGTTTGAGATCAAGAAAGAAGTGATGTTGGGGTTTTTGAAGATCATTAGGTGGATTAATCATCGGGGCCTAATGGGATCTATCTCAGGATATTGCGCGAGGCAAGAGAGGAGACCACAGGGGTCTTGATGAAGATTATTCTAACCACAGATTATTCTAACCACAGATGATGTGCAGGAGGTCTGGAGACTAGCCAATATTGTTAATCTGGTTAGGAAGGTCGATTCTTACAAACTTGATTGAGTTTTTTGAAGGTGATGAAGGTGATAAGGGTGGGACAGTGAAGGTTGGCTACATGGATTTTGGGGGGCGAGGACGCGACTCGGAGAAATAGTCGCATCCTCGCCAGGAAGTGACTAAGAAACAGTTTCCCTCTTACCCTGCTCCCCTCCCCCACATAGAAAAGTTAAAGTAACCCTAAAACAAACAATTTAGACAAACTAAAACAAAAAAAAGAAGTGAAAAAACGGACAGGCTGTAGGCAGAGGCGCCATCACTGCAGCACCCCTAGTGGAATCTGGTGTAACAGGCAGATAAGGTGGCCAAGAAGGCTTTCACCACATTGGCCTTCATCAGTCAGCGGAAATAGTATAGAAGCAAGGATGTTATTTTGTAGCTGTACAGGGTGCTAATGAGGCCACAGCCAAAGATCCTAGAGGGACAAGATAGACCACTCCTTCGAAATTCAATGGGCTGACGTGTAGTACGCAACGGAACGTCACGGCCGCCATTTGTTACAGCGACACTCGACTTCCGGTATTCCACCCGCTGTGATTCAAAGCAAAGATTATAGAGCTCCGCTATAATCTTTGATCCAAAGCAAAGATCCTCAAGTATCTTGTAGCGGGAACAGACCCCTCCTTTGTGTAGTTTCCCTTGCATTGTATTGCTTTAACACACACTGCAAAAAATTAAATTTAACGTATATATATTTAATATATTTATATGAATGTGTGTCTGTGTGTGAGAGGCAAGTTAGAGATAATAGTTTATTCTCATGTATCAGAAGCAACTTTGATTTAAATCATCACTATTAATTTATTTGTCTTGTAAGATGATATACATAAACCATAAAGGCAATTATATATATAATTATATAGTAATAATAAATATATGCATATATATATATTTATACACACACATATATACACACATACACACAAATGCACATACATATTGATACATTTATATGCATACATATATACACATATATAAACATATATATATATATATATATACACATACGTATATACACACATATACATGCATATATACACATACATGCATATATACACATACATATATATTTATATATATTATCATTTTCCAACGATCAATAGATTTACGATCAGCTCCTGTGGATTGGAGGATAGCTAATGCTATCCCACTTTTCAAGAAAGGAGCGTGAGAGAAAACGGAAAATTACAGACCAGTTAGCCCGACTTTGGTGGTGTGAAAGATGCTGGAGTCAATTATTAAAGATGCAATAATGGGGCATTTGGATAGCAGTAAAAGGATCTGTCCAAGTCAACATGGATTTATGAAAGGAAAATCATGTTTGACTAATCTTCTGGATTTTTTTGCCACAAGGCTTGGTGTTGGGGCTGCAACTGTTTACCATATATATTAATGATTTTGAAAAGGGAATTAGGAGCAAAACTAATGCATACATACCTACATATGTACCCATGCGCTGCTGTGACCCGAGCCCCGGAGATTCGGAGGCTCCAACCGCAGGCCTGGCAGACAGTAATATCGGAGCCTGCGGGTCCCTGCTGGGAGACCGCTTTTCGGGGCTTCCGCAACGGCAAATTATTCCGCCCGAGTAGCGGGGGTCGAGGATGACCTGGAGCGGGGCCTTACATCATCGCCCGGCGTGGCTTAAATGGCTGCGGCACTTTTCTAGCGCACGCCGGGGGCTCCAACAACCTCTATGAGGTTCAAGTGACAAATAAATTGTATTGTGTATTGTGTATATTTAAATTAATCTGGCAAGTTGGTCAAATAACATGGGCACCTTCTTGCTTTTTTTGCGACATGGATTTTTTAAATGTGAATGTCTCATATCAACACATTTGTGGGTCAACAGTATTTTGTATCAACCCCCACAATTTCAAATAATTCTCAATTGAACTTCTTAAACAGGAAAACAATTTTTATTTACATCATTTTGTGTGGCTGTCAAGGTAGCTGTGTAGACTGTAATTATGAGACTGCCGGGCAGTATCACTGTGAATGGTGGTGGCTGTGTGTTTTAATGCAAGTGTGAAAAGGAGAGTAAATTTAAAGAGACAATGTGAGAACCATCAGGGTTTCATCCAGGAACCAATTTAAAGGCAAGTTTCCATCAATTACAGTATTTTAATTGAAAATCTTACTCTTAATATTCTTCCTAATTAGGCTTTTTGTGTTCCCTCTTGAACCTTGTGTCTCCCAGAGCCTCTGGGGAGGTTCTGGAGATACAATAACCCAATTTTGAGGCAAATAACCATCTTTAAAACTGCCTTTAATTCTACATTCTCCGAGGATGCTGGATGCCGCGACAATCTCTTGCAACATGTACAGAAAGGCAGTCAGCTGCAAAAAGATCAAAGAGAGGAAAGAGTATGGAAGGGAAAGGCTTTTCAGAATCATAATCAGATTTTATTTTCCAAGTATGTTTTGCAATATACGAGGAATTTCATTGGCCAGGTCAGTCATACAATTAAAAGCAACAGCACTCAAAAACACATTTTAATACGGACATTCACCAAAGTGACTCCTACACATTCCTCACTGTGATGGAAGGCGAAATAAAGTTCAAGTCCCTTCCTTTTGTTCTTCCTCGGTCGGGGGCCTCAAGCCCCCCGTTCAAACTCCGTTCAATGGTGAACTCCTCTTGGTCTCCAGGCCTATAGTGCTGCACAAATCACTGCACCACATGCATCTATTTATTCATTTTTCACATGGTTCATATGCAGCTGGATATTAACTTGCTGACATGGAAAGAGATGCAGTGAGCATTCAATAGTTCAGACTTCTGTGCGAATTAAGGGACTGCTTGATGGGCTGAGGGTAATCGAGATTGGCTGATTGTCATTCTTTTGCAAGAACTGATGGAAGTTCTTATGGAAAAGCTGATGAATTGACTACGGGATGAGCTGGTGGGCTCGAGGATTGCTGGATGAGTGTTTTAGAAATATAGAAAATAGGTGCAGGAGGAGGCCATTTGGCACTTCGACCCAACACCGCCATTCATTGTGATCATGGCTGATCAGCCCCAATCGATAACCCATGCCTGCCTTCTCCCCATACCCCTTGATTCCACTAGCCCCTAGAGATCTATCTAACTCTCTCTTAAATCCACCCAGTGATTTGGCCTCCACTGCCCTCTGTGGCAGGGAATTCCACAAATTCACAACTCTCTGGGTGAAAAAGTTTTTTCTCACCTCAGTCTTAAATGGCCTCCCCTTTGTTCTAAGACTGTGGCCCCTGGTTCTGGACTCGCCCAACATTGGGAACATTTTTCCTGTATCTAGCTTGTTCAGTCCTTTTATTCATTTAGATGTTTCTATAAGATCCCCTTGCATCTAACAAGAGGGTTTTATTGTCATGTAGAACAATTTTCCTGCATCTAGCTTGTCCCAGATAGAACAATTAAATTCTTACTTTCAGCAGCACAACAGAATCTGTAAACATAGTACACTGTAAACAATATGATAAGATCCCCCCTCATCCTTCTAAACTCCAGTGAATACAAGCCTAGTCTTTTAAATCTTTCCTCATGACAGTTCTGTTAGGTTATTTGATGGTTAGGACAGGTTTAGAGGGGTATGGGCCAAATGCAGGCATGTATCGCCATTTGCATTAGTTTTGTGCAGTTAACAAATCACAATTTCACACAATGTACATAAGACGGCAGTTATTTGACAAATACTCTGCAGTTCGGTGCAGGAGATCTTGTCGATGAGTATTCTGGACCCACTGTTGACATCTGAAATTACAGGAGATATCATTTAGGATTAACTAATAAGAAGAAAGATGATCATAACTACATGCCTGAACAATGGATGATATATCACTTAAATGCAATTGTTTTCAGTTGTGTGGAGATCTGTATGTTGAAGATGTATTTTGCCTCTAATATGTCAATTTACCTTAAATGTAGAAGAGCTTATTAAAATCTTCTTACAAAGACCATTAAGTATTTTCTTTCTATCCTCTTTTGGACCCAAGGCATAGCAGAGCTGCCAACTCTCACGAAGAGGTAAGGGAGGGAGAGAGGGAAGGGAGGGAGATCGAGAGAAGAGAGGGAGAGAGAGAGATCGAGAGAAAAGAGGGGAGAGAGAGATCGAAAGAGAGGGGAGACAGAAGAGAGGGAGAAGGGGGAGAGGGAGATGGGGAGAGGGAGATGGGGAGAGGGAGAAGGGGAAAAGGGGGGAGAGGGAGAAGGGGGGAGAGGGAGAAGGGGGGAGAGGGAGAAGGGGGGAGAGGGAGAAGGGGGACAGGGAGGTGGGGGAGAGGGAGTGGAACGATAGCACATTATAACGCGCAGCCGTCCCATTCCGACCAAAGATTATAGAGCAGAGCTGCTCTCGTATCTTTGATTGCGGCCGCCGCCGCCTAACCCCCCGACCCACCATTGCACCCAAAAGATGATAGAGCAGAGTTGTATAATATTTGAATGGGCGGGCTTGTGATCACGGCGGGCTTGTGATCTTTGCTTGTGATGTCTCGACAATTCGAGGGATATAATAGGTAACAGCCGCCGCATTCTCGGACACGAATCTGAGCTCGAAAAATCCCGTGGCCACTGGGCCTAATGTGTCCGCGGGCCATATTTTGGAAATAAATCCCTTACAAGAACAAAACCTAAAATGTACAGAAGTGTTAAAACTGTCTTTATTATTATGGTAAGTAAAGATCTATTAAACATAAGTCTAATAACTTTATAATGTACCGACAAACCCATTTCCCAATGGCTGTTGATGGGAGAACAGAAAATAACATTTTCACGACAGAATATCGACTGAAAATAATAAAAATATTTTCTCACCTTTCTTTTTTATTGGGGAACCTAAAGAATGACAGGTCGGGTCATTTAGATTTACGATTAGAATACTTGATAGCAGAGCAGTGAGATGGAATTTAGATCAGGACGCCATGACAGTGTGGGGGAAGCCCAATAAATGCTTAACAAAATGGCGTCGACGGTCACACACGTCATACTACGCGTTTTTCGAGGAGTGGTCTATCTTGTCCCTCTAAGATCTTTGGCCACAGCTGGAGTATTGTGTTCAGTTTTGGCCACACCGCTATAGGAAAGATTGTAAACTGGAAAAAATGCAGAGAGGATTTATGAGGATGTGGCCAGGAGTTAAGAGCCAAAACTATAGTATGTATTTGATCATGAAGGGAATAGGTAGTGTGGATATACAAAGTATTTTTATCCTGCATTGGAGAATCAAGAATCTGAGGGCATATGTTTAAGATGAGAGTGGAATGATTTAATGGGAACTTGAAGGACAACCTTTTCACAGAGGGTGGTGGGTATATGGAATGAGAAGCCAGAGGAGGAAGTTGAGATGTAAAACATAACAACATTTAAAAGACACTTGGACAGGTACATGGATTGGAAAGGCTTTGAGAAATATGGGTCAAATGTGGGCAAGTGGGACATGTAGATGGGGCACCTTGGACAGCATGGGCAAACTGGGCTGAAGAGTCAATTTCCATTCTGTATGACTCTATGGGAGAGTGAACAAACTTGGATTGTTTTTCCTGGAGCTTTTAGAGGCTGAAGAGAGACATGATAGAAGCATATAAAATTATGAGAGCCGTAGATAGGGTAGACAGTCGGAAACTTTTTCCCAAGGTGGAAATGTCAAAGAAATCGCTTCAATGTGATAGGGCCAACATTTAACAGAGATGTGTGTGGCAGTTTTTTACAGAGAGAGTGGTGGGTGCCTGGTATGCGATTCCAGAGTTGGTGGAGGAGGCTGGTACAGTAGTGGCATTTAAGAGGCTTTTAGATAGGCACATAGATATACTGGGAATGGAGGACGTGCAGGCAGAGAAGATTAGTCTAAATTGGCCTTACGTTTGTGCGTGGACACTGTGAGCCAAACAGTCTGCTTCTGTTCTGTATTGTTCCACATTTCATGTCCAATGCTCCTAAATGTTCTTTGAGAGGAAATGCAAGAGCATTTTTGTTCAGTACTTCGAGCAGATACATAAGCTAGGATGAATTCAGTTGCTTGACGCCTTAACCAATTGATCCACCACCAGAGTCCTCTCCTAATGTGTTAAATATGCTTCAATTTTCTCTTATCCTTTTTGTCATGAAGGTAAATGTGCAGCTTTAGTATTCTTGCTGCAAAGACATTTTGAAGGAGAAGGAATGTCAGGAATTCACATTCATACCTGGTAATATTCTATCTATTAAAACTAATGGATGGAAACCTCAGTGAGCCTTGTGCCTGAATTACCAATATTCCCTGGCAGCAGGTGAAGCTCTGAACTCGAGGTGCTGAAAAATAAAATTGCACAATTATCACTTCTTTTACCCCTATTTTCCTGCCTGATTCATGAGGTTTGATTCTAACTTATGTTCGCAGACTCACTGTGATAAACATTGAGAGTTCAGAATACCAGGGCACACAATCATTTTCCGAGGAATGGGATGGATTTTGAGATTGTGCGAGAGATTAAAATAAGCAATTGTGAACCAGAACTTTTTTCTATTTCTTTTCTAATTGGAAATGATAATCATGAGTGACATTTGAAAATGTTATTAATTTCCTATCTCTCATTTGGCACCATTGCTCAAATCCTACCCTCACAGCTCAGCCTGATAAGATTTCCACTGTTAATGACTGATATAAGTAGAACTCATTATCATATTTTCATATTGAAGGAAATGATTACAAGCTTTAAGTGGCTGACAGATTTTACTTATGGCTTATAATTCCATTTTCAATTCTTGTGTGAGATTTCAGCCCTGCACTTAATCATCTGCTAAACTGCATTGTACATCATGCAACAAACTCGGTGATGGTTGCATGATGCAAAAAAACAATGATGCAAAAAACAATGATGCTTAACTTTGCTACAGATATACATTAATTTCTAAATTGATAAAGATTGGGGCTCAAGTTTTAGCTGATTAAGAAGAACACAGTCATCACTAAAGTGTTTTGGAAACCATTAATATATCGTCGTCATCATCGTAGCTATCCCTCGAGGTCGAGGATGATGGTCCACGTTCTGTTGTTTTTATGTTTTGTTGTTTTTATGGACTCTTAGGTGGCTCCAGAGTCCAATTCAGGCTTTGAAAGTTCTTCGACATTCAGGACAGATAATTCCAATGGCAGACCGGGCTTTGGTTGTTGCTGTCTCTCTTTCCGTTTTCTTCTCTTTTCTTCTAATTCTGCTCATCTCTTGGCTTCAAAGGTCGCTCTTCCTTCTTGGATGATGGTTCGCCAGAGTTTCCTGTCCTTGGCATTGGTTTCCCAATTGTTGATGTCGATTGCACATTTCTTCATGCTGGCTTTTAAGGAATCTTTGAATCTCTTCTTTTGTCCACCTCTTTTCCGTTTGCCTTCTTTAAGCTGGGAGGAGAAGGTTTGCTTTGGTAAACGCACGTCTTCCATCTGAACAACATAACCGACCCATCTTAGTTGGTTCTTGATGACGAAGGCATCGATGCTAGATATTTTTGCTTCATTCAGCACGCTGACGTTATGAGCAACAGAAAAGTAGCACTTTTCTTATGTCATAGTGAATTCTATATAATTATGCTCAGACTTGAATAATGCTAACGTATTTGACATGAGTTTGAAGAAGCATCCTGATCCAAAACGTCCCCCTATCTATGTTCTTCAGAGGTGCTGCTGAGTTACTCCAGCACTTTGTGTTCTTTTGTAAGCCAGCATCTGCAGTTCTTTGCTTCAACTTTTGACATGAGTATTTGCTCATCAAAGGTGCTGATTTTCTTCAGTGGTTTCTTGACTGGATATTAGGGATTTGTGGAAGAATTTGCAAGTTGAATCCAATTCATCCATCTCATTTGTCTGTTGGGTGTGAGCAACTCTCTGTCACTCACCTGTTCCCTAGATCAATGTTGTCGATAATTCTCAGGGTACTTCCAGATTTTTAGTGGCCTTCTGTCTATTGTCTTCTTGTAGTTTTCTGTTCAATGTTTTGGATATTAGATTTTATATTGCCTGTGAATTTCTGCTCACTCATAATCCAGGGTCAGCCCATTGGTATCATTAGTATTGGGTTCCAGGGCATTGTCCTGAACATTTCAAACAGCTTGCAAGCTGAGAGAAGCTGAAAACCATATTTTACGAACTTTTGCAATGTCTCTATCTAAAGATTTACAAATCAACATATTGGCAACAAATAACATTTTAATGTCACAGTGGTGGCACAGTGGCACAGTTGGTAGAGCTGCTGCGTCAGTGCCAGAGACCCAGGTTCGATTCTGACTGTGTGGCATTTGCACGTTCACCCTGTGACCAAGAGGGTTTTCTCCGGGCGCTCTGGTTTTTCCCCACATTCCAAAAACATGTGGGTTTGTAGGTTAGTTGGCATCTGTAAAGTGCCCCTGGTGTCTAGGGGGTGCATGTGAAAGTGGAGCAACACAGAACAAGTGAACGGGTGACTTGGTTGGTCCATGGGCCTGTTTCCATGTTGTATCTTTCAATCAATGCAATCAATCAAAACATGATCAAGATCAGAATAAACAGATATTGATTCTAATATTAATCACTTTAGAAAGCAGATGAGGTTTGTTTGCCCTTTCTTAGTGCTGCAACATCAAGCATTTTTATACGGGAAAATTCATGGACATAGCTGGTAAACAAGATGAATGTAGTACCATCAAAAGAGTTGTGATGGATGCGACTCGTAATTTTTAAAATAAGGAGCATTCAGGACAAAGTTTGGCAACTAGCAAGAAGCTGTGGATGGAGCAAGGTTATGCACAATATCTTAAAGAGTAAGCATCATTTAAAGTTAAAGTATGGTTTACAAGAGATCTGCTGACAGAGTTGATCATTTGCACAGAGTCATGAGATATACATGGATAATATAGTTATCCTTAAGTATTAAATGTACTGGTTCTACTCCACAGATGGGTACAGCCTGTGATTGGAGACAGGTGTAGAGAACAACTATCCACAATGCAAAAACATCAAGCTACTTCATAAGACATAATGCACAAATGGACATCTGGAAATATTCAAATGAAGGTAAACGAGGTGAGTTTTAAGGAGGTTCTTAAAAAGTGATGCATTGTTTAAAGAATGAATTAGAGAAAGAATTAATGAATTAGACACTTGAAACAGATGTCACCATTAAAAATCCCACTGGATAATTCGTGTTCACCATCACCAGCATAGAAAATGCTTCTGCAAGCCCTTTGATTATCACAGCAATTAGTCTTCCAATTTACATGCAGTTACTGAGTGCCCTTACGAATTCCCTCATGAGCTGAATGATATTATTATGTTGCCTGAAATTGTGTTGTGGCAATATGTGATACATATTGCAAAAGAGATAAAGACCATGGGGAGCATTGATAAATGTGCACATTGGCCATGTGCAGGGGGATCTTAGCATCATGTGCTGGGATCAGGAGATGGAGAGGCTGCAGGGCAGGTTTATAACTGAAAGACATCTGATGTCTGAACATGCAAGTGATTTTTAAGAAAGAACTGCAGATGCTGGAAAAATCGAAGGTAGACAAAAAGAAGGGTCTCGACTTGAAATGTTGCCTGTTCCTTCTCTCCCATAGATGCTGCCTCACCTGCTGAGTTCCTCCAGCAAGGGATTTTTGTGCCCCCGGTTTGTCTTTGTTTAGAGATTAGTTTATTTTTCATAAGTTCTCTGTCCAGCCTGTGACATATTCAAATATGCATAACAACGTGGAAGTAATGATCAATGATTTGGATGTGAATGTACATGGTATGATTAGCAAGTTTGCGGATGACACAAAAGTTAGTGCTATTTTAGAAAGTGAAGATGGTTGTCAAAAGGATCATGATTGGTTGGGCATGATTGGTTGCTATGCTCGGAGGTTTTCGTTATTTGGCAGGTGGGCTGAGGAATGGTAGATGGAATTTAATACAGAGAAATGTGAGGCGTTGCTCTGCTCCTATCACTTATGATCTCATGATGACCTACACAGTGAATGATAGGGCTCTGAGGAGTGTTGTAGAGCAGAGGGATCCAGGAGTGAAAGTACATAGTTCCTTGAAAATGGTATCACAGGTAGATAGGGTGGTCAAAAGCACTTTCAGCACTTTGGCCTTCATCAGTCGGGGTATTGAGTTGAAGTTATATAAGATGTTGGTGAGGCTGCATTTAGAGTATTTGTTCAGTTTTGGGCACCATGCCCATTGTCAAGCTGGAAAGATGAAGAGAAGATTTACAAGGATGTTGTTAGAACTCAAGGACCTTAGCTATCAGAATCTGTTTAGCAGGCTAGGACTATTTCTTGGAGCATAGGAGGATGAGGAGTGGTCTTATAGTGATGTACAATATCATGAGAGGAATAGGTTTGATTTGATTTGATTTAATTTATTGTCATCGCCTTCAATGAAGAGTCAACAAAATCCTTTTTCCCTGACAGTCATACAAAAAAATAAAATAAAGAAATACAAAACACAGAACACAGTTGTCCACAACACAAACATCCCCACAGCAGCACCAAGGATCCACACTAAGAGAAGGAACCAAAGTCCAGCCAACCTCCACGCCGATGTTCCCCAATGTTCACCCGAGCACCCCGTAGTCGCCGTTATGGTTGGCCCGATGTTCAGGCCCTCTCGCCGGGAACCTCTCGTCGGCCACCTTCTACCGGAGTCCGCGGCTCCTGATGTCCACAGGCCACGCTGGGCAGAGATTCGCGCTGGCGACCCCCGGCAAAGGGTCCGCGTTGTTAAAGCCAGCGCCGCCCGCGTTGGGAGCTCCGCACCCACAGCTCCGCGATGTTAGAGCAGCGGCCTCTCGTTGGCCAGCACTCCGGAGCTTCAAGCGGTGATCCCAGGAAGGCCTCGCCCACTCCGAGATGTTTCTAGCGCCTCGCCACCGCTGCTGAAGCTCTGGTCCGGTCCTGGCAGGAAAGGCCATGCCAATGCAGCTGGTAGGCCGCGAGGGGGGGAGGGGGGGGGGGCGAGTACACGACTCGGATATATAACCGCATCCTCGCCAGGAAGCGATTGAAGGACGGTTTCCCCCTTAGCCTGCCCGCTTCACCCCACATAAAATACAAAAAAAACAACAAAAAAAACACACTCTAAACATAACAAAATAAAAAAGTCAGCCAGACTGTGGGCGGAGACAGCTAGCAACAATGCCACTGGCAAACGCACGGTCTCTTGCCCAGAGCAGAGGAATCAAAAACTAGAGAACATAGGTTTATGGTGATGGTGGAAAGATTTAATTGGAACCTGAGGGGTAACTTCTTTACACAAAGGGTGGTGGCTGTATGGAACGAGCTGCCGGCGGAAGATGTTGAGGCAGAGACTATCACAACTTTTAAGAAATATTTAAACAGGTACATGGATAGGATAGGTTTGGAGAGATATGTGTCAAATGCAGGCAGGTGGAACTGGTATAGTTGGGAACTGTTGGCCTGTGTGGGCAAGTTGGCTGGATGAGCCTGATTCCACGCTGTATGCCTAAGAGGACTTTCCTCTCTTTGATGGTGGCTTGATGGAGCCCTATTTCACCATTTTAGCATTTCTGAGCGGCATCTGAGTTACAAGTGAAGTAATAACTATGATACATAATTTACAAATGGTGGTGAAGGAAAGGAATGAAGTGAAGGGATGATTATTTATTCAGATAAAAAGTGTAGAAGACAGAACTTATTCTGAAGAGCTCTGGTACATAGATATTGTCAATCTATTCTCAATCATCAGCAAAGTGGAATTTGCCATTTACTGGGCAGTGGAGATGCACTTAGTCACCAATACCTTGGTCAGTAATGTTCGGTTCGGGTTCTGCCAGGACTCAGTCTTGTCCAAAGGAATGGTAATCAGACAGAAAACATCACAGTGGCTGGAGACATATCTGACATATAGGAAGATGACGGTGGTTATCAGAGGTCAACCAACCTCACTGCAGAGGTCCTCAACAGCGGAGTCCTTGGTTCAACCATCTTCAGCTGCATCAAGAACTTCCTTCCATCATAAGGTAAGAAGCAGGGATACATGTTAGGATTTCACAAGCATTATATATGACCCCTCAAGAAAAGTAGCAGTCCATGCCTCCATGCAGCAGGACCTAGACAACAGTGAGTATTTAAAACTGCAAGTTATACCTGGTCTACAAAAGTGCCAAGCAATGACTGGCTTCAATGAGTGAGAGTCTAAATATCCCTTCTTACTATTCAATGGCAAAACCATCACTGGCAACCCCACCGTCAATATGCTGGAGTCACAATTGACTAACGACGAAACTGGACTGGCCATGTAAACGCCACGGCTGAGTGTCCTGTGGTGAATGATTCACCTGATGACACCATTTGCAGAGTCACAGCTATCCTTTTATTATAAACTGTGTATAAAATTATGGACCGCTTGTATAAAATTATTGACTGGCAACCCCACCCACAATGGTTTCTGGAGTCACAATTGACTGGCACGCGGAAACTGCGCAGCCATGGCCATGTAGTTGCCAATGATGTGGCGCAGACTGTTCAGGGTAGCACGACCATTCTTATTGATGGTGATCTTTTCATAGGATGTCGCTGGTTTCCTTGCACTGCTCGCTTTTTCAGGACTAATTCCTCCTTTTCCATCAGCGGCTGGCTCTACACATACAGCTGACGATGAATGAGAGCGGTAACGGCTAGGACACTCTGGCCTTCAGTTTTGAAGGATAAGAGCTGGATCTGTTTGTTGCGTTTGATGAGATTGCTGGAGCAGTTTTGGACGACCATCCATAGCAGGCGGGAAACATGTTCCAGATGTCGGAGGAGCCACGGACAGAGAGTTGGCAGTGCACAGTACAAGGTTAATTCCCAGGATGGCGGGACTTTCATATACTGAGAGAATGGAGCGGCTGGGCTTGTACACTCTGGAGTTCAGAAGGATAAGAGGGAGTCTTATTGAAACATGAAAGATTGTTAAGGGTTTGGACACGCTAGAGGCAGGAAACATGTTCCCGATGTTGGAGGAGTCCAGAACCAGGGGCCACAGTTTAAGAATAAGGGGTAAGCCATTTAGAACGGAGACGAGGAAACACTTTTTCTCACAGAGAGTTGTGAATCTGTGGAATTCTCTGCCTCAGAGGGCGGTGGAGGCTGGTCCTCTGGATACTTGCAAGAGAGATAGGGCTCTTAAAGATAGCGGTGTCAGGGGATACGGCGAGAAGGCAGGAACGGGGTACTGATTGGGGATGATCAGCCATGATCACATTGAATGGCGGTGTTGACTCGAAGGGCCGAATGGCCGACTCTTGCACCTATTGTCTATTGTCTACATCTTGATTTTGGTTCTGAGTCCTCATTGCACCTGATAATACATATAAGCACAAAGGGCTTCCAGAAATTGTAAGAAGTCAAAAGACATTTGTCCTGTTTTTACTTCACTTGCATCAAATTGTACTGATTAATTGAAGCCAGCAAACAGCACAGTTTTTGGTGCCTATTTAACGTTTGCTTTGAAAGAAGCCGGACATTAAGTGGGTTGTTTTAAAGTAATCAATCAATTTTGTTCGATACATTTTTGATTTGTTTAGAGATACAGTGCAGATACGGGACTGTGCCAACCAGCTATCCACGCACACTAACACTATCCTACACACACTAGGGACAATTTACAATTCTACCGAGCCTACAAATCTGTATGTCTTTGAAGTGTGCGCGGAAACCAGAGCTCCAGGAGAAAACTCACGCAGGTCACAGTGAGAAGGTACAAATTCTATACAGACAGCACCAATAGTCAGGATCGAACCTGGGTCTCTGGTGGTATAAAGCAACAACTCTACCGCTACGCCACCGTGCCGCTATATATAGGCAAGAGTGACTCAAGACGCTGCGTTATAAAAAAGACACAAAGTGTTGGAGTATCATGACCTCCAGAGATACTGCCTGACCCACTGAGTTACTCCAGAACTTTGTATCTTTCAAAGTCACAGGTGTTCTTTCTGAGGATCATGGTCAATAACACCTCACTTCTGACATTCTCAGGCTTCTTCAACACTCTCCTTGATTTCTGATTCAATGGAGACTTTGCTGGGAATGGTACATTATTCTATATTAACATTTCCTGAACACCACCAGTAGATGAATGTGGCATTGTTTGGAATAAAGGAGGAAAATACTTCAATTTTCAATTGATGTTGCTCCTTTTACAGAATACTGCTTTGGGGTTTGGAGGGAGAGATAGATCAGCCATGATTGAATGGTGGAGCAGACAATGAGCCAAATGGTCTAATTCTACTATTCCTTATGACCTTATGACCTTATGAATAAAAGGCAATACAGCTATTATAGATTCTGGGAAAGAGATGTGTGTAAGATATATGCAACTGACTAAAGAATTGGCACATTAGAACTGTAATCAATGGCATGAGGACATACAATGATCATCATCTGCAGTATCATCAACTTTGTTGCTTAATATAGAAACATAGAAACATAGAAAATTGGTGCAGGAATAGGCCATTTGACCCTTCGAGCTAGCACCGCCATTCAATATGATCATGGATGATCATCTAAAAATCAGTACACTGTTCCTGTTTGTCCCTGATTCCTTTAGCCCTAAGAGCTAAATCTAACTTTATCTTGATAACATCCTGTGAATTGTCCTCCACTGCTTTCTGTGGCAGATAATTCCACAGATTCACAACTCTCTGGGTGAAAACGTTTTTCCTCATTCTGGTCTTAAATGGCCTACCTCTTATTCTTAAAATGTGACCCCTGGTTCTGGACTACCCCAACATCAGGAACATTTTTCCTGTCAAATCCTTTAATAATTTTATACATTTCTATAAGAACCTCTCTTATCTTTCTAAATTCCAGTGAATTGCAGCCCAGTCGACCCATTCTTTCATCATATGTCAGTCGCGCCATCCCGGGAATTAACCTGGTGAGCCTACGACACGAATCACACCTGAACTGTTTAATGAGCTGAAGGAAACCCCTGTTGGAAAAAAAGGAGACCTATATCCGTAGAAACTTTTTAAATGCAGACAATACCTCCTCTTGCAGCATATTCATCAGGTTATCATAATGTCCAAGGATCCGCTGGGGGCGACATGTTCGAATAGTTGCACTTTTCCACGCTCCCGACCTGTTCACCTCCAACTTTTATTATAGCTCAGCCTAAGTTTTATAATTACCCATAAATATTTAAACACCATTGACAGCACCTCTCCACGCCGTAAAGATGCCAGGCAGAGGAAAGAAAGAGGAGCAAAAGATGGAAGACCTGACGACCAGCACCGGCATGGCCACGCTAGCAGCCATGTTAACAGAGCACAAGGTATCGCTACTGGCAGAATTCAACGCAGCGTTCACCAAACTAGAAACGAAGCTGGACAATATCCAGACCACAATTTTAGATCACCAACACCGTCTTTCGTCATTAGAGACTTTTGCTGATACCACCAGCCAAGACATACGAGCTATAGCGACAATGCTAACTACGGTGACCGAAGAGAACGCCAAGCTAAAGTCTAAGCTTATCGGCCTGGAAGGCAGGAGTCGCCGAAATAACATAAGGATAGTCGGTCTCCCCGAGAACATCGAAGGCCCCCAAACAACAGCTTTTTTCTCTCAACTCCTGCTCGAGACTCTTGGCGAACACACACTGGAATCAGCCCCGGAGCTAGACCGAGCCCACCGTACGCTAACAGCCAAGCCAAGCCCTGGTGAGAAACCCAGAGCAGTTGTGATCTGCTTCCATAGATACCAGACCCGCGAGTTGGTGGTGCGTGAGGCTCGGAGGCAGAGGGGTAAGCTGAAGTACAAGGATATCCCGATCCACATTTTCGAAGACTACTGTCCCGAGATAGTTGAACAACGCTCCGCGTACCGAGACGTTATGAAGGAGCTGTACAACCTGGGTCTCAAACCCTCCCTTCATTATCCAGCCAAGCTGTTCATCATGGCCGGGGAAGGAAAGAGGCGACGACTAACATCTCCTGAGGACGCTCAGGATTTCATCTCATCTTACCGTCGACGCAGACCGGGACCCACAGACGACTGACTTCGCTCGGTACGTCTATATCCGAGTGGCATAGGGGTCCGGTTAATCTATGGTTTCACTAACTTTAGCTTGACTGCTCTTAACAACTAGCCATTGCTAGCGCTCGGCCTTGCTGATTATACTAGACCCCTCAAGAGAGTCAAGAGTATATTTAATTGTCATTTGGACCCCTGGAGGTCCAAATGAAATGCCGTTTCTGCAGCCATACATTACACACAAATAGACCCCAGACACAACATAATTACATTTTACATAAACATCCATCACATAGCTGTGATGGAAGGCCAAATAAACTTATCTCTCCACTGCACTCTCTCCCCCCCCGATGTCAGAGTCAAAGTCAAAGCCCCCGGCTGGCGATGGCGATTGTCCCGCGGCCATTAAAGCCACGCCGGGTGGTGCGAGGTCGCACACCGGGTCTTGATGTTGGAGCCCCCGGTGTGCGCTCGCAAAGTCCCGCATTCCAAGCCGCGCGGGGCAGTGGTGCTAAGCCCCACTCCAGGAGCTCTTCGACCCCGCAACTCGGGCTGGAGAAGTCGCCGTTGCAGGAGCCCCGAAAAGCGGTCTCCCTCCAGGGAGCCGCGGGCTCCCGGTGCCGCCGTCCGCAGACCCGCAGCAGCAGCCTCCGACTCAGCAGCAGCAGCAGCAGCGGCAGCGGCAACGCTCCTCCACCGCTCCACCCGCTCCGGTCTCGGCCAGCTCCGCGACGGTGAGGTGAGTCGGCACCTGAGTCCCCGGCTTCTTCCTGTTGGAGGCCGCTCCTCGTTGCAGCCCCAACGACAGCTGAGACCCGACGAGAAAAGGTCGGGTCTCCAGTGCAGGGAGAGATTCAAAAAGTTTCCCCCCCCCCCTCCCACCCCCCCCCCCCCCCCCCCCACACACACACCCCCAACATAAAATAACAAAAACTACATAAAAACACAGACAAAAAGTAATAAAGACGCGGACAGGCTGCAGAGGCCGCTGCTGACCAGAGCCGCGCCGCCTACCGGATGTCTTGAAATGTATGAGGCTGGTAAGAATTCACCACGATTCGTGACTATCTTATACCAACTTTTCCTTATAATGTTTATGTGTAATCATACTTGAAAGGTTCTTCACCTGCACATGCTATAAAATTGGGCTTAAGGGACCCACTTTGTGGTTCGTGATCAGGTCTCTGCCTTCTTGTTTTTAGCATTCAGCCTGTTTATTTTAACTAGTCTTCCTAGCAGACTGTCTGGGGCTGATAAGAGCTCATTACAGCCAAGGCTGTGTTATACCAATCTGCTCCTACAGCGTTTTTGTTTAACAATACTTAATTGATGTTCTTTTGCCCTGCGCTTTAATCCAAGAGCCCAGTTTGCAACTCGCTAACTTCTCTAATGGTAACTCTTTCTTTATACCTTGTCGATTTTAAGATATACTATGTAATACCAAAGGAAGCTATTCTTGCTCCACTTATACATTGGCTTGCTTATTCAGTATCACCATTTTGTTAATTTGCTTTGTCTTATTATTACTATCATCATTACAACCATTACCATTAGTGTTAGCAATGACATTGGCAGTACAACTATTATGGCAATTATTTCAACTTTGTATTTATTTATTTGTTTATTTTACTTTATTTCTACTTTCTATTTTTCAAATTATTATTATCATCGCTATTATTATTATTATTATTATTTCTACACTCATTCCATTTTATGTTACTTTACTGACATTGAACGATTTTGTTGCTTTGGGAGGTGGAAATATTGGGAGTTAAGATCGGATATCTCCATGCGGATGCGAGGACAACGCACCTTGGTGCAATGGGCACTCAAGTTTCAGTTGGGACATTGGGGAATCTCAGGTCCGGGGACTCAGGTTTGAAAGATGGTTAAGTGATATGTGTCCCACTTGTTTGTTGTGTGTATACGTGTGTATGTATCTTTTTTTTAATCACTCCTTCTCCCCCCCCCCCCCACATCCCCACTCTCGGCAGCTGGTTTCGATGCGCTCTTCCGTTTTGTGCAGTACTACAGCGCTCTGCCCACTCGCTTGGATATAGCTAAATATGGCCAACACAAACGACACTCTTAGATTTCTCTTGTGGAACGTGAGGGGGGTGGGAAGTCCTACCAAGGCTGACAGGATCTTGGCCCACTTGCAGCAGCTCAAAGGCGAAATATTTTTTATTCAAGAGACCCACCTTCGTAACAGAGAGGTAACACGGCTTAAGAGAGGCTGGATTAGCCACTTATTTCACTCGAAATTTAATGATAGGGGTACTGCTAAACTGATTCGTAAAAATGTTATGTTCGAACCACAGAAAACGGTGGAGGATCCTGCTGGCCGCTTTGTCATGGTGTCTGGCAAACTGCAAGACACACTTGTCATATCGGCCAGCATTTACGGTCCCAACTGGGATAACAGCTCATTTGTAACCAATTTTTTACATCTCTCCCAAATATTGAAAATCACCACGTCATTGTGGGTGGAGATTTTAATCTGGTCCAAGACCCTATACTGAACAGATCTTCGAACAAAGCCTCTAGTAACTAAATCAGGTAAGACTCTGCATGCTTTCGCCAAACAACTTGGGCTCACTGACCCATGGAGATTTACATTCCCCACGACTAAATTATTTTCATTTTCTTCCCACGTGCACCGTTCCTATACCCGTATAGACTTCTTTCTCTTAGATAACAGACTGCTCTCCAAAATCAAAACCAGCGAGTATCATAGCATCGTAATATCAGATCACGCTGCAACCTCCCTCGATCTCCACTTTCGTATATGAACCAACCCCTTTAAACAGTGAAGGTTCAACTCCTCATTATTAGCAGAGGCTCACTACATGCAATTCTTGCACTCCCAAATCACCTTATATTTTGAGCTGAATGACTCGCCGGACATAGAAAGAGGTATACTCTGGGAAGCTTCAAAAGCCTATATTAGGGGCCAACTTATCTGTTTTGTCTCCAACCTGAAAAGAACCGAGACATCCCAAACGGCAGACCTGTTACAAAAAATAAAGGACATTGATGATAAATATGCATCTGACCCAGACCCTAACCTTTATAGAGAACGCCTTAGGTTATAAACAGACTTTGACCTCACGTCTACTAATAAAGCTAAGCTACGACTGCTTAAATCTAGGCAACACTCTTTTTGAATCTGGGGATAAAGCTGGGACACTTTTGGCCCATCAGGCCAGAACCGAGGCGACTTCACGGCTAATTCCAGCCATTAGATCCAGCTTAGGGGAGATTCATACTGATCCTCTTAGAATTAATGAAGCATTTGCTAAATTCTACGCTGAACTATACGTTTCCGATTGTCCTCCCACTGCAGGTGACATGCTCAGTAGTATGACGTTTCCCCGAATTGACGATGAAGTCACGAGAGACTTGGATGGTCCCATAACTGTTGCTGAGGTCCAAGCAGCCATCACATCGCTGCAAAGCAAAAAGTCACCCGGCCCTGACGGTTTCACTGTAGAATATTATAAAGCTTTCTCTGCTCTCCCAGCACTAGTCCTGAGAGATATGTACAATGAGGCGTTTTTACATCGTCGCCTACCGCCCACCTTGTCGTGGGCTACTATCTCCCTAATTCTTAAAAAGGAGAAAGATCCCATGCTTTGTAGTAGCTATAGACCAATGTCACTCCTGAATGTGGACCTCTCTAAAGCCCTTCAACGAGTGACGCCCTCTATTATTTTGTTAGACCAAACAGGGTTCATACCAGGCCGACAGTCTTCCCATAATGCTAGGCGTCTCTTTAACATCATCCATTTACTGAGCAGTGAGACCCCGGAGATAGTGGTCTCCCTCGACGCCGAAAAAGCTTTCGACAGGGTCGAGTGGAGGTACCTATATGAGGCGATGGACAGGTTTGGCCTCGGTAACAATTTTATTCTTTGGGTCAGTCTATTATACTCGTCCCCGGTGGCCTCAGTACAAACAAACGGCACACTGTCGCCCCACTTCCCCCTTCAGAGAGGTACCAGGCAGGGTTGCCTGTTATCACCACTTCTGATTGCTGTCGCGATAGAACCCTTGGCGGTCTGGTTACGCTCAGAGAAGGGCTTTAAAGGTATTACACGGTTCGACACAACTCATATAGTCTCATTGTATGCGGATGACCTGCTCCTGTACATCTCGAACCCAGTCAGCTCTCTCCCTGTGATTACGAATATTTTAGAACGGTTTGGCACGTATTCTTGTTATAAACTTAACTACCAAAAGAGTGAGCTATTACCGATTAACTCATTGGCTAAGCAGCTCCCTCGCTCTTTAACCTCATTCAAATGGGTAGAGGACGGGTTTCGCTACCTCGGCGTCTGTATCACAACACCCTTATCTGATATGTTCCGCACAAACTTTCTGCCTCTGGTAGAGAAAGCTGAAAGAGATTTTGACCGCTGGTCAGTTTTACCACTATCCCTCGTGGGCCGGATAAATCTGGTCAAGATGGTTGTCCTACCCAAATTCCTGTATCTTTTCCAGCACGTCCATATACTTATCACTAAATCTTTTTTTGATAAATTAGAAAGGACAATATCTAAATTTTTATGGGGTAGCAAACCGGCTAGAATCCGAAAGGCAATACTGCAGTCTCCTAAGAGTGACGGCGGTTTGGCACTTCCTGACGTTAGGCGATACTATTGGACTGCCTAACTTGCAAAAACTCCTGTATTGGATGGATGATGATTGCGACCACCTACCGACCTGGGTACACATGGAAAAGGCGAGTTCACATCTCCCGTTGCGGTCTGTCCTATGCTCCCAACTCCCCCTTCCTATAACATCTGTGGGTGCAGGCCCAATTGCGTCCCTCTCGCTCAAGATATGGAGTCAACTCCGGAAAAACTTCGGTTTACGAGGCCCTTCCATCTTGACCCCACTGCTTAAAAACCACATCTTTAAACCTTCAAGTACAGACTAAGCATTCAAAACCTGACATAGCAACGGTATCAGTAGTATCAAAAACCTATACAAGGATGGCATCTTTTCGTCTTTTGCGGAGCTCTCGTCCAACTATAGCCTCCCAAACTCCCACCTTTTTCGTTTTTTCCAGATTAGGGATTTTGTGAAGAAGACATTCCTCCATTTCCCAAATCGCCCCCTGAAACCCTGACCGATACCATCTTAGCTCTAGATCCCAACCAGAAGAAATGCATCTCTGTTTTGTATAACTTGTTAGGGTCGGTTATATTGAAACCTCATACCTCATTAAAAGCTGCGTGGGAGGGCGAGCTGAATACGAAACTAACAGACCAGCAATAGGACTCTGCCTTGGATTTGATCCATTCTTCCTCCATATGTGCCCATCATGGCCTAATCCAATGCAAAGTCCTTCACAAAGTCCACTACACAAATGCAAGATTATCTAGAATTTACCCCGCTGTTAGGGACACCTGCAACAGATGTAATAAAATCCCCTGCCAACCATAGCCATATGTTTTGGTCTTGCCCTAAGCTAGCAGCCTTTTGGAGGAGTGCTTTCAACTTGATAAGCAAAGCCTATGGCCAGACTATTCCTCCAAACCCACTGTCAGCCATTTTCGGTACCCTTCCCAACACTCTCTGTTGCGGTGAAACGGGTTCTAGCTTTTACAACCTTGTTAGCCCGAAGACTGATCTTGCTTAACTGGAGGCTCACATGTCCCCCGACACACACCCGCTGGATTAAGGAGATGCTTTACAATTTAAAGCTTGAAAAACATAGGTTCTCTCTCAAAGGCTCTACCAAGTCTTTCCTAGATACATGGAACCCTTTCTTGGAACTTGTTAACTCTCTCAACTTGTTCCCGGACTCGGAAGAGGACTGAGTGCTCTCCACCATTGTTCTGCTCTACAGCAGCTGCTCTCCCCTTAACCCCACCCCCCCCTCCCCCCCCCCTCACCCACTTATTTATTTAATTACTTACTTATTTACTGTTATTAGTGACCCCCTTTTTTTTCTTTTTTTTTTTTTTTAGTACTTTTTGTTTCGTTTAACTTACCATATTTGTGTGGATGTGTATGTATGTGAGTGTTGGTTGTCCCCGTTTGGTTCCAACCTGATTCGGGTGGGTTGAAGGTGGGTAAGGGTAAGGGCTTTGAGGGTCGCTTACATACTGTTGCACAATTATGCCTTGACTGTCACTGTCTGTTATCATTGTATGTATGCAAATTGCTGTGAAATTCAAATAAAAAGATTTAAATCATACTGGCCAAGCATCACTCTTCTTTGCAAGAGGGGCTTCACCAACTGACACCTCTTCTTGCTGCTGCTGATAGCAGTAGATGTACTTTTAGTAACATCCACCTAACTTGTTCCTTCCCTGCTCTCACGGTTCAGAATGATTTTTTTTTAAAAACCTGGGAGGCTTTTATTGTAAGAAAAAAAAACTTTTCTCTGCTAAAAGAACTCTGCAACTATGATTGAGCATGCCCAAAAGTGATAGAGGTCACATGCTTATGTTAATATTAACCTTTTTTTCATCTAGTTTTATTCCACCAGGGAGGTCTTATCTTCCACTATCTGCAACCTCCGGTAACCACCTTCAACTAGTATCGCAAACGGCTTCAAATAAAAAATTACCGATTTTTAAAACGGTAACCTATTTTTAGTCGAGGCCTGTTTTGAATTTTTTGAAAGAATCGCCAGAAGATAGAAGAAGCTCGACTACGCGGAAACCACTTTCGACCATTTGGGAAAGTGACAATAACCTCCGGGAACCTCACGGAAACCTTGGGTGGGGCGCATGGTCTCCAGAGGTTTCTGTTCAGGTTTCCTAAGTGGGACAGGGGCATTAGCAACAGAGCACTAACTACAATGACCTGTTTTGCACAAATACCTTGCTCTTTGCACCGTTTTTCTTAACACTGCCTTTTAGAATTTATGTGTAATTTAAGTACAATTTATGTTTTCATTTGTTGTCCATCCAATTCATTACCCTCATCATTTTATCTCTGAATCTACAAGGTTACCCCTCAGTTTACTAAATTCCAAAGAGAATAAACCCTGCCTATTTATTAGTAAGTTAAACCAGAACTTACCAGTTTGAAGATTGATCTTTATTTTTGAGGAGTAACGTTGAGGGATTACGTGAAGACCCCGTCCAGTACGCATGCATGTCAATCTTCAAAGCAGCGGTGTGAAATCACAGATAACAGCTGTTGAACTGAACATAGTAAGATAAGAGAACCATAATACCAGTTGAACTTTATGATAGAGGGCTCGGAGCGGAGGGCACGTAATCCCTCAACGTTACTCCTCATAAAATAAAGATCAAACTTCAAACTGGTAAGTTCTCATTTAACCTTACTATTTTACTTTGGAGTAACGTGAGTGACTACGTGAAGATTTTAAAGCTCTGTGATTTCATGCCATGGAACCGAGTCCAGGCATCATACACTGCATCAGTAAGCCAATGATGAGTGAACATTAAGAATGCATTCAGACATGATATAGATATAGACATGTTGATGCTATTAATGAATAATAGTGGCAATAGTAACCTCCCTCACCCTGGAGGAAGTATGAACCATACCTAACAGAGTTGGCAAATACCCCTGATCTGGCAATAGGTTTATTCTGGATATTTGGACAGGTCAATAGATTGACCATCCTGCAACTGCTAGGATGTGGTCCATCCCTGCTGCTGAGGTAAGCCGGTCCTGGTGGAGTGAGACTCAATGTCAATGTACACTCCTGTATATGCCAGACCCATATAACCATCTGGAGAAGGTTCGTAGTGATTGCTTCTAACAAGATTTGCTGTAACTAATAATATTCCTGTCAGTCTATAAGGCTCTTAGGAACCTTGACATACTGGTGTAAATACAAAACGGCACCAATATGAAGCCGTTGGCACCACTGCCAGCGGCTCGAAGGCGAATCCTCCGCCGTCCGTTCCCCGTGGTCTCCCGAGCGGGTTGTCCACCAATATGAAGCCGCTGGTTTTACTGCCAGTGGCTCAAAGGTGAATTTACCGCCGCTCGCTGCCCGCATTCCGCGTTTCCGAGCGCCTAGGTCCATGGGCGGGATTCCCCGTGAACGGGGTTCCCTGAAGTTCGAGACTGGGGTTTCCCCTCCGTCCCGACTTCCCCGGACTTTTAGCAGGACCTCTACGTAGAGGTTCCTGCAAGAAGATTTAACCTGAAAGTTAAAAAAAAATCTTACCTCAGGTCTGTTACTGGCAGGAGAATCACGTTCACCCTGCCAGTCATCACGCAATGCGATAGACAATATGGCACGCATGCGTACTGGACGGGGTCTTCACGTAGTCACTCACTGACTCCCAAGTAAAATCTCTATTCATGAGTACAACCCTCCATTCCAATAACATCTGGGTGAATCATTTTTCCCTCTCTCTATTGCTACCATATCCTCCCTGTAGTGTGGCAGCCAGGGTGGCATGGTGGTGAATTGGTAGAGTTGCTGCCTTACAGTATCAGAGACCCAGGTTCGATCTTGACTACGGGTGCTGTCTCTATGGAATTTATAAGTTCATCCCGTGACCATGTGGGTTTTCCCCAGGGTGCTCCGGTTTCCACCCTCACACCAAAGACGTACAGGTTTGTCGGTTAATTGGCTTAGATAATGATTTTAAATTGTCCCCAATGTGTGTAGGATTAGTGTATGGGGATTGCTGGTTGGCTGTGGGTAGGGCCTGTTTCCGGGCTGTATCTCTAAACGATACAAAACTAAAACTTAACAGAGCTCTACAGGAGACTCTAACCATTGGTTTCTGCAAATGCAACATGACATCTCATATTTTCACTTATACTCAATATGTTGGCCTCTGCAGGGATGCATGCCATATGCTTTTTTCACAACTCTATTCACTTGTATCGCCATATTCAGGGACCTATGGGTATGCACCCCAAGGTCTCACTGTATATCATTGCTCATAACTGCTTCCTATTTACTCTATATTCTTACCAGAATTTGTCTCCAAAATGCATCAACTTACACTTGTCTGTCACTCCTGCTTTTTGTGTCTATCTTGGATTAAATTCTATCTGCATCGTTCCACCCAACCCTCCAGCTGATCTATACCCTGCTTTAACTTTTGCTCTCTACAAACCCATCAATGTTTGTGTCTTCTGCAAACTTACTATTTATACCACGCATTCAAATGCAGGTAAATTATATATATTACAAACAACAAAGGTCTCAATACTGATCTGTGAGGTACACCACATGTTACAGATTTCCAGTCAGAAAACAACCCTTCACCATTACCCTCCACCTCCTTTAACCAAACCATTTTGGATTGTGATTGTCAATACACTTTGCATCCTTGGTGTTTCAATCTTCTGGACTGCCTACTGTAATCCATGTCTACTGCTCTGCCTTCCTTAAAATCAGTAAGATTTATGAGCCATGATCAATCTTTCACTAATGCATGCTGATGCCCCCTAATCAGCCCTTGCCTTCCCAAATGAACCCAAATCCTCAGAAAAGGACACAAATTGCATGAGTAAGTCAACAGATCAGTCAGCGTCTCTGGAGAACATGGATAGGTGATGTTTCAGGTCGGGACACTTCTTAAAAATCTTTAGAACCGTCTTCAACAAATTTGTTACCACTGAGGTATGGTGGAGATATTTAATGCTAACAGAGGAATATCAGCTAGAACATATTGTGGTTTTCCATTCACTACAACTAGACAATTGCTTGCACACTAGCTCAAGCAATGTTTTTGCCTCTCTCTGCTTTATTATATCAATCAGACTATTCAAGAATTGTTACATGATGGAATGACATTGGCACTGAGTGAGTGTGATTGTAACACAATAACATTGTTCATTTTCCTTCTGATGACATGCCAATTTTGGGACTTGCTGTTGAAGCTGAAATGTCAGATTACTCAGCTCATTGGCAATGTCACTGTCATGCCTAGGTGGATGAGGGCATGATTCTTCTTGAAACTTAGCTAAATCAATCAATCAGCCTTCATTTCAAACAATAATAGGTGCTGTCAAAACTATGTAGGGCGCGTAACAAAGACAAAAACAAATTACTGAAGAACTGTCAACTCACAGATTGTGAAAAAGTCAAAAACTGTTGCAGACAGAGGTAAATTGGCAAATGACAGAAAGATTCTGTGCAGACACTTCCAAAGGGTTGTTTAGTTGGGCTATGTGCTTTGACAATGGGATCTGAATCTGCAGCCTTGTTCCTCTTAAAAGGCAAGAGATAAAATAGCCTATGCAGCTTCCTTCAAAACAAATTTCAAAAGAAAACTGGACGTTTTCAAAAGAAAACTGGAAGCAAAAGAATGGGGGACCTGAGGCGTCAGGTTCCACATTCAGCTCACTTCTTACAGAGCATTGAAATGAATACATGACAAGATAAATGCAATCTTACGGCAAGCAGACCTGGAGTGCACAATATAAGCTGCAAGGCTAGGGATTGTAAATAGCCAGGTCTGAAAGCTTTTCGATTAACTAGACAAGGATATTTTTCCAAGACAAAAGAATAAACGAGAGACTTGTACAGAGACAACACAGAACATCCCAAAGTGGCAGGTGAAATGAAAAGAGTATGCATCAGCTTTACCTTTCAATATTAATACCATGAAAGAGGAACAACTGACAGAATCATCTGTAAAACTCATGGTGTCGTAAAATTGTAAGCTTAACCATCTTTTGTGAAATAAAAAATGCAGCACCAAGAAATAACATAGGAAATTTAGAAGAAAATATTTTAATCAGAGTGCAATGTGGAAAATGGTGTCACGGAAAATGTGGCAAATTTATCTCAGAGAAGGTACGATAGGGGGGGGGGGGGGGGGGGGGGGGGGGGGGGGGGGGGGGGGGGGGGGGGGGGGGGGGGGAGCAAAAAGGGGGTTATCCTTAAAATGAAAGAAAATGAAAGATGTGAAGAAACTTGAGTGGGGTAAAAACTTCTGCATGGACTGGGTGAGCTTAATGCCCTGCTTGTGCACTGTATCTAATTCCATGCGCCAAATATATCCCGAGGGCTAAATAGAAAGATTCAAGCAGTGAAATAATTGGCCTAACATCATAACATGGAACAGGCAGTCTAGGAGAAGGAATTGTTGATTACAAGAATTACATTTTATTAGTTTCTGCTTGATAAGTCTAATGGGAGGTATGGATTTATTCTATTTAACCAGGATAAAACAAACTCTGAGAAAATCTATTAAAGGGATGCACAAATTGGCAAAATAATGGAAAGAGCCCACAACCTAGACTCTGTAATGAGGCAAAACAGATAAGCTAATGTAATTTGTAAACAGAAAGATTTCCAAGAGTGGAAGGCTTGATAGCAGTATACTCTCGAGTATACACAAGGGAAGCATGTACAGAAAAGAAATTAAACAGGGAGGAACAAAGTACTTCAGAATTATAATAAAAAACTAGCACACTGGTGTGTAAAAATTGGATTGTGTCTGGCCAATGTTCTTGCTGCTGTACTGTCCATTCACAACTTTCTCTGAAAAAGGTTTTGCTGAAGATCATTTCTGGGTGAAATCATGCCAGGCATGAAATTGCATCAGGCATTTCGGTACTCTGTTCATGCTTTTCCTGGTGTCAGGCATACGTGAAATTAAGTAATTATTTGCATTACTCCTACTTCTGTCCTTATTGGCATAAAATGGAACAGAAAACTCCAGCATGATATGTGGAACAGCCACAGTAGGGCCAGGAGCACATTGTGGTAGTTTGTGACTTTATCTGCTCTGTAAAGGGATAATGCTGACAGGGGACACCATGCTGGCAACGGGACACCTTACTGTGTTCCTTCAGAACTCATTGCAGGCTGATCCAATGCCTCCCAATGTCCACAGAGTGAGGTACATGTGGTGGTATTGTTACTTTCCATGTTTAGCTTTGTGCTTCAGAGCTGACTCTACAGGCAGTACTCCAATATGAGAGGCATCTTTATTGCTATGGCCAGTTTAGTTTAGTTTAGTTTAGTTTAGTTTAGTTTAGTTTAGTTTAGTTTAGTTTAGTTTAGTTTAGTTTAGTTTAGTTTAGTTTAGTGTCACGGATTTGTCAATGATTAGTCAGTGAACTTCAGGCAGGAAAGTCAGATGTGTACATGAAGTCACACCTAGATTGTGATCAGGTCCCGACCTGAAACATTACCTATCCATGTTCTCCAGAGACACTGTCTAAACCGCTGAGTTACTTCAGCACTTTGTCTTTTTTTTTGGTAAACCAGTATCTGCAGTTCTTTGTTTCTCAATGGGTTTGCATGCTTGGATTTTCTCATGCTGCCTTTATTGACTGTCTGCAGGAAGAATATCAGCCATGCTCTCAAGCCTGATCTCTCTGTGGAGTTTGAGATCACATTGAGTCACAACTTCATTTCCACTGTTTCTTTCCAAGTGACCGCACTGTGTCGACAAATTTGCAGCCCACTGCAGCATCCGAGAGGTCATCCAGGCACTGTACCGTATTTGCACTTAAATTATTTAATCCAGTTTGATTTCAGTGCGGATCAAGTAGTGTCACAGGCAATGAGATTAGTCTGCATTGCCTTCCCGACTTTAGGCAACTGCTGATAATAATCTGAAACTTTTCCAGTCACTCAGTTTACAATACAGTAAGTTTTGAGATGAGCAGCATTCCCTCAACTAGTTTAGTTTAGTTTATCATTGCGTGTGCAGAGATGCAGCAGTGAATTGCCTGCACGGCATGCTATCCAGTCACAAGATGCTTTACACAAGTACAATAGATCCTCTTCTGGAACAACACACAGTGAATCACGACATTCAGGTCCCAATTTGCAACTTCCAAGTCTCTGAAAACTCTGATCATGAACCAAGGAGATATGTAATATCTGAGGTTGTGAGGTTATTCATTTTGGTGGCAACAACAGGAAAGCAGACTATTATCTAAATGGTGGCCGATTAGGAAAAGGGGAGATGTCATGGTACACCAGTCATTGAAGGTAGGCATGCAGGTGCAGCAGGCAGTAAAGAAAGCGAATGGTATGTTAGCTTTCATAGCAAAAGGATTTGAGTATAGGAGCAGGGAGGTTCTACTGCAGTTGTACAGGGTCTTGGTGAGACCACATCTGGAGTATTGTGTACAGTTTTGGTCTCCAAATCTGAGGAAGGACATTATTGCCATAGAGGGAGTGCAGGGAATTCTATTAAAGTTCACCAGACTAATTCCTGGGATGTCAGGACTGTCTTATGAAGAAAGACTGGATAGACTTGGTTTATACTCTCTAGAATTTAGGAGAATGAGAGGGGATCTTATAGAAACTTACAAAATTCTTAAGGGGTTGGACAGGCTAGATGCAGGAAGATTGTTCCCGATGTTGGAGAAGTCCAGGACAAGGGGTCACAGCTTAAGGATAAGGGGGAAATCCTTTAAAATCGAGATGAGAAAAACTTTTTTCACACAGAGAGTGGTGAATCTCTGGAACTCTCTGCCACAGAGGGTAGTTGAGGCCAGTTCATTGGCTATATTTAAGAGGGAGTTAGATGTGGCCCTTGTGGCTAAGGGGATTAGAGGGTATGGAGAGAAGGCAGGTACGGGATACTGAGTTGGATGATCAGCCATGATCATATTGAATGGCGGTGCAGGCTCGAAGGGCCGAATGGCCTACTCCTGCACCTAATTTCTATGTTTCTATGTAATTTCTTATATTCTCACTATGGAGCCAATGTCCTGACAGCATTGGATCAATGAAGTAGGGGTTGGCCTGGCCCAGAGCGATGCTCTCTGCTCCTTCCACTGCTGCTTTGTTCAGTTACCACAGGCTGTGCTCGATTCACTCGCTGTTGCAGAGCCTCTCATGGCTGTCTCCATCAATATGGTGAATGCTATGTTTCTGAAGACTCATATGATTCCTTCATCCTGAGTGAGATTGCACTGGCAGACATATTCAGTGCCAGGTATCACCCAGAAAAATGGATCCTGGTGACAAAAGCTATTCTATACTTCCCTGGCTCCATAATCTTCTTCGTTTTGTTTCGATTAGTTTTGTTTACCGAGGTACTGTGAAAAGCTTTTGTTGTATGCTATCCAGTCAGCGGAGAGACAATAAATGATTACAATTGAGCTATTCACAGTGTACAGTTACAGGATAAAGGGAATAACATTTAGTGCAAGATAAAGTCCAGTAAAGTCTGATTAAAGATACTCCAAGGGTCTCTAATGAAGTAGATGGTAGCACAGGACCACTCTCTAGTCTAGTTGTTGATATGATGGTTCAGTTGCCTGATGACAGCTGGGAGGAAACTGTCCATGCATCTGGCGATATGCGTTTTCACTCTCTCTTGTGGTCCCTTGTGGTCAAGAGTTACTTCCTTCCACTGCAGTGAAGAGTAGAAGTTACCTGTGCATAGCGTGGGTGGGGTTGTTGCAAAGCAGCTACTGCAGACTTAGCAGAGTGAGGTGTGATTCAATCATAACGGTTTCAAAGGCAAAGGCTCCATTACCCAAGCCTACCCACTCATACAGGAGCACACACGGACCTCACTCACATTCTTATTGCATGCAGTGCATTCGATTCACGGAGGACCATAAATATACAATCCTCCCTACACAATTTCCCCAGCTCCACATTCATCCCTCTTCCCATCACCGTCACTCCTTCAATCCCCTTTCTCCAAGTCCCTCCGACCTTCAGTCCCCACCTTCCCATGATCCCTCCCCCTCCCTCCAATGTTTTCCCATCATAATTTCACTTGATTTCCCGCCTGCACCATGACTCACCTGCCAGTGGTCGTCTACTCTCTCCTGTGATGAGACATCTTCGGTATGACCATCATCATGTGCATGCTCCTTGGATGACACAGCAGCCACACAGCTCCAACAACCTGGGTTTGATGCAGACCTCGGCTGCTGTCTGTGTGGCATCAAGTAGAAATAGGTGGGAGTCCACGTGGGGCACAGAGGAGGGAAGAAGGGATTGGAAAAGGGGAGGGATGGAGATAAGGAGGGGGGTAACCCTCCCACCACCCCTCATCCCCACAACTCTCCCCCATCTGGCTTCACAATCAGCAACTCTTCAAGCTTGTCTCACACCTTCCTTTCTTATCTATGCCTTTTGTTCCAACCATCCCCCCCCCCTCCTCCCCGGCCTGTGTCGACCTATTACCTGCTACCCTTTGTCCTGCCGCTCCCCTCTCACTTTTTCCTGCTTTCATTCCCCCTCTCCTTGCAATCACTCTGCAGTAGGACCTCAACAAGAAACATCACCTATCCATGTTCTCCAGAGAAGCTGCCTGACCCGCTGATTTACTCCAGCACTTGGGGTCCTTTTGTCTATTAACCAGCATTTGCAGTTCTTTGTTTCTATATATTTTTTACTTCAACTAAGGGAAGCATAAATGTATTGAGTATAACAATACAATAAATGTATTGAGGATGTAACGGTGGTAAAAACCATCAGGAGGCGTGCCAATCAGAAACCTTGGCTAACTGGGGAAGTGTGTTCCCTACTGAGAATCCGGAATGCGGCATTCAAATCTGGGGACAACGAAGCATACAAACTGGCAAGGGGTAACCTATCCCGGGGGATCAGGGAAGCGAAGAGGCTGTACGGACAAAAACTCAATAGCCACTTCGCAAATGACAAAGACACACGTCGCTTGTGGCAGGGATTTCAGACCATCACTGACTACAAGCCCCCCCCCCCCCCCGCTGCGGATATGCCAAAACAACCCCTCCCTACCAGATGAACTGAACGAGTTCTACGCACAGTTTGAGGTTAAAAACAGCACCCAGACACGTGCACTACTGCCATCTCCCAGTGACCAGTCGCTCAGGCTGCCCGCAGCCAGAGTTAAAAAGGCCTTTGCCAGCGTCAATCCACGCAAAGCTGCAGGGCCGGACAACATTCCTGGATGCGTTCTAAGAGACTGTGCCGAGCAACTGAAAGATGTCTTCACAGACATTTTTAACATCTCACTCAGCCAGGCAGTAGTGCCCAACTGTCTTAAGAGTGCCACCATCGTCCCTGTCCCGAAGAAACCAAACCCAGCCTGCCATAATGACTTTCGACCAGTGGCCCTAACACCCATTGTAATGAAGTGTTTTGAGCGACTAGTTATGCAGCACATCAAAAATAGTCTACCTGCCGACCTAGACCCACTGCAGTTCGCCTACAGAGCCAACCGATCCACAGAGGACGCAGTCTCAACAACACTGAACCTCGTATTGTCACATCTCGATCAGAAAAATACCTATGCCAGGATCCTCTTCATAGACTTCAGCTCTGCTTTCAATACAATCATTCCGCAGCAGCTGGTGGAGAAGTTGGAGCTGTTGGGGGTTGATGCTGGCACATGCAACTGGGTCCTGAACTTTCTGTCCGCGTTTTTATTATTTTTTGTCTGTGTTTTTATGTAGTTTTTGTTATTTTATGTTGGGGTGTGTGTGTGTGTGGGGGCGGGGGGGGGTGGGAGGGGGGGGGGGGAAACTTTTTGAATCTCTCCCTGCACTGGAGACCCGACCTTTTCTCGTCGGGTCTCAGGTGTCGTTGAGGCCGCAACGAGGAGCGGCCTCCAACAGGAAGAGACCGGGGACTCAGGTGTCGACTCACCGTTGCCGTCGCGGAGCTGGCCGAGTCCGGAGCGGGTGGAGCGGTGGAGGAGCGCTGCTGCTGCCGATGCCGCTGCTGCTGCTGATGTGAAGGCTGCTGCTGCAGGTCTGTGGATGACGGCGCCGGGAGCCCACGGCTCCCTGGAGGGAGACCGCTTCTCAGGGCTCCTGCAACGGTGACTTCTCCCGCCCGAGTTGCGGGGTCGAAGAGCTCCTGGAGCGGGGCTTAGCACCTCTGCACCGCGCGGCTGGAATGGCCGCGGACTTTGCGAGCGCACACCGGGGGCTCCAACACCAAGACCCGGTGTGCGACCTCGCACCACCCAGCGTGGCTTTAATGGCCGCGGGACAATCGCCATCGCCAGCCGGGGCCTTTGACTTTGACTCTGACATCGGGGGGGGGGGGAGAGTGCAGTGGAGAGATAAGTTTATTTGGCCTTCCATCACAGCTATGTGATGGATGTTTATGTTAAATGTAATTATGTTGTGTTTGGGGTCTATTTGTGTGTAATGTATGGCTGCAGAAACGGCATTTCGTTTGGACCTCCAGGGGTCCAAATGACAATTAAATTGACTCTTGACTCTTGACTGTCGCAACGGCAGCAGACAGTCAGGGTGGGCAGTAGGACATCAAAAACCATAGCCGTGAGCACTGGCTCACCCCAAGGCTGTGTCCTAAGCCCCCTTCTGTTTAGTCTGCTGACACACGACTGTACTGCCAGACTCAATAACAACTTCATCAACAAGTTCGCTGATGACACAACAGTAGTGGGTCTCATCAGTGACAATGATGAATCGGCGTACAGGATGGAGGTGGAGCTGCTCACAGGTTGGTGCAAATCCCACAACCTCATTCTTAACGTGGGAAAAACTAAGGAGATGGTGGTTGACTTCAGGAGGGCGGGGAAACAACACCATACACCTCTGCACATCGACGGAGCTGATGTGGAAAGGGTCAGCAGCATAAAGTTCTTAGGACTACATCTGTCTGATGACCTGACGTCCACGGCCAACACCACAGCTCTGGTCAAGAGAGCCCAGCAGCGACTTCACCCTCTCCGAAGACTATGTAAAGCAGGCCTCCCCACCACACACCTACGGACTTTTTATAGGGGGACTGTCGAGAGCACACTGACATACGGCATCACTTCCTGGTTCGGGAGCTGCAAGGCGTACGAACGGCACCAACTGGACAGGATAGTGAAGACCGCAAGCAGGATTATTGGTGCTCCACTCCCCTTCCTGCTGGACATATACAAGAAGAGATGTATCAACAGAGCCATCTCCATCATCAAAGACCCTTACCACCCATCGCATGACATTTTCTCCATCCTCCCATCTGGGAAGAGGTACAGGAGCATTAGCTGCAAAACCAGCAGGATGCTCCTCAGCTTCTTCCCACAGGCTATAAGACTGTTAAATGGACTTTGCCCCCCTGCCAAGTATCGCGCACAAACCCCCACACTGCAGCAGAGCCACTGTTGTGCCGCTGCCGGTCGGAACGGCTGTTGAATGTTTAGTAGAGTGTTAAATTTGTTCATGACATGTATTTTTTAATTTTAATTCCTATTTATTTTTTAATGCAAACTGAATGGACACTGGTTGAGCAACGTTTTTTTGTTTCCTCTGGGTATGCGAATACTCAGGAAATGACAATAAAGATTTACAATTGCCTAAGTCAGCACAATGCCACAACTGGCAGAGTGGCTGCCTCACAGCGCCAGGGACCTGAGTTTGATCCTTGAGTGCTGCCTGTATGAAGTTTGCATGGCTCCCTGTGAGCCCATATGTTTGCTCCCAGTGCTCCAGTTTCCTCCCACATCCCAAAGATGTGTGGGTGTGCTGACCAATTAGCCTCTGTAAATTGCTCCCTAATGAGTAGGAAATGTGTGCTAAGGAGACAATTCATAGATCGAGGGTGCACAGGTGATCAATGGTCGGCGTGGACTCAGTGGACCGAAGGGTCTGCTTCCACACTGTATCATTCAGTCAATTCGATCATTCAATCAATTTGATCAATCAATATATTTACCGGGAGAAATCAATTGAATTTGCATAAAATGCTGAGTTATGGAAAAAGAGCAGGAAATTGAAGCCATCATTGCTCTGCTATCTACTGGTGGGTATCTCTGAATGGTAAAGGCATTTAAAAACTATTAAAGATATGACAGATATTTTAGTTGACAAAGCCTGCTCCCTGCTTTGGATCTTGACCTGTATTGTATTGTATTCAAATTTATTGTCATTGTCTCAATTTGAGACAACGAAATGAATTTGCCTTACAGGCAGTATCATAAAAAAAATAAAAAAATAAAAATAAATAAATAAATAAATAAATAAATAAGTAAATGAATAAATAATAAAACATATTAAAAATAAAATTGAAATTGAATTAAAAAAAAGCACAAACACAGAAAGTCCACGGCACAACATAACATAAATGGCACCAAGTTGAGGAAGGCACCATAGTCCAGCCAGCCTCCCCTCCGTGTTCATCCGTGGTCGGGGCCTTCCGAGCACCCGCAGTCGCCACCCCGGTGGCCTGATGTTCAGGCCCTCACGCCGGGCAGGTGGAACGCCGACGCCGAACCCCGACAGTGAGCATCCTCCTCCTCAGCAGCCTGGACCTCCTGATCAGCTGCCTCCCGCTGCCGGGGTCCGCAGCTCCCGAGTCCACAGGCTGAGCCGGGCAGAGTCGCAGGACCCCGCGTTGTTGATCAGCGCCACCCGCGTTGGGAGCTCCGCAAACCGCAGCTCCAGGATGTTGGTGCAGCAGGTCCAGCACTCCGGGCTCCAGACGGCGACCCCCGGTAAGGCATCGCCAGCCCCGCGAAGTTTCAGCGCTGTCCCGCCGCTGCTGGAGCTCCGGTCGATCCCGGCAGGAAAGGCCGCGCCAATCCAGGTAGGTAGGCTGCTGTGGGGGGAGGGGGGGGCGAGGACGCGACTCGAATAATAGTCGCGTCCTCACCAAGAAGCGGCAGAAGGACGGTATCCCCCGCACCGTGCCCTCTTCCCCCACATAAAAACACAAAAAAACCACAAAAAAAACACTTTTACATAACTAAATAAACAAAAAAAACAAAAAGATACCGGGCTGTAGGTGGAGGCTGCTGGCACCAGCGCCACCGGAAGTACAACACCTGATATGGCACATCATGTTCTGCGGAGATGCTCCCTGACAATAGGCAATTGACAATAGGTGCAGGATTAGGCCATTCGGCCCTTCATAGAAACATAGAAACATAGGTGCAGGAGTAGGCCATTCGGCCCTTCGAGCCTGCACCGCCATTTAATATGATCATGGCTGATCATCCAACTCAGTATCCTGTACCTGCCTTCTCTCCATATCCCCGGATCCCTTTAGCCACAAGGGCCACATTTAACTCCCTCTTAAATATAGCCAATGAACTGGCCTCAACTACCTTCTGTGGCAGAGAGTTCCAGAGATTCACCACGCCCTGTGTGAAAAATGTTCTTCTCTTCTCAGTCCTAAAGGATTTCCCCCTTATCCTTAAAATGTGATCCCTTGTCCTGGACTTCCCCAACATCGGGAACAATCTTCCTGCATCTAGCCTGTCCAACCCCTTAAGAATTTTGTAAGATTATATAAGATCCCCCCTCAATCTTCTAAATTCTAGCGAGTACAAGCCGAGTCTATCCAGTCTTTCTTCATATGAAGGTCTTGACATCCCAGGAATCAGTCAGGTGAACCTTCTCTGTACTCCCTCTATGGCAAGAATGTTTTTCCTCAGATTTGGAGACCAAAACTGTACACAATACTCCAGGTGTGGTCTCACCAATACCCTGTTCAACTGCAGTAGAACCTCCCTGCTCCTATACACAAATCCTTTTGCTATGAATGCTAACATACCATTCGCTTTCTTCAGCGCCTGCTGCACCTGCATGCCTACTTTCAATGATTGGTGTACCATGACACCCAGGTCTCGTTGCATCTCCCCTTTTCCTAATTGGCCACCATTTAGATAACAGTCTACTTTCCTGGTTTTGCCACCAAAGTGGATAAACTCACATTTATCCACATTATACTGCATCTGCCATGCATTTTCCCACTCACGCAGCCTATCCAAGTCACCTTGCAGCCTCCTAGCATCCACTTCACAGCTAACACTACCCCCCAGCATCAAGTCATCCGCAAACTTGGAGATGTTGCTTCGAGCCAGTACCGCCATGCAATGTGATTATGGCTGATCATCCACAATCAGTACCCCGTTCCTGCCTTCTCACCGTATCCCTTGACTCCAATATCTTTAAGAGCTCTATCTAACTCTCTCTGGAAAGCATCCAGAGAATTGACCACCACTGCTTTCTGAGGCAGAGAATTCAACAGATTCACAATTCTCTGGGTGGAAAAGATTTTCCTCATCTCTGTTCTAAATGGCTTACCCTTATTGTAAACTGTGGACTCCCCCAACATCGGGATCATGTTTCCTGCCTCTAGCGTGTCCAATCCCTTAATAATCTTATGTTTCAATAAGATTCCCTCTCATCCTTCTAAATACCAGAGTATACAAGCCCAGCCGCTCCATTCTATCAACATATGACAGTCCCGCTATCCTGGGAATTACCCTTGTGAACCTATGCTCCCAAGAATGTCTTTCCTCAAATTTGGAGACTAAAACAGCACACAGGTGTGGTCTCACTAGGCCCTGTACAACTGCAGATGGACCTCTTTGTTCCTATACTCAACTCCTCTTGTTATGAAGGCCAACATGCCATTAGTTTCCTTCACTGCCTGCTGTGCCTGCATGCTTACTTTCTGATGAACTGATGAACAAGGACCCACAGGTCTTGTTGTACTTTCCCTTTTCCCAACTTGACACCATTCAGATGACAATCTGTCATCCTGTTTTTGCCAACAAAGTGGATAACCACACGTATCCACATTAATCTGCATCTGCCATGCATCTGCCCATTCAAACAACCTGTCCAAGTCACCTTGCATTCACATAGCATCCTCCTCACAGTTCACACTGCCACCCAATGTTGTGTCATCTGCAAATTTGCTAATGTTACTTTTAAACCTGCTGATCTGCTAAGTTACTCCAGCACTTTGTGTTATTTTGTGTATTAACCAGCATCTGCTGGAGTAGTTCCTGAGGACTGGAGGGTAGCTAATGTAACCCCACTTTTTAAAAAAGGGAGGGAGAGAGAAAACGGGGAATTACAGACCAGTTAGTCTAACATCGGTGGTGGGGAAAATTCTGGAGTCATTAAAGATGGGATAGCAGCACATTTGGAAAGTGGTGAATTCATTGGACAAAGTCAGCATGGATTTATGAAAGGTAAATCATGTCTGACGAATCTTATAGAATTTTCGAGAATGTAACTAGTAGAGTGGATAAGGGTGAAACAGTGGATGTGTATATCTGGACTTTCAGAAGGCTTTCGACAAGGTTCCACATAAGAGATTACTATGCAAACTTAAAGCACACGGTATTGGGTGTTCAGTATTGATGTGGATAGAGAACTGACTGGTAGACAGGAAGCAAATAGTAGGAGTAAACGGGTCCTTTTCAGAATGGCAGGCAGTGACTAGTGGGGTACCGCAAGGCTCAGTGCTGGGACCCCAGCTATTTACAATATATATTAATGATCTGGATGAGGGAATTGAATGCAACATCTCCAAGTTTGCGGATGACACAAAGCTGGGGGGCAGTGTTAACTGTGAGGAGGATGCTAGGAGGCTGCAAGTTGACTTGGATAGATTGGGTGAGTGGGCAAATGCATGGCAGATGCAGTATAATGTGGATAAATGTGAGGTTATCCACTTTGGTGGCAAAACAGGAAACTAGACTATTATCTGAATGGTGGCCGATTAGAAAAAGGGGAGATGCAACGAGACCTGGGTGTTATGGTACACCAGTCATTGAAAGTAGGCATGCAGGTGCAGCAGGCAGTGAAGAAAGCTAATGGTATGTTAGCATTCATAGCAAAAGGATTTGAGTATAAGAGCAGGGAGGTTCAACTGCAGTTGTACAGGGTCTTGGTGAGACCACACTTGGAGTATTGCGTACAATTTTGTTCTCCTAATCTGAGGAAAGACATTCTTGCCATAGAGGGAGTACAGAGAAGGTTCACCAGACTGATTCCTGGGATGGCAGGACTTTCATATGAAGAAAGACTGGATAGACTCGGCTTGTACATGCTAGAATTTAGAAGATTGAGGGGGGATCTTATAGAAACGTATAATATTCTTAAGCGGTTGGACAGGCCAGATGCAGGAAGATTATTCCCGATGTTGGGGAAGTTCAGAACTAGGGTCACAGTTTAAGGATAAGGGGGAAAATCTTTTAGGACCGAGATGAGAAAATCATTTTTTACACAGAGAGTGGTGAATCTCTGGAATTCTCTGCCACAGAGGGTAGTTGAGGCCAGTTCATTGGCTATATTTAAGAGGGAGTTAGATGTGGCCCTTGTGGCTAAAGGTATCAGGGGGTATGGATAGAAGGCAGGGATGGGATACTGAGTTGGATGATCAGCCATGATCATATTGAATGGCGGTGCAGGCTCGAAGGGCTGAATGGCCTACTCCTGCACCTAATTTCTATGTTTTTATGTTTCAGATGGACTCTCTCTCAGCAGGGGGGGGGGGGGGGGGGGGGGGGGGGTGGTGTAAAGAGAGAGAGACCTTCCACATCTGGTCAAGCAAGGACCACTGTGAACAGTAGGAAATAGACTATAAACAATAGGTGCAGGAGTTGGCCATACGGACCTTCAAGCCAGTACCGCCCTTCATTGTGATCATGGCTGATCATCACAACTCCATTCCTGCCTTCTCTCCATATCTCCTGATTCCGCTATCCTCAAGCCCTATCTAGCTCTCTCTTGAATGTTTCCAGAGAAACGGCCTCCACCGCCCTCGGAGGCAAAGAATTTCACAGACTAACAGTGTGAAAAAGTGTTTCCTCATCTCCGTTCTAAATGGCTTACCCCTTATTCTTAAACTGTGGCCCCTAGTTCTGGAGTCCCCCAACATTGGGAACATGTTTCCTGCCTCTAACGTGTCCAATCCGATAATAATCTTATATGTTTCAATAAGATCCCCTCTCATCCGAAATTCCAGATTATACAAACCCAGCCGCTAGATTCTCTCAGCATATGACAGTTCCACCATCCCAAGAATTAACCCTGCACTTCCTCAATACCAAGAATGTCCTACCTCAAATTTGGAGACCAAAACTGCACACAATACTCCAGGTGTGATATTCAATTCAACTTTAATGTCATCGCACACATACAAGTATGAGTACAACGAAATGCAGTTTTGCGTCAGTCCATAGTAGTTGTACATAAAGAAAAAAAAAAAATAGAAAGAGAGAAGATACAGAATAATCAAGAAATACAGAATAATTAAACAATGGGGATGGAGGGACCAGAGAAATCTATCGGCGGGACTCCGAGTTCAGCAATGTGATTGTATTGTTGTAGAAGCTGTTCCTCATCCTACTAGTACGTGATCTGAGGTTCCTGTACCGCCTCCCTGATGGGAGGAGGGCAAACATTCCATGGTTGGGGTGTGAGGGGTCTTTGATGATCTTCCCAGCCCGTCTCAGACACCGTTTGCGGTGGAGGGCATCCATGGCAGGGAGCGGATCACCGATGATGTGCTGCGCGGTTTTCACCACCTGTTGTAGTGCCTGTTGTAGGGCCCTGTACAACTGCAGAAGGACCTATTTGCTTCTATACTCAACTCCTCTTGTTATGAAGGCCAACATGCCATTCACTTTCTTCGCTGCCTGCTGTACCTGCATGCTTACTTTCATTGACTGATGAACAAGGACCCCCAGATCACGTTGTACTTCCCCTTTTCCCAACTTGACACCATTTAGATAATAATCTTCCATCCTGTTTTTGCAGCAAAGTGGATAACCTCACATTTTTCCACATTAAACTGCATCTGCCATGCATCTTCCCACTCACCCAACCTGTCCAAGTCACCCTGCATTCTCATAGCATCCTCTTCACAGTTCACACTGTCAACCCAGCTTTGTGTCATCTGCAAACTTGCTAATGAACAAACGTGGGTGTTGATTCCCCGACTAAGCCATTATAATTTAGCCCGTAGTAATTCACCAAGCACAGGGATTTCCTACATTATAAAGTCTGTTTCTAAACATGCCAATAAAACTGGTAGCTTATCCATTGCACCACTCCTTCATCTGCACCTGTCCTAGTTTGTGATTACATTGACATCTGCATCTGATGTGACAGTGCCTTCTGTGACCTCAACCTGCCTGCTGTTTTTACCACTACTATTTTGCAGCTTGTTCTGTCTGCAGTTCCTTCTCTGTTATCCTTTCTATGGATTTCCACCTGTTCTGCAGATCTCGTTTGTTAAATCTGTATAATGCACGATAGAGACACAAAGAATTGCAAAGTACACAGAGCTGGAGGAACTCAGCTGTGTCAGGCAGCATCTGTGGAGGCCTCAATCTGCTGGATCTCCCAATTGCTAACCATTCTAACTCCTTCCGATTGCTTGGGCAGCTTGTAGCCCAATGGAATGAAGATTGAATATTCCAATTTCAAGTAATACCTCCCTATCCGCTTTTTCTTTCCTGTAACCAACTCCCCCCATTTCTCCCATTATTTCCCACAGCCTGCATCATATTGCTCCTATAGACATTAATCTCCCATCCCTGAGCCTTCATTTCCCTTTCATTCCCCCCTATTTCACCTTTACCCTGTCATTTTTCATCTGTATCCCTCCTCTGGCTCTACATTTCATTCTTCCTCTCTCTTTATCTAACATTGTTTTGTCTTTTTCTCACCTCTAGCTTTGTGACTTATTCCACCCATTTACCTATAAAACCTCTCTTACGTGTATCCTCCTATCACTTGTCAGGCTTTGTCCTGTCCCACCTCTGTTTTGCAGCACTCTCTGCACCCGACTGCAATCAGTCTGATAAAGGGTCCCAACCAGAAATATAGTTGTTTCATTCCCTCCATATATGCTGCCTGACCCACTGAGTTTCTCCAGCACGTGTATTTTGCTGTATTATGCAATTAGTCATTTGAAGCTCAGCTGATTCCTGTTGTGCTATGATATAATTCCCATACATGTTGGTTGCCAATTGTGCAACAAAGCTGCAGCAAATAAAAGTGTAATTGTTCCAGTCATATTCAATGCACATGACAAATAAGCACTCTTGACTCTTGACTTCCATTTCCAATCTCTTATCCATTTTACCTTATATTGATGTGGTTGATTTCTCCTCTGTTACTCCTCTGTTTTTATCGTGGAGAAAGACAGGAGGACAAAGGAACTTTGGGCAGACCCAGGGAGTGTCTTGAGAGCAGTCAATATTACAGTCAAGGAGGTGGTGAGTTGTGCTAATGAAAGCAAACATCTCCCAGGCCTGATCAGATATATCCCAAGACTGACTGGGAAGAAAGACTGGATAGACACGACTTGTACTCGCTAGAATTTAGAAGATTGAGGGGGGATCTTATAGAAACTTATAAAATTCTTAAGGGGTTGGACAGGCTAGATGCAGGAAGATTGTTCCCGATGTTGGGGAAGTCCAGAACAAGGGGTCACAGTTTAATGATAAAGGGGAAATCTTTTAGGACCGAGATGATGAAAACATTTTTCACACAGAGAGTGGTGAATCTCTGGAATACTCTGCCACAGAAGGTAGTTGAGGCCAGTTCGTTGGCTATATTTAAGAGGGAGTTAGATGTGGTCCTTGTGGCTAAAGGGATCAGGGGATATGGCGAGAAGGCAGGTACAGGATACTGAGTTGGATGATCAGCCATGATCATATTGAATGGCGGTGCAGGCTCGAAGGGCCGATTGGCCTACTCCTGCACCTATTTTCTATGTTTCTATGTTTCTAAGACACAATGGGAAGCTAGAGATCAAATTGCAGGAACTCTGGCTGAGATTAATGAGTAGTCATTAAATGCAAGTGAGGTGCCTGAAGTCTATAGGGTGGCAAATGTTGTGCCTCTATTTTAATGTAGATAGGACATGTGGTTGGTGCGGGCAAGTTGGGCCAAAGGGCCTGTTTCCACACTGTATGACTCTATGACTCTATTTGAAGGACTGTATATTTCTGAAAGATTTCCTTGCATGAGAACTCCCTGCACAATGTTTGTCAGGGTGAACTAACAAAATAATTACAAGCACTGAGGCCTTATTCAGATCATACATGACATTTCATCTACATGAAATGCCGTTCACCCTCATCCATGTTTAAGAAGCTCCAGATTGTCTGTGCTAGTAGTACAAATAAAACCTCTTTAAGTGCAGCGCAGCAGCTTGCGATAATAATCGATCGTCCATGGTAAAGACTGACTCATCTGTGATAATGGTTGATCTGCTGAGATAATGATTAATCCATTGTGATAATGTTGGTTTGCCTGAGCTAATGGTATGTCCTCTGTGATAATGATAGATTCCCTGTGATGCCAATCTATTCCAATCGCTGAATCATAGAATTGTCTAACACCATTCTGCCCAGCATTATTAAACTAGCAGTTATTATAGCATTCTCATAAATTCAATTTTCTGATCTTTTTCCATAACTCTGCATATTATGCAAATCAATGCAAATTACTTTTCCCCTGTAAAGACTTTGATTGATTCTGTTTTCACAAGACCTACAGGCAGTAAGTTCCGCTTTGTATATAATCCTTGTTTCAAAGACTTTTCCACAAATTTCCACACTCCCAATATACTTTGTCCCCAGGTTAAAAATTAATGCCCTCTGGTCTTCGAATCATCTGCTGAGTGGAACAACTTATATCCAGTGTGAAACAGTTATGAACTTGAATACCTCTATCTCCTCTATCAATACCGAGGAAGGCTGTCAAAGTATACAGTGGGATATAGATCAGCTCAGGGAATAGGCGGAGAAATAGCAGGCAAAGTTAAATCTGAGCAAGTATAAGGAATGGCACTTTGGAAGTTTTAATGTAATGGGGAAATATACAGTTAATGGTAAGACCCTTAACATCGTGGATTTACAGAGAAATGTTGCAGTCCAAGTCAACAGCTCCCTGAAAATGTCAACATGGACAAATAGAGTACTAAATAAGCTATATAGTATGCCTGCCCTCATCATTAGAGGCTTTGGGTATGAGAGCCAGGAAGTCATGTTACAGCTTATACAACTTTGGTTAGCCTGCTTTTGGAGTATTTTGCACAGTTCTGGTTGTCCCGTTACAGGAAGTATGTGGAGGCTTTGGAGAAAGTGCATGAGAGGTTTACCAGAATATCGCCTGGGAGTAGTTGGACAGACTTGGATTGTTTACTCTGGAGCATCCGAGGCTGAAGGGGGAGACCTTATAGAAGTATATAAAATTATGGCATAGATAGGGTAGACATAGAATCTTTTTTCCCAGAGTGGTAATCTCAAATATTAGTTGGCATAGCTTTAAGGTGAGAGGGATGTATTTAACACGGCAAGTTGAGGATGCCTGGAACATGCTGCTGGTGGAGGCAGATATAATCACGACATTTAACGTTTTTTTAGTTCGGCAACTGGACATGCAGAGAACGGATGGACATGGATCATGTGCATATTGGGTGGCATGGTGGGGTAGCGGTAGAGCTACTGCCTTACAGCACCAGAGACCTGGGTTAGATCCTGATTACAGGTGCCTATCTGTACAGAGTTTTACGTTCTCCCTGTGAACCGCGTGTGTTTTCTCCGAGATCTACGGTTTCCTCACACACTACAAAGACATACAGGTTTGTAGGTTAATTGGCTTGGTATAATGCAAAATTGTCCCTAGTGTGTGTAGGATAGTGTTAGTGTGCGGGCATCACTGGTCGGTGTGGACCTGGTGGGCCAAAAGGCCTGTTTCTGCGCTGTATCACTGAACTGAACAAACAGAAAAGATTAATTTAAATTGGCATTGTGTTTGGTACAGACATTGTGGGCTTGTTGCTGTGCTGCGCCTTTCAATGTTCTATGTTCTACGTTCATTCAGAAGGTCAGGCAGCACCTATGGGAAGAGGAACAGCCAATGTTTCACATCTGTAACCTTTCCATGGAACTTATGGTTTCTGTCTTTCTGTCTTTGAATCATGCTCTTTGGTCAATTTGCCTCCTTATTCTTTCTGTGGGAAATTTTATAAATTCACAATCCTTTCTGATAATGATGGATCCCTGAGATAATGATTCATTTATGTAGCATTCCCATGATGTGCAGATGTTTGTAGCCAGCCAAGTGTGCTTCTGTTCAACCCAAACTCTGTATCGGAGGGATATTGAGCCCAAGCTTGAGTATTTTATCCTTTCTACTTTCCCAATCACCTTGAATCAACTTTGTGGCTAAAATTGCCCACATAGGGCAGAAATCTCCACAGGAGTTTGATTGCTTATTTCCTAAATTGGAAAGCAAGTTTGTTTCAAGACTCAAGCTCATTCGCTGGTCATCAAAAGGTCCATTATAACTGTTTTATGTTGATTGAAAGAATGATATAACAGGCAGATTCCTGCTCTGTCCACTTTGATAAAATCAGATTAGACTTATTGTTTGATATTTGTGATATATTTCAACAAAGGAATTTCCTTTAACAGCATTAGATGTATTTTCAATCTTTAACAATGTCGTATCCTGCTCACGATAAGTATTCATGAACCCATTTTGTATGTGAAATATATGAAGTTGCTTTCTCTAAAAAAAAATGTATCCCTTGTGATAACTGCAGTCATCTGGTTTTGCATTTCAGCATGCTGCTTACATAAAAATATCAGCCCTGGAAGAAGGAAGAGGGCATTTGTTTCCTGAAGCTCACTGCACCATTCAATAAGATCATGGATAATCTTTTAGGTCAATAGTACTTTTCTACCCTATCCCCATATCCATTTATAGTTCTGCTATTTGGAAATCGCTCGATCTCAATTTGTAATGTAATCAGCGACTGAGCTTCTAAGTGGTGAATTCCAAATTAGAATTCCAGTTTCAGTTCTAAATGGTTCATTCCTTATTTTGAGACTGTGGCTCTGCACTCTGGTTTACTCAGCCCAAGGAAACATCTTCAACTCTACATCAGTTAAGCCCACAGAAATTATTTTACTATTCAATGAATTCATATTTCATTCTTCTAAACACAAAAGGATAAGAGGTCTAGACAATTCAATATACAGTCATGGAGTCATAGAAGCAATATGCCTTTCAGCCCAAATGGTCCAAATGTTCTCATATTATTGATGCAACATCTAGAACCAATCAGGTGAATCTCATCATACTACCTTCATAGACATTATATCTATTTTTTAGCCAGGAAGACCAAAATTGTATAGAATCCTCCAGATGTGGTCTTTCCACCATCTTATATATTTGTATTGTAACATATTTATTCCTATACTCAAATTGCCTTACAATAAAGGGAATATGAAAACAGTAATAATTGCCTCCATAAAGTGCCTGTAGAATTTGCATGCTTGTTTTTGGTTACTTGACCACAAGGACTCCCAATTCCCTTTAAACATCAACCTCTCAAGATAGAAAACATACCCTGTGTTTTTGCCTTTTCATACCTTTCCATATAACACTTCATCTGCCATGCTGTTGAACATAGTCTTAGCTCGTCTGCATCTGCTTAACACCTCTTTGCAGTCCCTATTATTATTATTAATATTCCCAGTTTTGTGCAAATTTGGAGATGTTATATTTGATCCCCTCGGTCAAATTGTGCTCAGTTGGGGTGCATGCACTGATCTCAGTGTTCTTCAGTAGCTACAGCCTGTAGTCTCAGTATCTGTTTTTTTTCCCCAGCCTTTGTTTTCTAGCTGTTAATCAACTCTCAATCCACACTCATATTATTGACAATCCATGCTCATTGACTTTGCTTAAAAACCTTCTGCACAGTAAATTATTGAAAGCCTTCCCAAAATCTTTATGCATTACATTCACTAGCTCCTCCTCATCCATTCACTTGCTATAACCTTAATGAATTCCAGTAGATCAGTTAAACACAATTTCCTTCTCATTAATTCATTGTCTCTGTTCAGTCACATTATTTCCTAAGTGTCTTAATTTCACATCTTTCATTACAGATTCCCAGCTCATTATTTCTACTTCCCATGAGCTATAATCTACGTGACCCTGAGGTTCTAAGCCTTTTGAATACTACGCCTCGCATCTAACGATTTAAACTATGTGTAGAATAAATGTCTAACGTTCAGCTCTGTCACTCTAGCGCATCAGAAAACCTCATAATCACAGAACCGCTGGAGCACAAATGTTTATTGTTTATATCCCATTGGCAATGCCGCGAGAAATCATGTATCTTTGGGGTTTTTTCCAAATCCTGAATGCATGAAGATTTATTTCAAAAGGCTCCACAAATAAAGGAGCAGAAATAAAGCAAATTAGCTAGTTTGTGACAGAACTTGGGGGTGATGCAGTGGCATAGTGGTAGAGTTGCTGCTTTGCAGTGTTTGAGACCTGGGTTCAAGATTCAAGATTCAAGATAGATTTAATTGTCACATGTGCCAGATGGCACAGTGAAATGAATTCCCATACAGCCATACAATAAAAAATAAACAGGACTCAACACACTATAGAATTTAACATAAAACATCCCCACACAGCAGAATCAAGTTTCCCACTGTGTGGGAAGGCACCAAAGTCAGTCTCTTCCTCCACTGTTCCTTGTGGTCAGGGCCTCCCCAAGCCCTCCGCAGTTGCAGCTACGGGCGGCCCGATGTCCAGGACCGCTCGCCGGGGTGATACAAGTCCGACGTCGGGGCTGCAGGACGTCCTCAGCAGCATAGATACAGAGTCAGCCCCCTCCTACCGGAGTCAGCGGCTTCCAATGTCCGCAGGCCGCGCTGGGTGGAGACTGCTGCTGGAGACCCTCTGCAAGGAGCCCCAGGACTCCACGATGTTGTTCAGCGCCGCCTGCGTTGGAAGCTCTCCGCACCAGAGCTCCACGATGTTCGATCCTGACTATGGGTGCTGTCTGTATGGAGGTTCTTCGTTCTCCATGTGACCGCGTGGAATTTTTTTCCGGGTACTCTGGCTTCCTCCCACACTCCAAAGATGTACAGGTTTGTAGGTTAATTGGCTTCAGTAAAATGGTAAATTGTCCCATACTAGTGCATGGGATGATCACTGGTCGGCGCTGACTCGGTGGGTCAAAGGGCCTGTTTCCACACTGTTTCTCTAAAGTCTAAAGTCTAAAGTTGCTCAACAACAATTCTAACATGGGGTGTAAATTGCCCCTAGTACATGGAGTCATATATGAAGGAAAAGAGACCTACAGCCATTCTGCCCTTTGACACCATCTACTCTGGGGGTGGAAGAGATAAAGGGCACCTATTCTCTTCTCCTAACTACCCACTTAACTTCCCCTCCACCTCCAGTTATAGCAAGTGGCATGGGAGAAAGGCTTGTTTTCCTTCATCTATGACTATGTACTAAGAGCAATTTACATCCTATGTTATGATTATCCATAAAATGGGATGTAAACTAACAAAATAATTTGCCCATATTTGGGTTGTGGGAGGAGCAGCTGGAGGAAATCCACACAGTCACATGGGGACGTGCAAACTCCACATGGACAGCCACAGAGGCTAGGATTGAACCAGTGTCACTGGAGCTGTGAGGCATCAGCCCTACTGACTGTGCCATTGTGTCACCCCTAACTTGTGGAATAATGAATTAACCTAATACTGGAAATGCTCTGGCTAAGATCAGATCAATAGACTGTAGGCCAAAGTTTAATCTTGTTAACAGCTTTATTTTTGGGGTAACAAAATGATGAGAAGTCACAGTCCTAGATAAGGGTTGAAAGCAATTGAACAGAAGGAAGTACATAAGCAAATATTTAGTGATATTTAAAAATAATTAAATCACTCCACAATATAACTTTGTGTGTTAAATTGGCAGGTCAGCACATTCAAAATTATTATCATATTTCATATATTTCATAGTATGTATGAATACTATGAAATAAACATTATAACTCTACACATGATTTATCTGACTCAAACCATTTAATTCTTGAATATCAAAGAGGAGCCCTTCAACGTTCTCCTTAATCCTGATGAATTTGTACTTCAACTCTACCTTCTTCCTTTGGGTCAGTCTCTTAATGCTCTCATTTCTGATTTTCTCAACCTTGATTTCTGTTCTCAGAGTTCTAATTGGTCCAGTAACAATAACATAAAGGATATGATAGATGGGTTTTACTGCTTTTTAATATGATTAGCTTCATAAATCAGCCAGATCTAATTTTACCATTATATTCCCATTATTTTTTTAATCCATGATCATCATTCCTTTATAAACATGATGCATCCATTTATCAGGTACTCAGGGCTGTTGCTGAGCTAACAATTTCATTGAAAACATCAATCAATTGTGATTAGCTTTCTAGATTAGCACAAATGACTGTATTTTTTAATCATTTTGGTTAAGGATTGAAGATGCCATATCAACACTTATGACTTAAAATCTCAGTGACACCCTAGTCAATCTGACAGAACGCTTTTTATTTGCACAATGGGGATTTTCTGTTGAATCTCAGGCAATGTTACATTGGCAGAGTAAAAGTGGCTTGGTAGATATCATAGGGTATTGTCCTTATTTTTCTGAAGAAATTGCACGAATAAAGTCCAGACTATAATCAAAACGTGTCTCAGATATTCTGGTACTCTCCATATCTCACCAACCTACCTTTTCCTTTAGCATCCTTCTTTTCCTTAAGGGCCTGGCCCGCTATACGAGTTTACCCAAGAGCTCTCCCGAGTTTAAAAAAAATCAAACTCGTGGTAAGTACGTAGAATGTACGTAGCAGGTACGTCGGAGCTCAGGACGTCTCTTAGCGGCTCGTAACGCTAACGGCAAGTCCTCGAGAAATGCGGTAAGCTTGTGAAGTTTTATCAACATGGTGAAAAATGTCCACGAGAGCCCCGAGGTCCTACAAGCGGCTATTACCGTAATTCTCCAAGTTCGAATCAGGGGAAACTCGGGAGAAATCTTGAATTACCTCGTACAGTGGGACAGGCCCTTAAGTGAGATGCGGTCCAAGAATAGAATATAATTTTCCGGTGCTTGAGGGAGGTTTGGCTCTTCAGAGATAGAACAGCCAAGAATACAGCCTACAAGTGAGAGAGAAAAAAAATGGGTCAGGGTTTCCACCTGTGTTGGGATAAGAGGTCAAGGAAAGACCATTTAATTGAGACCCATTTTAATTGAATCATGAAAGAGGAAGGAAGTTGCCAATCCAGCAATGGCAGAGGTGACTATAACAAGAAGACGTAGGTACATGATAAGATACAGGGGGTTTTGAGGGGATAAACAGAAGATCTATTGGAGTTTGAAATCTAATGCCGAAAGGGCCTTAGGCTGTGGGCCGAGCATCAAAAATGTGTCTAGAAATCAGTTTTCGTGACCCAAGTCACCAAACTACATGAAATTTTCCACAGATTTAGATGAAATATAATTAAGAAGGATGTCATAACTCATCATTGCCAAAAGTTGCACATTAATTAAACTAATTAGAAAATTAGACCAGTTTATTTTTTTTAAATATTGGGGGGGGGGGGGGGGGGGGAGAAGGATTTGATTAAAAATGGGTACATAAGGAGTGGATACTTGGAAAGAAAAGTGAAATCTCTACCGAAATGGAAACGATCTCGGCGATTCTGCGTCTGGTTTTGGCGTAGCAAGGAATCAAAGGAAGAAAGGCGGCCGGCAGCCGGACGGACGGACTCCGGACGGCGGCAGCCACACAGTTTGATAGATAGATAGATAGATAGATAGATAGATAGATAGATAGATAGATAGATAGATAGATAGATAGATAGATAGATAGATAGATAGATAGATAGATAGATAGATAGATGAACCTGCCTAATTAAAGGGTCAGGAGAAATCCTCTAGGTTTCCCCATTTACGGAACCCCGCTGACTGCCGAAGTGGGGAGAGTGGGGGTGACGGCCATAGTGGGACTGGGGCAGTGCCAGAACCGTAAGAGACCTGTCTTATTTCTGATGTAAATGTCACATCCTGGCCAAGAATCGAATGCTCTGATGTTTACTCGATGAATATTCATTTTAAGCTCCAATGAGCTTATATTTATGTTTTGATAAACAGAAGATCTACCCCCCCCCCCCCCCCCCCCCCCCCACAGATGGAATGCCTTTGCAAATGAGGGACTATTACCTTTAACCTAAAAAAAATGAACCTTAAAAAAAGTGTTGCGATTGTTTATCTCTAGTTTGTGTGTGTGTCTGTGTATGCCTTTCAAACGTGTATGTATCTGTGGTTGTAAGTGTGTATGTACATGTGGATGGATGTATGTGTGCATGTATGTTTGGATATGTACATGTATGTCTGCGTGTGAATGAATGTGTGGATGTGTGTGTGTGCGGATTATGTGTGCATGTATATGTGTGTTTGCATGCATGGAAGTGTGTGTATGTATGTATGTGTGGATCGGTGGGTGGATTGTCGCAGTCATTCACCGGCACGCCATTATCATAAGTAAATCACTCAGTGTTTAAATAATTTGATCAAATAAACAGTGAAACGATCCACATTAAAATAAAACTTTATATAATCATTTTTTCCCACAATTTATTTCTTTTGTGTATTTTGAACCTTTACAAATGATGCAATGCGCTGGTAGGACATGCCTACGGTCAGTGTGCTCGACAGTTGCTGTTTGTTGACTTGTCATGGATCGAAGCAGTCTCGTTGGGGCCGGCTCATCTGCTTCACCATCAGGAACTGCCTCTTGAGGTGACTCACCTGCTTCAGGCTTTTCAGCGTCTTTAACTCAATTGAAAGAGGAAAAAGAAAACAGAAAAGGAATGAAAAGTAAAATAAATCAACACCATCAAATATATCTTATCATTTTTCAAAGTAACATCATATGACCATAAGTAAAAAGATTTATTGTTTGAGTCCTATCATTATGTTTTCTTCCTTCTAGACTTTGCTATAGCTCGATTTATTGTTGTTATGTTGCAGAAGTGACAGTAGCACTCTGCATGATAACCCGGATTACACCGCTGCCTCCTAATAATAGAAGATAATATGTGTCAGGGTGTATTTTACATCTTTTCATGATTTGTATTATGTAAGACAATATTGACATATCAATGAGGAAATTAAACATGTATGCATGTCCAGGTAGATGGGATGGCAAGTCTGCAAATTATCAAATTAGTGTTCTCACCCGTTGCAGCAACTCACCCGTTGCAGCGGCCCCTACAGCCTGTCTGTCTTTTTTTTATTTTATTTTTTGTCTAGTTAAATGTAGTGTTTGGTGTTTTTTAATAGTGTTTTTAAATGTGTACATGTGGGGGGGCGGGGGGGGGGGGGGGGAAACTGTTTAAATCTCTTCCCTGTCCGGGAGACCCGACCTTTTCCCTGTCGGGTCTCGGTTGTCGTTGGGGCCTAGCACCGTGGAACAGCCTCCAACCTGAACGACCCGGGGGCTCGGGAGACTGCGGAGCTGCGGAGCTGCGGACTACTCACCATCGTGGGGCTGGCCGGCCTCGGAGCGTGGGGAGCGGTGGTGACTCGCTGCTGCAACGCAACTCCTGGGGCTCGGAGGCTCCAGCAACGCAGCCGCAGGTCCGGTGAACTGGGACATCGGGAACTCGCGGGTCCGGGGGGAGAGACCGCTTCCCGGAGCTCCCGCAACGCGACTTCTCCAGCCCGTGTCGCGGGGTTGGAACGACCCGGACCGGGACCGTACATCACCTGGCGCGGCTTCATGGCCGTGGGACTCACCATCGCCCGTGGGGGTTCCAACCTTGTACTTTCAGACCGGGAGCGGGGCAGTAAATCGCCCCGCGCGGCCTAAAATGGCCGTGGGACTTATCATCACCCGCCTGGGGCTTGGACATCAGGAGAGAAATTGAGAACAGGGGAGAGAAAAGACTTTGCCTTCCATCACACTGGCTTCACTGTGATGGATGTTTGTGTGAATTTAATTGTGTGTATGTCTGTAGGACATTGTCTTTGTTTGTATGGCTGTGGAAACAACATTTCGTTTGAGTCTCACTGGGGCTCAAATGACAATAAATTTGTATTGTATTGTATTGTATTGTAAAGCACAGTGAATGTCCACACAAAACACTTTTGTGTGGACAGGCTCTGAAGAGTGGAGGGGCATAAGCTGCAGAAAAAAAAAATCTCATATTACTTAGGTCTGCATGGACTTCAATTCATAAAATGTTAATCTCTTAATGTCAATGAGACTGACACTGTAATTTACTGCCATAGATAAGTTACTTCAAGTTCAAGTGCAGGATAGCTAAAGAAAGAAACATCTCATAGTATCTAGGTCTGCATGGACTTCCATTCATAAAGTGTCACCCTCTATTTATGTCAATGAGACTTACACGGTAATTTACTTCAATTGATAAGTTATTTCAAGTGGAGTCTACAGAAAAAAATTACCATAGTCATTAAGTCTGCATGGACTTCAATTCATAAAATTTCAACCTTCTTAATGTTAATAAATTTTGTTAATTAATAATAATTAATAAATTAATTAATAATTGTTAATAAATAATGTTAATTAATCTTAATAAAATTCCACCTCCAGTTTAAATTCCATTTGGAATATTTTGGAGGACCAAGAAACCAAGAGGAATGTTAATGAGAATAACAATAGGTTACTACCATAGAAAAACTAGTTCAAGTTCACATATCACCAATTCATTTAACCATATAACAAACCATATAACAATTACAGCACGGAAACAGGCCATCTCGGCCCTACAAGTCCGTGCCGAACAACTTTTTTTCCCCTCAGTCCCACCTGCCTGCACTCATACCATAACCCTCCATTCCCTTCTCATCCATATGCCTATCCAATTTATTTTTAAATGATACCAATGAACCTGCCTCCACCACTTCCACTGGAAGCTCATTCCACACCGCTACCACTCCCTGAGTAAAGAAACATCGACCATTTCTGACCATTTCTGACTGCAATGGAAGCCTATAAATTGCGATCGATATCCCTTCGTTTTTCTCCCGTTGTCGGGGCCTGAAAACGGCTGCTACAGACGGCACTATGTACAGAATCCCCCCCCCCCCCTTCTCCCCCCCACCTCCCCGCCCGCCCGTGGAGATGATCCGCGGCTCCGCATTCGTGAATCGTCCGCTTATTAATTGAGATCGCGGCTTCACTTTACCGCGAGTACCTAGGCCCTGCGGTCGGAGCACATTTTCCCGGTAAATTATCGCAGGCAGCTCCGAGATTAGTTGTTAAAGACATTAATCTATAACAAGCTGTCATTAGTGACAATGTTATGTTGACTGTGTTATGGAAACATATAGTTTAGGCCCTCAACTTCATGAATGAATGAGTGAATGCATGAATGAATGAATTAATGTATGGATGAATTAATGAACGAATGAATGAATGATTGAATGATAATGAGTGAATTAATGTATGAGTGAATGAATGGAGTAAGTGAATGAGTGAATTTATTCACATTATAAAAGGGTGCAATTAAATTAATTAAAGTCCATACAGATTGATTTTCATAAATTCAGACTTTAGATCTTACCGTTCAGTTAGAGTTGATTCCTGGCTGTCTTTTTTTGTGTTGGCAGCATCTCAGCAGCAACTTTGCTTTCAAGGCTTTCTTCCACTTAGCAGCACATTTTACTTCCGAGTCACGTGAGTGACTTCGTGAAGAACCCCGCTACGACGCATGCGTGTCATATCGCATACACGCATTGAACGAGTCAGACGTGGGAGACGACGTCTCCCTAGAGGAAGCAGGTAAGAGACTGCAGAATTTTTTCCCACTTACCTTACAGGTAGGACTGCAAGAAGCTGCGGGAAGCTGGAGGGGAGAACCGCGGAGACAGCGGGCAGCCAGCAGCAGCCGACGGCACCCGAATCCTCTTGGAGAGGAAACAGCTGTGCCCGACGTCGCTCCCCGCACCGGCAAGATTGACTGCTGCCGGGCGGGAAGCGCAGCAACACGTCCCGGGGGTGTCCAGACTCAGGTGAGTCTATGATGGATGCAGTCGCTAGCGGCTCCGGAGCCGATTGAAGCGGCTGCAGGACCCGGAAGAGAGCAGGACTACTCCTGTAGCCGTCAGCCGACATCTGGGACAGCAGCCCAAGGACCTACGCTACGGGGTCCGTGGGGCTGCGGGAGGAAGGACGTTCCTCCCAAACGGCAGGCTGAGAACAGGTAAGAACAAAGTTCCCTTACCTTTGTTTCTTTTACAGCGGTTTGCTGCCGTATTCTGAAGAGCAGCAGGCAGCCAGCTAAGGACGTCAGGGCAGAGCCACAGACGTTGCTGCTGTGTTGCTGAACAGCAGGCAGCCAGCTAAGGACGTCAGGGCAGAGCCACAGACGTTGCTGCTGTGTTGCTGAACAGCAGGCAGCCAGCTACTGATGTCAGTATACAACTGAAGTGCTGCCACACGAAATCGCTGCTGTTTAATGACCAGCAGCAGGCAACAATGAATGTCGGCACCAGCATCTCCCATAAGGGAGCAAGTGCCAAACTTCACCCTAAATGGGTAGAGGTGCCCGTGAGTACCGGGACCATGGGGAGCGACCAGTGCCCGTAGGCATGGGGACCGGCTGCGGGATATACCGCGTGCGACTAGTGCCCGAGAGCACCAAGGTCGGCAGGAGCGGTCCCATATATTAAAGCACCCGCGACGACTAGTGCCCGAGAGCATGTAAGTCGGCTGGAGCGGTGGCTGGAGTAAATTTCTCCACAGTGGCAGGCTCCGGGATTGGAGGATAGCCACAGTGGGCAAAAATATAAGTCCCACAGCAGTTTCCCATAAGGGCTGCATGAAATATCAGACGCCTCTGAGGAGGGTATGGAAGGTCTGACGGGGTAAAATCTGAGCAGGTGATGGAGCCACCTTCCTCTATTGAAGGGTGGGATAAAACAACCTGCTGAACATGATGAGCCAGTACTGCCAGCAGGAACACACTGAGAATGATCTCGAGAAGGATGGCTGTGAGTATTGAATATATGTCCACCCATCAACTTCAAGCTAATACTTTTTGCTGAAGTGTTGGCAAGGCATTTATACCCCGGGATATTGTGGTGCTCTTAATGTAGCCAGTGTTACAGGTGCACTTGCAGACATGTTGGGAAGGCCGTTAGGAGTCGGGATATTAAAATCCAAAATACTCTGAAAGGTCTCATGGCGGGCATAACAGCTTTGGCCCACATGTTAGAAAACGTGGACATAATTAGTGACCACAAGGATGCTATTGCACTATTTTTGCAATGTGCAGTTTTTGAACTAAATATATTAGAAAGAGGGCCATTCAGCCAGCTCTAGACCCTAAGTTCGCTATACTATGTAAGCAAAGGGCTATAGACCCTGTTATTTGGGGGAGACCTGTCCAAACAGGTTAAAGAATTGGATGAGGAGGCTCGACTTTGGGCCTGATTAGAGCATCCAAAGGATATCTGGGGAAGACATTAACCTTATGTGCATCCTAAGAGAGGTAGTGTTTGTAATTATACTACAAAGAATTGGGCACAGGTACCCAGCAGCAGCGTCCTGTTTAGGGTTTTTGGCCCGGGACGACCACTGTGGAAGATGCAAAAGCCTCTACGTCAGCATCTACCCTAACCTAAACCTTTAGGCCCTCCACAACCGCGAATGAAACCAGGAAAATACTTGGTTACCACCGATAACCATGGAGGTAGGTGAATTTGGGGCTCCAGCATTAATAGGGAGCACGGAAGTTGGAGGGACATTGCAACTTCATGTTGAAGCTTGGTGTAATATATCTATGGACAGATATATCCTTAGCAGTTTTAAGGGATATCTGATAGAGTTTCTACACAAACAAAACCCTCCAGTACAACATAAACCGGACAGACAAACATGCTTACTAAAAGGGTAATGGAATAAACCAAAGCTGAACAACAGGATTTGTCTCAAACATCTTTATTAGAAATAAGAAAGATGGGGGTTGCCGTATTATTATGGATTATCAACGCTTTACAATGTTGTGCAATATATTCATTTTAAAAATGGATACTTTGAGCAGTACTAAAGAGTTAGTTTGCAGCAGGCTACTGTATGGCAAGTATTAATCTTTAAGATCCTTACTATTCAATATCCAACAGGAGAAAAATTTTAAACCAGCTTTGGGACTGCTGCAACACAAAAATCATAGAGTAATGGCATAGGTGGATGATATCCTTATTGTGGGAATAACTTATGAATTGGCAGGTTAGGCAGTGGTTGCCACTAAACAATTGTTTGAACAGCTGGAATTCATTGTCCATCCACTTAAGTCAAAATTGACACCATTAACACATTTAATATGTTAATGACTTTACTAATAGGGAAAGCCACAGAGTTCAATGGGCTCAAAATTATAGAGGCCATTTATTTATATTGTTGGGAACACAATGTTAAGTATTGCTCCAACCCAATAGTTATTCACAACCCGTCTGTGCTATTACAAACAGATGCCAGTGCAATTGGTTACGGTACAACTGATACCATCTCGAGCTATGGGGGAGATGGAATATACAAGAAGCTAACCTACTTAACACTAAGGGTATAAGTACTTAGAAATGTTAAGTGCATTTCATGGGCTAAAAATCTTATTGCTCAGGAATGAAACTGCAGCATGTTATATGGTAGATAGATAATACCTCGGTGGTGGCATATATAAGTCATATGGGTGGAAATATATCAACATCTTGTGATGAATTGGCAAATTCAATTTGGCAATGGTGTATCCAAAGGAATATTTGGTTATGGGCTACGTATCTACCAGGGATACTTAATTCAGTGGCAGACGCCAGGTCACGAAAAATTTAATGAAAATACGGAATGGATGTTAGACAGAACGATATTTGCTGAAATCACAGCAAAGTACGCAATGCCGGATATTGATTTTTTTGCATCCAGGTTAAATCAGCAGTTACCAAGGTATATATCATGGGAACCAGATCCTGGGGCAGAAGCTACAGATGAATTCTCACTGCACTCGGGGAAGTGGTTCATTTATGCATTTTCCTCCTTTCTGCCTCATCAATCGGGTACTACGGAAAATTCAACTAGACTCGGCATCTGGGATTCTCATAGTACCTGATTGGCCTACCCAACCATGGTTCTCGGTGCTTCAGGATTTGGTGCTAACACCATATATTACTTTAAGACATAGTCCTCAGTTGCTGGTGCATCCGGTGATTGGGGACAGCCATCCTTGCCATAATTATCTGAATTTATTGGTTTGTAGACTTTGATAGAACCACTTTGGTATATGGGTCTATCTGATAGAATTGTGGACATGATCACAGCAGCACAGAGAACTTCGACTCATAAACAGTATTTATGTCATATTAAGAAATGGACTAAATACTGCCTGGATAACAATCTAGACCACAGGGAGATGGATGTTCCAGCTGTGCTAGAATTTCTCACAAGCCTGCACTATGAAGGACTCAGTCACAGCACGGTCAATAGTGCTAGGAGTGCCTTGTCGAGTTAATTAAGGGAAGGCACAGAAAGACAGGCTGTGGGCTCACATCCTCTAGTAGTAAAACTGTTACGAGGCATCTTTAACACAAACCCACCAAGGGCTAGATATAGCCAAATCTGGTATGTGAGTGTAGTCCTAACCATGTTACGGAATTGGTCACCGGCTACAGCATTAACGCTGAATAAACTCACTATGAATATGGTAATGCTAATGGCGCTGGTCACAGCGTAAAGGGTCCAGTCATTGCAGAAATTACAATTGGATAACTTCACTCAGGCGACAGGAAGTTTGATTTTCGTGATCCAGGACATTATTAAGCAAAATAAACCAGGATCAGCGGGTCAGGTCATAGAGTTCATAGCCTATCCGCAGGACGAACGCCTCTGTGTAGTGAAACACATTGTGTTATATATTGACAGAACAAGGGCTATCAGAGGCAATGAAAAGGCTTTTTTGATTAGCCATAAGAAGCCGTACCAAAAAGTCTCGACTCAGACCATTTCACGGTGGCTGATATACGGCTTAATTCAGGCAGGAGTGGACACTAATGTATTCAAATCTCACTCCACCAAGGCTACAGCTACATCAGCAGCTAATCGCCTTGAGGTACCGATGGACAAAATCCTCAGAACTGCAGGATTGTCATCAGAGAAAACGTTTCACAGATTACAACAAAATTTTAAGTTCTATATAATTTATACCTGAAGCTTACAAGGTTTATGAATTGATTTAATAAATATTATTTACCATTTTTGTTTAAAATGTTGGTATAAATGTATTTCTTGAATACCAGTAACAATTTCTCCCAAACTACCAAGGCAGTTGTGAAGCTTGGACTCGTTCCACGGCATGAGGTCACAGAGCTTTGAAATCTTCACGAAGTCACTCACGTGACTCCGAAGTAAAATAGTAAGATTAAATGAGAACTTACCAGTTTGAAGTTTGATCTTTATTTTATGAGGAGGAACGTTGAGGGAATACGTGCCCTCCGCTCCCACCCTCATATGGTCATATCTTAAACTGGTATCTCTTTAATAATCTTACTATCTTAGGTCATTATAGTGTATCTGTGACCTCACACCACTGCTTTGAAGAATGACACGCATGCGTCGTAGCGGGGTTCTTCACGTATTCCCTCAACGTTCCTCCTCATAAAATAAAGATCAAACTTCAAACTGGTAAGTTCTCGTTTAATCTTACTATTCTTCAGCCTTTTTAATGCTTTTCTCACTAAATTCAATTACCCTGCTGCAACTTTCCACGACATTTATTTCACAGAACAACAAATCGGAATCTCCAGTAAAACAGGCATCAGTGAAGCCCCCTCAGCCATTTTGTGTGCTAGCCTGAAGCAAAGCGCGTGATTGGCCAACTGGCATACAACTCAATGTTAAACGTGCTTTGATTGGACTAAAAATTACCCGGAAATGTTCCAGTTTTTCTCTAATTTAATAAAAAAATGTGCAAGTCTTGATCATGACGAGTTTCAGAGTTGATTTATATGATTTGTTTACACAATATGTGAAAATTTCATGTAGTTTGGCGACTTGGGTCACGAAACTGCAGAATAAAGCTCCTCGGCCCACAGCCTACCTGTTCCACTTGGCCGTCATTTGCGCACCATTTACGCGACCTTGCTGTCGTGTTGAGATGCACGGTAGCGTGTGGGCCACGTGGGACGGTAGCATGGAGAAGCGCGGAGGGGTAGGGAGTCGCGCGGTATTCTTGGATTTTGTAGGGCACCAAATCTTTGTGCACCTCCGGCGTGACCTATCGCGTACGCACGCGGGCGTATTGTGGTTGCACGCAGGCGTCCTGACCTCGTACGTGTAGTGCGTGGTGACGCATGATTACGTCACCGTGCGTAACCAATGACTGCCTCGCGCGGCCCACATGAAGTCGGCCACAATGAGAAAATAATTACGCCGTAAGCATCAATGCCTTCAGAGTAACAACTTAATAAGTATTTTTGAAGCATCCTTAGTTAACATCCAGGTAAGGATTGCAGATTTTATATCCTAAAAGAACACTAGTAACCAAATTAGTTTTTTTTTAAATAACCACCAACAAACTTACTAACACCATTTAAAAAAAAATTGCAAACTAATTCTTAAACTGGGTTCAAACCCTCAAACTGCTATAATGAAATACAATATTGTGTTTGTTGGGAGTAATTCAGAAAGTTTAAATGTAAATGAATTTTTCCAGCAAACAATAATTTTATCAATGTTTCACTTAACAAATGATGTCAATATGCTGACTCTACTTGCAGAGCAGATAAAATATTCGAAGGCGCATGATGATGTGCGCGGCCTTCGCACGACCGTCACGCGTCAGTCACTACTGGCCTGTCGCGTAAATAACGGCCAAGTGGGACAGGCCCTTAAGTGAGTGGTGGACTCAAGGACTCACAACTTTTAAGAGGTATCCAGATGATGTGAACTAGAAGTTTATAGACCATTTGCTAGTATATGGAATTGGTGTTTAGGTTTAGATTTAGATGTATTATTGTCACACAGTAAACAGCTTAGATTTACATCCTATCCAAACAAATAAGCTACACTATATATAGATACAATCAGATTGACTCAAGTACAATAGATACAGCAACGAGGAAGATACAGAATCCAGTATATTGTTCTCAACATTGTAGCATATTATAGCTCATCCGTTCATGAGTTCAGACATTCTAGGAGCAGAATTAGGCCATTCGGCCCATCAAGTCTATACCGTCATTCACTCATGGCTGATCTATCTTTCCCTCTCAACCTCCATTCTCCTGTATTCTCCCCATAACCTTTAACACCTTTTCTAATCAAGAATATGTCAATCTCTGCCTTAAAAATATCCATTGACTTGGCTTTCACAGTCGTCTGTGGCAAAGAATTCTGCAGCTTTACCACCCTCTGACTAAAGAAATTCCTCCTATCTCCTTCAAAAAAGTACATCCTTTTTTTTCTGAGGTTATGGTCTCTGGTCCGAGGCTCTCTCCCATTAATGGGAGAATCTACTAGTTCCTCAGACAAATTCCATTGTCTTCAACAGGGTAGAGGTGAATCAAACGCCTCTAGTACCCTGGTTATGAAAGGACCATTCAGAAGCCCGATAAATGAGGAGAAGAAATGGTTCCTGAGTCCGGTGGTGCATGCTTTCAAGCTTCCGTACCTTTTGCGAACAGGAGCAAGGAGAAAAACGAATGACCGGGGAGGGACAACTGTTTGATAATATTGGCTGTTTTTCCAAGGCAGCATGAAGTGTAGGTGGAGTCAATGGTGGGAAGCCTGGTCCGTGTGAAGGATTGGGCTACATCTACACCCCTCTGCAATCACTTGTGATCTTGAGAAAAACTGTTCCCAAAACATGCTGTGAAGCAAACCAACTGTATGCTTGATATAGTGCATCTGTAGAAGTTTGTAATATGGATACGATGTTTGTCATGGAATGGGGCCGACGAGCCTGTTTCTATTCTTTGTGACTGTAGCATGGGATGTTAATTGAAGGCTGAGGCATCCCAAAGAAGGTTCAGCAGATGTTGATGGAATAGCAACATATGCACAATAACAATCGATGCTGTCGCATGGAAACAATACACTATGCTCATCAGTTCATATCAGTGCTTATCATCAGCTGCAAATACTACTGATTATAATTAACCATCACGCGCTGTAATATATCCATCTCCATTTTCTTTGTACAATCATAACTTCAATAGTTGCATAATCTATCGTTAACTACTAACCCTGAAAATAATTGGAGCAACATAATACTGTCAAAATATGTCTTCTGGCCTCTTTTCCAAATTTCTGGTATTTAATCTGCTATCTTTAACCTTTTATAAATTCATGTTCTTAAAACATGTAATAAAGTAGGCCATTTGGCCCATTGAGTCAGCGCTGCCATTTGATCATAGCTGATCTACATTTCCCTCTCAACCCCATTCTCCTACCTTCTCCTATAACCTTTGACTCTTAACTAATCAAGAACCATCCGCAAGTGGCGGCATTGTCGAACAGCTGCGGCTCACCTGCAGTCCGTCTGTTTTTACTTTTTTTGTTGTTTTTTTGTCTTGCTTTAGTTAAATTTTAGTTTATTAGGTTGTGTTATGGGGAGGGGGGGGGTTGAAACATGTTTTTTTGTCTCTTCCTTTGGGGGAATGTGACTTTTTCTTGTCATATCCCCCTTCTCTGCCTCCGTCTGCGCTGAGGCCTAATGGTGGAGCTGGCAGTCTCCAACTGCGACCGACCTAGAGCCAGCTAGGACTTACAACGCGAGGCTGGCTGACTTCGGGGCTGAGGCTGCGGTGCCTGACTCGCTGATGCGGCGTTCCAGCTTTCGGCAGCGGCCCGACTCGGAGCTGAGGCAGCGGGACTCGGAGCTGAGGCAGCGGGACTCGGAGCTGAGGCAGCGGGACTCGGAGCTGAGGCAGCGGAGGCAGCGGTGGCCCGACTCGCTGAGGCAGCGGTGGCCTGACTCGCTGAGGCAGCGGGACTCGGAGCTGAGGCAGCGGGACTCAGAGCTGAGGCAGCCGGACTTGGAGCTGAGGCAGCGGAGGCAGCGGTGGCCCGACTCACTGAGGCAGCCGGACTTGGAGCTGAGGCAGCGGGACTTGGAGCTGAGGCAGCGGGACTTGGAGCTGAGGCAGGGGACTCAGAGCTGAGGCAGCGGGACTCGGAGCTGACGCAACGGGACTCGGAGCTGAGGCAGCGGTGGCCCGACTCACTGAGGCGGCGTTCCAGCTTTCGGCAGCGGCCCGACTCGGAGCTGAGGCTGTGGCGGGCCGACTCGGAGCGGAGACGGTGTTCCGGCTTTCGGCTTTCGGCAGCGGCGACATCACTACGGAGGTCCGCTGGACTGGAGGGCGGCTTCTTTGGCCTGGATCGCCTCAGTGCAGAGGGAGAACAAGGAGGGAAGAGACAGAGACTAAGACTTTTGCCTCCATCACAGTGAGGAGGTGCTTGGTGAACTCACTGTGGTGGATGTTAATTTGTGTTTATTGTATGTTTTGTTATTTATTATTATTGTGTATGACTGCAGGCAACGAAATTTCTTTCAGACCAAAAGGTCTGAATGACAATAAAGGAATCAAATCAAATCAAATCAATCAACCTCCGCTTTAAAAATACCCAATGTCGGCCTCCACAGCCTCCTGAGGCAATGGATTTCACAGATTCACCACACTCTGACTGAAGAAACTTCTCATCTCCATTCTAACGGTTCATTTTTAAATTCCGAGGCTGTGCCCTCAAGTCCTAGAATTTCCCCCACTACTGGAAATATTCCCTTCACATCCACTCTATCGATCTAAACTCATTATTCAGGAAGTTTCAATGAGATTTTCCCCTCATCCTTATAAACTACAGTGGGTACAGGTCCTCATATGTTAAGCCAATCATCCCTCTTCTCTTCACAGAAGAGTCTACTTAGTTAAAGTAGACTCCATCAATATTTTCCATCAATTTATACTTTATTTTATTCCTTTCTACAATTTATACATTCAAATGACATGCCCTATTCACATTAAAAAATAATATTGTTAATCCTCTCTTAATGATTTTTGCCCAGTGCATTCATGAAGATGTTGCAAAGACCACACTGAAAATTGCTTAAAAGGGAATCTCTTCACATTAAGTAGAATTTGGGTAAACCAACAAATGCTCTTTTTTTAAGGCCTGATATCCATTTTAAGTGTAGAGTTACATTTTGTGAGGAGTATCACCAACAGAAATCTTATTCTGATTTATTTTTTCCTCGCTTTTATCTCTTGGCATTTATACTGCACAATATTTGATTAAAAAAAAACTAAAATTTCATTAACTTTTGTTTTAAAGATACTTTATCAGCCTTCAATGTCTGGGAACTTATGCGCTCAAATTCTTGGTGCCCTGCCGTTGCACTGAAGTGTTATTAATATTTTTATTTTCATTCCAAAATGCATAATCTCACATGTTATTGTTATTCCATGTGCCTATTCACTATCTTTAATATTCCTTTGCATCTTCCTATGATTCTCATAAGAATTAATTATAATTCTCATTTTGGTATTATCTATGATATTTGACAATCTTTCTTTGGGCCTAAATTATATTTGTTAGTCAGCACAGTAAGGAAACTGAGCCCAGGACCAAAGGCAGTATAGCTTCTCTATCTGCATCCAACTGCAATCTCAAGAACTGTACTTAACACTATTTTTCTTCACTTTAAAGCATTTTTAATATAGTAATTGTAACATATTCATGAATGCTTTGGGCCATATTACATAGAAACATAGAAAATAGGTGCAGGTAAGATCCCTCCTCAATCTTCTAAATTCTAGCGAGTACAAGCCGAGTCAATCCAGTCTTTCTTCATATGAAAGTCCTAACATCCAGGGAATCAGTCTGGTGAACCTTCTCTGTACTCCCTCTATGGGAAGAATGTCCTTCCTCAGATTAGGAGACCAAAACTGTATGTAATACTCCAGGTGTGGTCTCACCAAGACCCTGTACAACTGCAGTAGAACTTCCCTGCTCCTATACTAAAATCCTTTTGCTATGAATGCTAACATACCATTCGCGTTCTTCACTGCCTGCTGCATCTGCATACCTACTTTCAATGACTGGTGTACCATGACACCCAGGTCTCGTTGCATCTCCCCTTTTCTTAATCGGCTACCATTCAGATAATAGTCTACTTTCCTGTTTTTGCCAACAAAGTGGATAACCTCACATTTATCCACATTATACTGCATCGGCCATGCATTTGCCCATATTGTATATGTACAAAGGTTGAGATGAGTTTAGGCAGCACATGAACATGTAGCATATTTTGTATTTTACATTAACTGTTACTGGTTGAAAATTCATGTTGAGACCATTGTTGAGAAGCACGCACATCACATGACTGTCTAAACTAATAAGACGCAACATAAGCATGCACATACCTAGATACATAGAAAACAATATATTCCATTTTAAATAATATGTTATAACCGACCTTCCAGAATTTCATACCATTACTTTTCTAACCAGCATCTATTCCAAGTCAAAACTGTTTTTAAGTTTCTGTGCATTATATTCACTTTATTTTCTCAAACTCCTGCCATTGAACAGGTACTTTAGATCTGTCTTCACTAATGGGCCTGGCCCACTTTCGTAAGTTTTTGGGTGACTACAGGAGACTATGAGGTCGCCACAAGGTTGCCACATGTTCGTCGAAGTTTGCAGGGGTGTCGCCTGCATGGTGGTGAGTAGTTTCCACATTCTCGTAACTAGTCATGGCTTCATTCTGGTCAACGCAAATTTTTCAACGTGTTGAAAAATTAGCGACGACCAGAATTTTGACGCCATGGGAAGTAACGAGAATTCTCGTGATGTAGGTGCAGTGGTAGTGGGTTGCCAGGAGGTCGTACGTTGTTGTAGGTTCTCATACGATGTCGCCGGTGCTGACTGGTGGAATTCAATGGCACATTGGAAAAACAAACGTGAACAGTAGTTTTCAGAACCAACCCTCTCTCACCCCCTTTCCCCCCTCTTTTAAAAGACTTAAGTAACTCTTCCTGTACACTGTGCTTTCACTGTCTTAATTACGGCGCCAAACTTCCTGTTCATCGTCGTGTGTGTCTGCATCTCATTGGCTTCGCACAGTGTGAATTTCACTCATACAGTGCTCCCCCCGCTTGCCCTGTCCCCCACCTGCATAACAGGCTGGTGAAGGAAGCAATGTGGGTATGTGTGTGTGTGTTCCACTCTGACAGGTGCCTTCCAGTTGCCGTTCCAGTTGCCAGTTTTTCAGCAACCTGCTACGACTTGACAGTCGCCATAAGGAAGACACAATCTCCCAGATGTACTTGTGGCCAAAGGACCTAGGGTGACGGAGGAACTGAAGGAAATTCACATTAGGCAGGAAATGGTGTTGAGTAGACTGATGGGACTGGAAGCTGATAAATCCCTAGGGCCTGATGGTCTGCATCCCAAGGTACTTAAGGAAGTGGCTCCAGAAATGGTGGATGTATTGGTGATCATTTTTCAATATTCTGTAGCTTCAGGATCAGTTCCTGTGGATTGGAGGGTAGCTAATGTTATCCCACTTTTTAAGAAAGGCGGGAGAGAGAAAACAAGGAATTATAGACCAGTTGGCCTGACATCGATGGTGGGGAAGATACTGGAGTCAATAATAAAATATGAAATAGCGGCACATTTGGATAGCAGTAACAGGATCGGTCCAAGTCAGCATGGGTTTACAAAGGGGAATCATGCTTGACTAATCTTCTGGAATTTTATGAGGATGTAACTAGGAAAATGGACAAGGGACAGCCAGTGGGTGTAGTGTAGCTGGACTTTCAGAAAGCATTTGATAAGGTCCCACGTAGATTTGTGGGCAAAATTAGAGCACATGGTATTGGGGGTAGTATACTGATATGCATAGAAAATTGGTTGGCAGACAGGAAACAAAAAGTTGGGATTAACGGGTCCCATTCAGAATGGCAGGCAGTGACTAGTGGGGTACTGCAAGGCTTGCTGCTGGGACAGCAGCTATTTACAATATACATCAATGATTTAGATGAAGAGATGAAAAGTAACATTAGCAAATTTGTGTGTGCACAGATGCATGGCAGATGCAATTTAATGTGGATAAATGTGAGGTTATCCACCTTGGTGGCAAAAACAGGAAGGCAGATTATTATCTGAATGGTGTCATGTTTGGAAAAGGGGAAGTTAAGTGAGGTCTGGGGGTCCTTGTTCATCAGTCACTAAAAGTAAGCAAAGGTACACAAAATTCCTGGAGAAACTCAGCGGGTGCAGCAGCATTTATGGAGCGAAGAAAATAAGCGACGTTTCGGGCACAGCAGGCAGTGAAGAAAGCTAATGGCATGTAGGGCTTCATAACAAGAGGAGTTGAGTATAGGAGCAAAGAGGTCCATCTGCAGTTGTACAAGGCCCTAGTGAGACCACACCTGGAGTATTGTGTGCAGTTTTGCCCTCCAAATTTGAGGAAGGACATTCTTGCTAATGCCGTAGTGCAGCGTAGGTTCAAAAGGTCAATTCTCGGGATGGCGGGACTGTCATATGTTGATAGAATGGAGCATCTGGGCTTGTATACTCTGGAATTTAGAAGGATGAGAGGAGATCTTATTGCAACATATAAGATTATTAAGGGATTGGACACGCTAGAGGCAGGAAACGTTCCCGATGTTGGGACAGTCCAGAACCAGGGGCTACAGTTTAAGAATAAGGGGTCGAACATTTAGAACAGAGATGAGGATATACTTTTTCACCCAGAGAGTTGTGAATCTGTGGAATTCTCTGCCTCAAAAGGCAGTGGGGGCCAATCCTCTGGATGCTTTTCAAGAGAGGGTTAGATAGAGCTCAAAGATAGTGGAGTCAGGAGATATGGTGAGAAGGCAGGAACAAGGTACTGATTGTGGATGATCAGCCATGATCACATTAACTAGCGGCAATGGCTCGAAGAGCCGAATGGGCTACTCCTGCACCTATTGTCTATTGTATATTTGTGAACCCCTTTAATGTACTTTGCATTGGAAATCTGCTCTGCTTGCTTTCCGGTGAAATTCATTCCTAAACTCCTACCTGAGTAATACAAAGTTACCTGTATTACTTATCTTTTATATTTTAAAATGGTACTATTTTGGTCACTCCCTCCACCTCTGGGGCACTTCTTGGAAAAAAAAAAGACTTGTGGGATTATATTATAGTCCTCCCAATAGCTGACAGGAGATACAGTAACAGATGTACAGGTAGTTGCAAAATCAACCAGTTTGTCCTAGTGGGTGACTTTAACTTCCCCAGTATTGACTGGGACTTCCTTCATGCTAATGGCTTAGATGGGACAGAAATTGTGCATTCAAAGCGGTTTGCTAAAAGAGTAGATAGACACAAAATGCTGGAGTAACTCAGCGGGTGGGGCAGCATCTCTGGAGAAAAGGAAAAGGCAACGTTTCTGGTCACGATCGTACTTCAGACAAACTCTAAAAGAGTACATGGATAATTCAACAAGAGGGAGGGACAGACTAGATATTGTATTATGACACGAATCTGGCCAGATGATTGGTGTTTCACTAGGGGCAGTGACCATAAATCCCTAAAGTATAAGATGATTATGAACAAGGATAAGTCTGGATCATTGAGGAAAGTACTAAACTGGTGGAAGGTAAATTACAACATTATTTGGCAGAGCTAGGAAAAGTAAATTGGGAGCAGTTGTTATTGGGCAAGTGCATGTTGAACATTCGTGAGTCATTTAAAGACCAGCTGATCAGCGTTCAGGACCATCTTGTTCCAGAAAGGAGGTGAAATAAGGATGGCGAGTTAAGGGTATCTGGGATGATGAGAGAAGTTGTAAATTTGGTCTAAAGAACACGAAAGCATACGTAGGGTTTAAGAAAATGAAATCAGACAAGGTCTTTGAGGAACAAAAAAATGCATGAATGAACTCCAGGGAATTAGGAAGCCACATCGGGTTATGAAATGTCTGGTATGATTAAAGAGAATCCCAAGGCACTTTGTACATTTATTAAGAACAAGAGGATAACTAGAGAGAGAGGGAAGGACTGGTCAAGGATAAAGGACATCATTTGTGCTTGGATTCAGAGGATGTAGGCAAGTTATTAAATGAATATTTTGCATGTGTACTCACTAAGGAGACATGGAGGAAAGTGAGATTGGTGGGTAGTATACTAATATGTTGGACCGTTTGAGATCAAGGAGGTGGTACTGCAGCTCTTGATGATCATTAAGGTGGATAAATCCCCAGGGCCTGATGGGATCTATACCAATTTATTGAGAGAGGCAAGAGAGGAGATTGTGGGGGTCTTGGCGAAGTGCTTTGTATCCTCTCTAACCACAGGCGAAGTCCCGGAGAATAGGAGAGTAGCCACTGCTGTTTTTCTGGTTAAGAATTGAAGTAGAGAGATTCCAGGAAATTGTAAACTGGTGAGATTCCCCACAGTTGTGGGGAAGCTATAGAAGAGCTTTCATGGGATAGTTGTTAGTCGCATTTGGAAGAGAATGGGATAATTAGGAACAGTCAGCATGGGTTTGTCTGGGTCAGGTCATGTCTCGCAAACTTGATTGAATTTTTTAAGTAGGTGACGAAGGTGATTGATGGGGATAGGGCTGTGTAATTTCACATCACAAACCAAGCTGGAAGGCTGTGGAATAAGGCATGTCTGCTGGGAACATTATTTCTACCCTGGTTAGTGTTTCCTAATCAGCATTAATTCCTACTTGAGGGCCATTGGAAGCCCATCTGCTTTGTCACATCCAGCGCTAGGCAGCCTTCTAGTTGCCCGGCTCTGCAAAATGCATCTGCATGTTCACCTTGTGAGTTGCGTAGCTAAAGTGATGGATTATGTCAAAGCTATTTTCATGGACCTGCATGTGTGTTGTTTTATCAGTGCCATCTGCTGGACTTGGATGACTTCCAAGCAGATAAAATAACAAAAAAAACATACAGATGCCGGAAATCTGAAATAAAAACAGAAAATGCTCAATAGGTCAGGGAGGAAGGGAAGCATAGTTAATGTTTCAGGCTGGACACTCTTTATCAGAATTTCTGAATAATTTTGACAGCAGAGATTGATGGATATTTGGCAAGAAAGGGAGCAAAAGATAATCCTGGGTAGGAGAATATGGAGTTGAGATTACATCCTGACAAATGGCCTCTGACTTGAAAAATTAGTTTGGATTCAGTTTCAGACCTGACCTGCTGAGTGTTTTTAACATTTTCTGTTTTTTTTAATTTAGCTACTTCCAAAACTAAGTGTGATAGCTTTCTGATTTGACTGGACAGATTTATGCCATATCTCTAAATTCTTTGAGATCTCCGCCTTCAAAGGGGGTTCAACAGCCAGCTCCGGCATTGATTTGTCTGAAGAAGGGTCTCAACCCGCAACCTATTCCTTTTCTCTGGAGATGCTGCCGGACCCACTGAGCTACTCCAGAATTTTGTGTCTATCTTTGGTGTAAACCAGCATCTGCAGTTCCTTCCTACACCAGCATTGACTTGCTGTACATTAAGAGTGCAGGACACACTGGTGTCAACTACACTTGTTCGTTTGGATGGGATGGAGCAACTTAAAGATCTGCTTTACATCTCTGCACCACATCTGGATCCCAAACTACGGTCAGAATGCTTGTCTGATGGAATTTAAACATTGTGTAAATCCAACACTGATCCTTGGGATATCACAATGTATACTTCCTATTTTTTTTTTTACCAAATGAAAGGTATGGCATGGAAACAGACTTTCTGATCAATGTTATCCCACTTTCATATTCACTTACTGACACATAAGGGGCAATTTGAAGAGATCAATTAACCTACAAACCCAATATAATCCATTTTCCAAATGTTGATGTATATTTCTACATTCAGTTATTACTCATTCCTTAAGGTCATAATGCCATAAGGTCATAAGTGATAGGAGTAGAATTAGGCCACTTGGCCCATCAAGTCTACTCCGCCATTAAATCTTGGCATATCTATCCCTCCCTCCAAATCCCATTCCCTTACCTTCTCCACGTAACCTCTGACACCTGTATTAATCAAGAATCTATCTATCTCTGCCTTAAAAAATATCCACTGACTTGGCCTCCTCAGCCTTCTGTGGCAAAGAATTCCACAGATTCACTGCCATCTGACCAAAGACATTTCTCCTAATTTCCTTCCTAAAAGAATGTCCTTTCATTCTGAGGCTATATTCTCTAGTCCTAGACTCTCCCACTAGTGGAAACATTCCCTCCATATCCTCTCTATCTAAGCCTTTCACTATTCTGTATGTATTAATTCTTCGGTTCATTCTGGTTCATTCTGAGTGCCACAGTTTGAATTTGACGGATAACGACTCGATTCTTGTCCATATTGTCTGAAACTGTACACAAAATTCTTTGTTGGATCTTCACATCAGACTATCTTCCTTTTCTGGTTCAAAGCTAGCAATAACCAAGAATGCTGAAAACCCACACCTTTATTGTCTATAGGATCCTTTAGGTGAATAGACCATCCTGACCTGCACATGTCACTTGATTCAGCATCGCTAGCTCTGTATCCTAGAATTTGCTGCAGAAATGTACTGTGGGAGCAACTTTGTCAGAAGAAACCTGACAGCTCAGGATGTCAAAGGATAAATATAGATAGGTAATGAATATGAATGGATATAACTTCTCAAAATAAGTACATGAAAAAAAAACAAGCAGAACATGCCAAGTGCAATGTTGGCAATAAAATGAAAAAACAGATAAGAGGCTGATCAACAAATGTGTGAGCCTAGCACATTTTCCATCAGTCTTGGGCAGAAGTGTGCTTCTCCCAAATTGATTGGGCTTTCTTGGGTTGCTTTGCTGAAATACAGCTCATGTTCTTATTCCTGATTCCTGATTGCAATCCAGGAACCTCATCTGGACAGTCATGGGTAAATACAAAGAAATACAACAGCATTAGGTCCGGAAGGCATACAGTCACATTCCACCTTCAACCCAAGCCAATGACCTCAGAAGACAAAGTGACAATTGTAAGAAAAGTACGTGTATTGAAAAGGGAGAGAAAAATTGCAAGCTTGAAGTTGATACACTTGCATTCATGTCTGATTCAATGGATGCTAGCAAGACTTCAGTGCTGAAGTTGTTAATTTTAAGAACGGGTCTTTTGTATCAGGATTGAGGCAGATTACTGGAAGTAAATTGAAACATGTTTTTATTTTTGGATCTGAAGATTGTTAATTTTGTCAACACAAGTATGCATACCTGAATTATATGAGAAATCCTGCAGTGATAACATGCTACATGTTGGTAAGCTAAGAATTGTACCTTGATGTTTTGTAATCTTTGATCCCCTGTCCCACTTAGGCGATTTTTTCAGCGAATACAGGTGACTAGGCTGTTGCCACAGGGCTGCGGGGGTGACGCCTGTATGGTCGTGAGAAGTCTCCTCAAGTTGCCAAAAGGGCCTGTCCCATGAGCATGCAACTCCATGCGGCAAGCGCGACCTAATGTGGTCGCTTGAGTCGTACGGCCTCGCGGGGCCGGACCCACTTCGATCGCCAGAGCCTTATGGAGTTGTGCGGAGCTGGTCCCGACATCGCGCGGGGCTTCGAAAAACTGACAATGTCCAAAAATTCCAAGCAGCAACGGCCTGGCGGCCTGCAGCCGCATCGACGCCGTACGCAGCGTCTCAACGGGCGTGTGCAGCGTCTTGATGCCGTACACAGCGTCTTGACACCGTACGTCACACGCAAACTTCCCGCGGACTTCGCTCGAATTTCACGTCACTCACTCGACTTCCGCGCGGCCCCCGCTTCCGGTTTGGTCGCGCTCGCCGCATGCAGGCGCATGCTGGTGGTACCGGCCCTGTACGGGGATTACTCGACCTCCGCGCGACCCCTGCGCGGCCCCCCGCAGCCCCTGCTTCCGGTTTGGTCGCGCTTGCCGAATGCAGGTCGCATGCTCGTGGGACAGGCCCCTTACAAGTCATAACATTTTTCTGGTTGCCGCGGGATTTTGAAATGTTCAAAAGTTCTAGGCGACTGTTTGCTTGACGTAACTTATCTTTTTCTGTCGTAGGTGCTGTCGCAAGTTGTCGCCAGGATGACGCAGGTTGTTGCCAGGTGACATTGGTTCTCGCCTGGTGCTGACATTGGTGAATTCCATTGGCGACTACCCTCGTCAACCAGCAACAGGTACCGGCGACTGAATTGTCTTCAGTTGGTGCCGACAGGGTCGTTGCTTATTGTAGCTTATCGCCGGTGGACGTAGGTTTACTTTGGTTGTCGTAGGTTGGCGCCTGTGTGGTCGTAGGTTGTCGTAGGTGTGGTCCTAAGCGGACGTCCTATGTCGCGACGATTTGGTCGGCGGTTGTCGGTAGCTTGCCATAGCTTGACGTCGATTACGTGGTAGGTTGTCGTGGCTTGTTGTAGACATTGTCGTGGGGGGGGCGGGGGTCCAGTCGCCGCTTTTTCGGCGATTTGCTATGACTGCGACAGTCGCCGGCAGTCGCCGAAGAAATCGCCTAAGTGGGACAGGTCCATTAAGTTTTAAAGACTCTGTATTACTATTTGAATCACACACATAATTGTTTTGTGAAGCATTTTACTTAATTTTTGGGCAGGCAAAACTATTCAAAGCAATCATTTGCAGATTATTATTCTTGATCATTTTCTAAACTGCTACTGTTTTTACATTGTTGTGTATTTTCTTTGCATTACGCAAGCAATGTACCATAAAAAATATACATATTTTCTTCATCAATATTTTTTTAAATTACTAATCTAACTCCAAAACGTTCATCTATACGAGGCAAGGCAGATCTTCATTACCTCACTAAGAAATGCCACCTGATTTTAAATTGATTAGAATAAAATAATCTAAAATCACAAAGATGGTGACGGCACTAATGTCGGCATACTCCCTGTCGTCGATGTAGCTTTTGCTCATCTTACTTTCACATGCTTTCTTTTTCATCACTTAGAGCGTGGCAGGAGTTTGGGGGATGAGGGATTGGTAAATGTGTTGATGAAGAACAAGGGTGAAGCGATCCACTGGCTTTGCCCCTCTGCTTCTACCTCCAGTTGCCTGTCACATACATGTTCAGGCCACATGGGTTTCCTCTGGATGCTCTGGTTTATTCCCACATTCCAAAGACATGCAGGTTTTTAAGTTAATTGGCTTCTGTAAAATGCCCCTAGTGTGTAGGATATAAAACTAGTATCCGGGTCGAAACATAGAAACAGAAAATAGGTGCAGGAGTAGGCCAATTGGCTTTGAGCCAGCACCGCCATTCATAGAAACACAGAAAAACAGGTGCAGGAGTAGGCCATTCGGCCCTTCGAGCCTGCACCACCATTCAATATGATTATGGCTGATCATTTAAAATCAGTACACATTTCCTGCTTTTTCCCCATATCCCTTGATTCCTTTAGCCCTTAGAACTAAATCTAATTCTCTTTAGAAAACATCTAGTGAATTGGCCTCCACCTCCTTCTGTGGCAGAGAATTCCACAGATTCACAACTCTCTGGCGGAAAAAAAAATTCTCATCTCAGTCCTAAATGGTCTACCCCTTATTCTTAAACTGTGATCACCTGGTTCTGGACTCCCCCAACATTGGGAACATTTTTCCTGCTCATGGCCTGTCCAATCCTTTAGGAATTTCGAATGTTTCTATAAGAACCTCTCATCCTTCTACATTCCAGTGAATACAAGCCCAGTCGATATGATTATGGCTGACATTCCAGAACAGTACCCTGCTCCTGCATTCTCCCCATATCCTTTGATTCTATTAGCCCTAAGAGCTACGATCGATGGTTGGCATGAACTCAGTAGGCTGAATGGCCTGTTTCCATGTGGCTACTTTGCATTATCCTTTAGTGTAGGTGCGTGACAGGAAACTGGGAGGAGGTTAATCAAAATGTAAACGCGAATGGATTATAGGGAATGGGGGGCAAGTGTTATTGGGAAAATTACTTGCAGCCATGTGTTGGGCACAAAATAATATCTGTTGTGGATGTGAAGCAGTAACTAAGACTGGAAATGTCATATTATAGTCACAATATTTAAACTGGATCTAGAACAATATAATTTTAACCGTAGATCAGTGTTATAAATTGCTGGCATATAAAGGGTAACCATCCTGGGGATACTCCTATTTGGCTGCTACAATTTTAGTAGAAGTTTGGACGTTTGTCAAAAACCATAATTACATGGACACATGGGATATTAAAGCATTATGTGGAGAAAAAAGATGAACAGTTTTGCAGTTTGATAGATAACTTGATAGATTTCATTACACGATTATCCTCATAATGAAATGTCATTCTTGTAATTATTTCAACTGAATACTAATATTAGCTTCATATACAGATGCACTCGATTACCATGAAAATTTAGCAAAACACAAATACAAAACACACTGAAGATGTCTGAAGAATGGTCCCGACCCAAATCCCTCCCAATCCTTCATGTCCATCCCCTCTACATATGCTGCTGGACCCACTGAGTTCCTCCAGCACTTTGTGTTTTGCCCAAGATTCCAGCTTCCGCAGTCACTTGTGTCACCATGAATATTGAATCTGTAATGTAATATCCCATCACACATTAATATTCTTTTTAATAACGTGATGCGCAACTTATATTGTCAAGCTAGAAAAGGTACAGAGAAGATTTATGAGGATGCTGCCAGGACTAGAGGGTCTGAGCTATAGGGAGAGGTTGAGCAGGCTGGGACTCTATTCCCTGGAGCGCAGGAGGACGAGGGGTGATCCTTGAGAGGTGTATAAAATCATGAGAGGAATAGTTGAGGTAGATGCACAGAGTCTCTTGCCCAGAGTAGGTGAATCGAAGACCAGAGGACATAGGTTTAAGGTGAAGGGGAAAAGAGGAATCTGATAGGAATCTGAGGGATAACATTTTCACACAAATAATGGTAGGTGTATGGAACAAGCTGCCAAATGAGGTAGGTGAGGCTGGGACCATCCCAACATTTAAGAAGGAGTTAGATAGGTACATGGATATGGACAGGTTTGGAGGGATATGGACCAAATGCAGGCAGTTGGGACTAGTGTAGCTGGGACATGTTGGCCAGTGTGGACAAGTTGGGCTGAAGGGCCTGTTTCCGCACTGAATCATTCTGTGACTATGCCTATGGCTCTATGATAGGATGCCTGGGGCCATGTTGAAAGATAGAGGACGTCTAGCCTGTATATCAAGCCAGACCTAGGCTACTCAAGCAGATTTAATTTTACATATTTCCTTGAAACATTTCCATGGGAGAAGACTGACCACGCTGAGAAATAGTCATGTTTTTGTTTTTGAAACATTCCTTCCCCTGAGTCAAAGGGTCTGTTTCTGTGATGTATCTCTAAAGTCTAAAGCAGTGGTTCCCAACGTGGGGCGTATGCCCCACAGGGGGGCAATTTGATTTTTAAGGGGGGCTATTACAACCAAGGTATTGGCGTTTTAAGCTTCTTCAGCTGAAACAGAGTTCACTTTTTAAATGATAAGAATTATATATCACCACATGGGGGGGGGCATCAGGACTTTAGAGATGATTAGGTGGGGCATGGCCAAAAAAAAGTTGGGAACCACTGGTCTAAAGTCTTAAGTCTAAAGGGGTTATCCCACTGCGGCCACCTAATCCGCGAGTTCTGGCGAGTTTGCCCTCGACTCATACTCGCAGCATGGTTGACATGAGGACCTAGTAGGTCTTTGTAACTCTCCTTCATGCTCGAGAGTAGATCCTGCGTACTAGGTTGCGGCATATTTTTAAACATGTTGAAAAATGCCCGCGAGTAAAAAAAGGGCGCCTTGCAAAAAATCGATACTTTTTGTACTCGTAGGTTTAGTCGAAGTAGCTCGTAATAGGTCAACATGTTATTCGTAGGTAATCGAGGGTAGTCAAATCGAAGGTAGTCAAAGGTAGTCGTAGATAGTCTTCAACATGGTCGAAGGGAGGTTGAAGGAAGGTCACAGGAGATCGAAGGAGGTCGTCTTCACTCTCCATTATTCGGTGTCCAATTTTCCCGAAGCTAGTCGAAGCTAGTCGAAGCTAATCTTCAACATAGTCGAAGGAGGTTGAAGGAGATCTTCTACACAGTCTTCAACATGACATTTTTGCAAACTCACCTAAACTTGTCTAAACTCGCCAATTATGTTGCCGCAGTGGGACAGGCCCTTAAATCTGCCAACCATCTCCCTCACTTGTATCCACATCACTTTGCCAGCTTTTGATTCATCCTCACTTCTCTTTTACAACTTTCTCCCCCCCCCCTTACTGCATCAGTCTGAAGGAGAGTCCCTATTCAAAACTTTGTCTGCCCATTCCCTCCACAGTTGCTGCCTGACCCACTGAGTTCCCCAACACTTTGTGTTCAGAACATTATATTTGATTAGTTTTATCAGGCGGTACTTTAAGCACAAGCAATAATATATGCACATAGCTTTGCAAAACATCTTTTATAGATGTGAGAAAGCTGAATGCAATCATTTGATAAATTGGATTAGCGAATGTGACTGAAATGGAGGGGTAATCTATCATATTATGAAAGCAACTGTGTTCTACTATAATGGAAACATAACATAGCAGATTTTAGGATCCACCTATGGGTAGTGTGAAAAATGTGGACTCATAATAACACCAAAATTAATATAATGGATTATGGGCATTACTGAAATAATGATTGCTGGGTCTTGCAATATTTTGGCATTTAACGATTGACAACAATTTTGGATTATTGAATAATCACTTGGGGCTAAATATAAAACATTATTGCTTTGCAGTTGTTCCCCTAATACAACAGTAAGTCTTTATACTGCAATAAAGATTGGGCTCTTGAACTCCATGAGTCTTCAAATGAAAGGTTCTGGAATTTCGGGGCATACACCATCAAAGCATCTGTCCCTTTTTGTCTATTAAATAATTTCCTCTGTGGAACTCTGTCAAATGTCCATTCTGGGTGAAATTAACAGGTACTTGTTCACATAAAAGTAGTGAAAATGTTGGTTAGTTTAGTTTAGAAATACAGCGTGAAAACATCCGCAGTCCAGGCTGCCAGTGATAACTGTACATTAACACTATCCTACACACTAGGAACAATTTACAGTTTTTACCAAAGCCAATTAACATACAAAACTACAAATCTTTGGAGTGTGGGAGGAAACTGGAGCACCCGGGGAAAACACACGCAGTCATGGGGAGAACCTACAATGTCCATACAGACAGCACCATAGTCAGGATTGAACCCGAGTCTCTAGCTCTGTAAGGCAGCAGCTCTACTGCTGTGCCACCATGCCACAAAAATCTGATTAATTCTCCTAAAAAGTTATAATTGTTGGATCAATTTAATACTTCATGACTAAAATTAATTGAAATTTGTTGGGTAAATGTATCAAAGGAGGTCATTGGTGCTGGTCAGCCATGATTTAAGTGGCAGTGTCTGCCCAAGATCTTCAAAGGAAAATCACTCCAAAAAGCATGCATATGCTTTGTCATAAAATTTTAGCAAAATATATCTGACATTACATGCAATAAAAATTGACTTCACTTGGAAGAAAACAATTAATCTATAGTTTAATACTTAGCTTAAATGGAAAAATGAATTGTGGGTATAAGCCTGAATGTCTTATTTATGTAACATGAAATCCAAAATTAAATTACAACCCCAATTTATCTCTCTAATCCCTACATATATCTATTGTGAGCCCAAAAATGCAATATATAACAGTGGATGATTGACAGGATGGGTTGATAACAGTGTCCTAATGCAGTTCCAAAGTAGTAATGTAAGAGAATTGAGATTCTGGACATATATTGTGCCAGAAATAAAAACATATTCCAAAGAATGTTTCTTAATTTGTAGTTTTGTGATATCGAGCAACATTTTTTAAATCTGTTCTCTATTACTTCAGTAAACCCCATTGTGAGCTCCATGATTTATATTTGTTACATTAAATTCCTCCCAGTTCAACATTGACCGACGCACACTGCTCTTTTATGGCTGAATTGAATTAATTTACATTGAGATTTTGTCTGAAGAAAGTCCAACCAATGCAGAAAGTGAAGACAGAATAGAGAAGAAAGGTTCTCATTATCTTCTAATAATCAGTATTTTCTCATATCCTTTTCAAAATGACGTTGAAGTTATCATTGATGGCTTCAAACTTTGCCAAGTCTGGATGAATTTACAATAAATGTTGTTATAAAACTATCCTTTTGATCCTTTCTGGTCTGTAATAATATTTTTCCACAAAAAGATCAATTCATACAAGACAATTAGGTGGAATGATCAGGTATAATGTTCACACATGTTACTGCACTAATATGAAATGTTACTGGACTAGCTACTTTGCATGTTCAGAAGCAGCAATAGACTGCATGATCACTGGCTAATCAGTAAGTCATTGTCTGTGAGGTGATGTACTTATTTAATTGAAATGTATTACTTTCTACCAATATAGTTACCAACTGTTAGATTCTGCCACATTTATCATTGAAAACAACACACAGTTATGCCCCTGTCCCACTTAGGAAACCTGAACGGAAACCTCTGGAGACTTTGCGCCCCACCCAAGGTATCCGTGCGGTTCCCGGAGGTTGCAGGTGGCTGCCGGAGATTGCAGGTAGTGGAAGCAGGTAGGGAGACTGACAAAAACCTCTGGGAACCTCCGGGAACCACGTGGAAACCTTGGGTGGGGTGCAAAGTCTCCAGAGGTTTCCGTTCAGGTTTTCTAAGTGGGACAGGGGCATAAGTGTCAGATCCTGAGGAAGGAGTGCAAACAATAAAATCCTGGTGGGCCCATTACACAAGTTTTGTCCTTATGTCTGGTGAATGTAGCAACAACTTTTCACATTGGTTTTACCTCTGCTTCATCACGGCATTTTATGTTGTGAAAATCAAAAATGTAGATGCTGGATATCTGAAATAAAAGCGGAAAATGCAGGCAAAAAAATTGCAGATCAGAGAGCATCTGTTGAAAGGGAAACAGGACCTGACTATTTTCATAGATGCTGCCTGACAAGTTGGGTTTTGTTTTTATCAGCTTCTGGTTTTATTTCGGGCAACTTGGATCTCAAATGATATTAGCTGTCGTAGAAATAAGGAACTGCAGATGCTGGTTCACACAAAAGGACACAAAATGTTGGAGTAACTCAGGTAGTATCTCTGGAGAATATGGATAGGTGATTTGTTAGGTCGGGACCCATCTTCACACTGGATAGCATACAACAAAAAAGCTTTTCACTGTACCTTGTACACATTATAATAAACTAAATTAAACAAAACTAATCTAGAGCCATTGCTTCATGGCCCCAAACATCCAAATTTAATCCTAAACTCCAGCACTGTTTGTGTGGAGTTTGGACTTCCTCCTGTGACTGTATGTGTTACCTCTAGATGCATCGATTTCCTCCGACATCCCAAATATGTGCGGGTTGCAAAATCATAGATTAATCGACCATGCTAAATTGCCATGGTAAGAGTCCCTAGTGTGTAGATGAGTGATAGTGATAGTATTTGGGGGGTGGGGGTTGTTAGGGTTTGATGTGTTTATGGAGAGAATTTAAAAATATATATTAATGTAGGATTGGTGTAGGATTGTTGAAGGTCAGCAGGCATGGACTTGGTGGGGCAAAGAGTCCTTTTCCATGACCCTCCATGACTCTAACACTCTGGTCCACTCCACATATAAAGTACCATGAGCACCATCCTCAGTGCCACTGCCTCATCCCCTGAGCAGCTGATAGATCTGTCCATACCTTCTCACACCATCCAGGATCCCACAAACTCTTTCCAGGTGAAACATCAATATGCTTGTATTTCTTTTCATTTAGTTTACTGTATTCACTGCTTATGAGGTAGTTACTTCTACACATGGGAGACTGTAGGTATACTCTGACTGTTCTGCAGATTATTTGTTTTAATCATTGGCAGTAGGTGTGGGCTGGCATTCTGATGGACTGCATGTGTGGTTCCTAAAATAAACAGTTAAACAGTTGACATTTTGCTTTTAATTTTCCAAAGTCATGTAGACTCAGGAAAAGATCCACCTGTTTCGTAAAAAAACAAATGTAACTCCTTCCAAAAATGTAGAGAGAGGAAAATCAGGAAACCTCCCCAACTCTATCTTCTTCCTTCCATGTTTTGTTTTCTCATTGGTCTGATATCTTTCACCGTGCATTATTATCCTTTTTTTGCTTTAAGCTCTCCAGCCTCTACTTTGATTGCAATTTTTTTATTTTGTCCTTTGCTTTTCATCCTCTTTCTCTCCAAATTGAAGGTTATCATGACTTTAATTGTGTCCATTTCTAATGAAAGATCATCTCTGCCTCTCTGTCTTTCTGTGTTTTTGTCTCTCTGTCTCTATGCCTTTCTTTCTCTCTGTCTCTCTCTCTCCATTGCTCTGTCTTTCTGTCTCTTTCTATCTTTATGCGATTTCCAATAATACTTAAAGACTTAAAGTCAGCTGCAATATTTCAAAAAATCCTAAAAGTGTATGATCCAAATAAACATTAGAATTGTGGTTAGAAGTTCACTGGCACTGAGAGAAATAGGCCAAGGGCATGCCAATGATTATGGTACGTGTGACCTCATTACAATAAAGTTAAACAGTGCCAAAGGCCCAAGCCATTAGATGCTATGGAACAGACTTGCAATATTTTGCTTCATATGCTGTACTTTTTGGACTGGGGCCAGGTCTGAGGGTATTATAGGGAAGAACAAATTGATTGTAATGCCAGTCAGGATTAGGGCCACAGTGGAAGAGGCGATGAGGAGTTGACAAAGACATGTGGCAATGGAGTTGAAAGACACACTGTGTGACAAGGCTAGTAGTACTGCTACCTCACATCTCCAGTGATCCATCTTCAATCCTGACCTCCAGTGTTGTCTGTGCAGCGTTTGCTACATGGGTTTCTTCTGGGTTCCTCTTACGTCACAAGGACGTGGGTCAGTAGATTAATTGGCCACTGCGAATTACCCTTGTGTGCAGGTGAGTGTAGTAATGGTGGTGCCATCCGAGGAGAGTCAATCAGAATATATGGAGTACAAAGTGGGAATAATGTCAGATTAGTTTAAATGTCTGCTTAATAGTTGGTGCGGACTGTGGGCCAGAATGCCTTTTTTTTTGCTTTGTATGACTCTGTGGGATCAGTTGATGGGTGGCATGTACTGTTGCGGAGAGAAGCTAATTAAGGGTGTGTGCTGGTCTGAGTTATCCAGCTCCAAACTGGAACCTACACAGATTGCAGCAAAGATATCACTGATAAATCTATGCAGCTCATAACATAACATCATTACCCAGGCAATGCTTAAAAAAGCTGCTAGGTCAACTTCCTGGAGTGGCGCGATTCAAGCCAGATATCATTACAATCCTCTTCTGTTCTAGACATGTGCAAGGAAGATATGCGTACGATTGATAAAAACAGTACCATGCTTGTGAGTATATAGGCCTTTGTCTCCAGACGTTACCTTGCTAGAACTGAAATTTGTTCATCTTCATTGGGAAAGGTTGCCCTTTGACTGCTGCTGATTACACTGTAAAAGCGTGAACTAGCAGACATTGCATAAGCAATGAAGAAAATAACGTTGTTTATTAAGCACCCATTTTTAACTGAAATTTCTATGCATACACAATATTTCCCAGAGGAGCTTCAACCACTGGGATGCAAGCCAACCCAAATATTTGGACAGATATCATTCTAGCCATGGCTTTCTGGTCCACGATGTTGGTCCTTAACTGCTCAATATTCAGTCTCCAATTTCTACCTTTACTCTGCTGCTCGAGAAAAATAAACCTGAACAATAACTAACTTACAGTTGTAATCAGTATTGAATATCCCAGTCCTGACAGAAAGTAGAAAATCTTTACATAATACAGGAATGGAGTTCCTGTTGTGCCCTGCACATACCAAACTCCTCTGGTAAAGAACAAAATGCTGTCCTTTTGGTGTTTTTCATTACTGTTATTGTCCGGTGCTTGGAGACAACGAGTACACAACAGAGACAATTGCATTTAAAATTCTCCAATTCTACTTAAAGGTTACAAGTTATATATTCAAAACCTTTGCTTGTGAAATGCTGACATGGGTCGATAAACTGGAATTAAGAGCTCTGCAGTTCAAAGGAATATTTAATTTGATGTTAATAGCAATTGTTTTGTAAGATTGTTCCAAGAAAATCAAGCATTGTTCGTTTGTAATTAGTTTTTCCTCTTTTAAAATATTAATCATATGAATTAATGACTAGATGAATCAAGAGAAAAAGAAAATCAATAATATAGGTATGTTGCAAAACGTACCTGAAGCGTCGCTGAAAATCTGTCCCAGCCCTTGTACGCAATTTTGGCGCCGTTTAGAGGGGGGCGGGTTTAAAACGCGATTTTCCCTAGGCTGTTCAAATCGAGGTTTTTCAGCCTAGTTAATTATTAACAAAAAATTGCTGGAAGATTCCCTCGCTTGAGCTATTATCAGTTTTAAGGGCTTTATTTAATTGTTATAGTAGGTTAAAAATTAACCTCTAAACCCCCGACCGGCGACAATGGGCCAGATCTCATACTGGGGAAAACGGAAGGTAGGCTGTTTATTTTTACGTTAAAAAGGGCTTCTTCAGATCCCTTTATACAAAGTTTAATGTTGCGAGTAGCTAATTTTGAGCCCATTATATCCCGCAGTATTTTTCTGGGCATTTGAGGGTACAAATCTACTGCAATGTGAACGTTCTAAACCAGCGCGTTCACGGGATCCCACTAGAAAGCTGATTTAAATGGACTTTAATTTACAGCAATTAAACACTAAATTCCTTCCATTTGGCCTATAAATGAATGTAAATGAGATTTAAAAATCATGTTTTATTGTGAATTGTTTGTGAATATTATTTGGACACGTAGGCTATTTAAAAATGTTAATCATTTATTAAGAAATGGATAGATGTTCAGATCTAGTAATTGAAGTTTGGAATTAGCTACAATTACGTAACTAACTAATTATATGCTTTAATTTCAGGTCATCCAAGTAAGATTATTTTATATTTGTTTCAGAATGCTTCAATCTATGATAACTGAAAATTTCATTCAGTTCTCTTAATTTTTAAGAAAGTTATGGGCTTTTGACTGTCCACGACCGCATCTTTTTTGTTATGTCCATTGAAAATCAATAGGGAACAAGATGCTAATTTCCGAGTATGAAAATGGCCATAACATTTTAAATACTTGAGATATGAAAGTGAATTAGGTGTCAAATTAAACTTATTTTTATGCTTTATCTGATGGGATAAATTGCAGACTTGATTTTTAAAATCTCAAAATTTTGTAACATTGCTAAATAATACAGATTAGTAAGTGGGAACTACAGTAAATTAAAAACAATACTTAATCCTGATAAAGAATATCGCAGTTCGAAACCTAATATTAACTCCCTTGCAACAAAAGCAACAAATTCATTTGGAAAGTAATCTTAAAGGCAGGAGAACCATATTAAATGAAAGCAAGAAATGAGGAGGCATAGCATAGAATGAGCTTGACTGCAGAGCACAGGATATCGTGTGGTGTCAGAATTATTATTTTCTATACTCAGCAAAGATAATTTTTTACTGATAAAATGTATATGTTGCGGCATTGAATGCTGAAATGCAAGAGTTGAAACATTTCAGAGACAAAAATAAAAGAAACATCACACGATATCCAGATCGTTACTGGACTTGTGTTCAGAGATCTGGAATATTAATCAAATGACATGAGTTTAAATTCTGTCCCAGCAGCTTGGGAGTTGAATTTCAAGTAATTCAATAAAATAGGAATAAGGGAAGAGTGTGTAGGCAGGAACTGCAGATGCTGATTTACACCAATGATAGACGCAAAATGGTGGAGTAACTCAGCGGAACAGGCAGTTTATCTGTAGAGAAGGAATGGGTGACGTTTCGTTTTGAGACTCTTCTACAGACTGAGAGTCAGGGGAGAGGGAGATATAGAGATGTGGAAGGGTAAGATATGAAAATGAGAGATCAAAGGTGATGTTCAAAGGGAGAATAGCTAGTTTACTGGTTACCTTTTGCTAAACGTAACTCAATAAACTGTATGAAATAATGGATACCTGTCAGGTTTACTGTTGTCCTTCAGAAAAAGAATACTGCCATGTTCGGAACTATATGTGACTCCAGTCCCACAGTAAGCCCATTGAAATGGCTTAGCAAACCATCTATTTCAAGGACATAAAAATGCTGGCCAATCCTGTGATACGCACATCCCTTCAGCGAATAAGGGAAAATCCAGGAATTCACATTACAAATAGTAACTGGACATTTCCTGGAACACGATGAAAATAAATTGTTGAGAATTGTTGCCACACTGCATCAAGATAGAGTTACTTTTATTTTTATCCATTCAAGCTAACAATGAGACTATCCGTGTCTATAACAATTAATAATGCAACAATTGTAGATATGTTTTTCACTTCTTGGAGATAAATCAAAGAAGATTGAGTTTAAGAGACCGTTCTGATATAAAAGCTCTTTTTGTTATGTTACATTGAACAGGTTTGGTTTAATTACTTGTACTATATCTGCGGCCCCAGTCACACTGAATCAAAATGGCACGAAAACATTGTATTTTTTAATGTTCCATCCATTAGTTTTCCAAGGATTGTTTAACTCAGGTTTGGAGTGATTCTTGAAACGGACAGCATGCACCCCTGCTCAAAAAAACAAGGGCCCGATTTGAAAGGGTGTGCCACATACCAACAAAAAGCAAATTGAGAACAGGCAGTTTATCTGTAGAGAAGGAATGGGTGACGTTTCGTGTTGAGACTCTTCTACAGATGTATATTGCCATAGATGAGTTGGCCATTTGATGAACTGTTGTTCAGGATATTGTAAGCAAAGATTAAATATCATGGAATTAAGAACAATTTGCTGACCTTGTCAAGGGATTGGTTAGGTTGATGTCTGCAACACTTAATGGGTGTGCACTCAAATTAGGAAGAATAATTTTGTGGTGTCTTATAATAATCCTATGGGGCCATGAATTTACACCAGGCTAACTGGTGATTCAGATAATCCAAGAGGGACACATATATCCAAATTTACCTCTGACACAAAGTTCAGTAGTGCAAATAGTAGAATAAATGGGAACATTAAAGTAGAAAGTAATATTGATAGATTAAGTGAGCTCACAGATTTTTAAATGGGATTATAGAATCTGAATCTGAATCTGAATTAAAGAAAAAAAAAGATAAATCATAAGTTCACAAATTATAGAAGTAGAGTTAGGCCATTCGGCCCATCGAGTCTACTTCGCCATTCGATCATGGCTGATCTCTGACTCCTAATCCCATTTTCCTGCCTTAATAACCCTTGACACCCGTTCTAATCCAGAATTTGTCTATCACTGCTTTAAAAATATCCACTGATGGCCTCCACAGCCCTCTGTGGCAATGATTGTGGTAGTTCCACAGATTAACTACTCCCTGACTGAAGAAGTTCCTTTCATTGTACCGTTGACCCTGTGTTAACCTACATATGACAAATAAAACTGAACTGAATTGAACTGAACTGAACTCCTCACCTTTTTAAAATAGTGGCCTTTAATTCTGAGGCTGTGACCTCTAGTCCTAGACTCTCCCACCAGTGGGAACATTCTTTCCACATCCACTCTATCTATGCCTTTAATTATTCTGTACGTTTCAATGAGGTCCTCCCTCCAGCGAGTACAGGCCCAGTGCTGTCAAACGCTCATCATATGCTAACCACTAATTTCTGGAATCATTCTCATAACCCTCCTCTGTACCCTCTCCAGAGCCAGCACATCCATCCTCAGATATGAGGTCCAGATTTGTTCACAGTACTCCAAATGTGGCCTGACCAGCATCAGCAATGCATCTGTGTTTTTGTATTCCAGACCTCTTGATATAAATGCTAGCATTGAATTTGCCATCCTTACTACTAATTAGACTTGCAAATCCCTTTGCATCTCCGATTTCCAAATTCTCTCTCCACTTAGAAAATAATCTACGCCATGATTCTTATTACCAAAATTCATGACTCCGCACTTTACTATCTATATTACTAAAAGTCTGTTCTTGACCGGTTTTGGCCATCTGTGCTGCGATTTCCGAGAGAACACCGCCACCTACGGCTGTCATTTTTGGCCACCTTGCTCAGAGCCCCCCTCCGCCACACGTGTGCTGAGGATTTTTCCCGTTGATTAAAAATGACAGAGATATTAATGTTTTTGCAAAATTCCCCATTCTCTCTGCTGCCCCCGCTGGCGGCAGGGGGAGGGACTATAAAACCAGGAAGTGGTGTGCCACACAGTCTCTTCAAGATGGAGGAAGGCAGAGGGTCACGTTTCTCTGAGCTGTGAATAACACTGAACACATGTCTACTCACATGAAAGTGCCCTTAGTGGTCCTAAAATGCTTGCAGAATGCGTCTATTGGTTCTAAAGCTTGCAAAAAAAAAAAGTATCTATTGGTTCTAAAGCTTGCAAAAAATGTATATTGGTTCTAAATCTTTCAAAAAATGTCTATTGGTTCTAAAGCTTGCAAAAAAATGTCTATTGGTTCCAAAGCTTGCAAAAAAAAATGTCTATTGGTTCCAAAGCTTGCAAAAAAAGTGTCTATTGGTTCTAAAGCTTGCAAAAAAATGTCTATTGGTTCTAAAGCTTGCAAAAAAAAAAAAATCTATTGGTTCTAAAGCTTGCAAAAAATGTCTCTATTGGTTCTAAAGCTTGCAAAAAGTGTCTCTATTGGTTCTAAAGCTTGCAAAAAAAATGTCTATTGGTTCTAAAGCTTGCAAAAAAGCTTGCAAACAAATATCTCTATTGGTTCTAAAGCTTGCAAAAAATTTCTATTGGTTCTAAAGCTTGCAAAAAATGTCTATTGGTTCTAAAGCTTGCAAAAAAAAAAAAATGTCTATTGGTTCTAAAGCTTGCAAAAAAATGTCTATTGGTTCTAAAGCTTGCAAAAAAGGTCTCTATTGGTTCTAAAGCTTGCAAAAAATGGCTATTGGTTCTAAAGCTTGCAAAAAATGTCTATCGGTTCTAAAGCTTCCAAAAAAATGACTATTGGTTCTAAAGGTCGCAAAAAAAATGACTATTGGTTCTAAAATGGTTCATACTAGCGCTCCAGAAAGACCCCTCCCCTCCCCCTTTCCTCCTCTCCCCTAGATTTACTTACTGCAAATGATGGCTTGGGTGTGGCTTGGGTGTGGCTTGGGTGTGGCTTGCAGTTGAAAGGCAGTACTTACTGCAGATGGTGGCTTGGGTGCAATGGTTTGAAGTTAAAATGCATTACTTACTGCAAATGGGGGGCATAGGGCATTGCAAGTGGGTACTACTTACTGCTTGGCTTGGGTGCTTTGACTTAAAAAGTTGGTGGCAAAAGTTGAAAGGCACTACTTACTGGTGGTTGGTAGCTTGGGTTTGAAGTGAAAGGCTACTTACTGCAAATGGTGGCTTGCTTGACGTTGAAAGATACCACTTACTGCAAATGGTGGCATGAAGTTGAAAGGCACTACTTACTGCAAATGGTGGCTTGGTTGCTTTGGCTTGAAGTGGAAAGGCCCACTTCCTGTAAATGGCGGCTTGGGTGCTTTGACTTGAAGTTGAAAGGCATATTACTTACTGCAAAAGTTGAAAGCTACTGGGTGTGGTGGCTTGGGAGTTTGAAAGTTGAAATGCACCTCTTACTGCAGATGGCTTGGGTGGCTTGGGTGTGGTTGGCTTTTGAAAGTTAAAAATGGTGGCTTGGATGCAATGGCTTGATGTTAAAAGGCATTACTTACTGCAAATGGGGGCATAGGTGCATTGGCTTGAAGTTGAAAGGCACTACTTACTGCAAATTGTGGCTTGAGTGACTTTAAGTTGAAAGGCACTGTATATTGCACTGTATATTGATTTTAGATAAAATGCTACCACTTACGGCTGTGACTTTTGGCCATCTTACTCAGTCCCCCTCCGCTGAGCAGATGCAGAGAATTCTTCCCATCATGAAAAATAAAAGTGTTATTAGTATTTTTAAAAAAATGTTGAGAATCTCTCTCCTGTCAATCACTCCATGAAAGCCACACCTTTTCGGTGGGGGGGGTGGGTGGGTGGGGGGGGGGGGGGGTTGGGGGGGGGAGGGGTTTAAAAAAACCCGGAAATGTGGGTGTGGCTCAGTCTCTGCAAGATGGAGGAGGGAGAGGTCACGACTCACTGTCTTTAGTGGCTTTGCACCCGACTTCAAATGGTATGAAACTGCACTTGAATTTGGTGGCCTTGCACCCTGCTAGAAGTGGTAAGAAACTGCACTTGAATTTGGTGGCCTTATACCCTGCTTGAAATAGAATTTCAAGGATTACCCGTGAGTCAACTACCAGCCCACCAGCCGTGAGTGAGTGAGTTGCCAGCACAACAGGCTTGATTGACTGAGACGCCAGCCCACTAATCCATTTGGTGCACAATTTGCATACTAGCCCTCTAGAGACCAGTCCCTTCAGCCCACAACAGCCATACTAGCGCTCCAGAAAGCCCCCCCTCCAACTGGCCACCTATATTAGAATTGGTGGAGAGGTGGAATATTTCGTTGGATGACCAGCCCTGCTGTGTGATGCTGAGACCCAATGGGTCCCACTTAGTCTAGTATTGAATATAATCTGCCACTTCTCTGCCCAATTTCTAACCTGTCCAAGTTATTTTGCAGAGTCCTTGCTTCCTCTACACTGCCTGCCCCCTCCACCTATTTTAGCATCATCTGCAAACTTGGCCATAAAGCCTTCAATCCCCTAATCCAAATCATTAATATACAATGTGAAGTGAAGCGGCCCCAGCACCGATGCCTGCGGAACTAGTCACTGGCAGCCAACCTGAGAAAGCACCTTTTATTGCAACTCTGCCTTCTGCCATCCAGCCAACCCTCTATCCATGCTTGAATCCATGCTTGTATGCTTTAGTACCTTCCCCAGCAGCCTGACGTGTGGCACCTTATCGAAGGCCTCATGTTTCATTTTATTTATAGTTTACGAATTGGGGAAATTGAAAATAAGTTAGGATGAAGCCTTGGATCAGGAAGTGAAAATAGGGTAAATTATGTTCATTTTAATCAAATACCTATTTACGCTTTGCCTACGTAACTTTGTTTTGCTCTGGTTGTTGAAACCTAAAAAAGATATTTGAAAGGAAGCAGGTGCGGTTAGTTTTCCAAAGGTTAGATGATGAGGAGAGTTTACTTAAACTAAGCTTGTATTCCCTAGAACGTAAAAGACTTACCAATGATTTGATTGTGATTTGTAGGATTTTAAAAGAAAATAATAATTCTCAGAGGTAGAAATATTACTTGGCTGTAGAAAAGTCCAGGTGAATAAAACGGGAATTTGGAAGAAGAATGACATATCCCTGCTGCACAATAATCAATTGATGTCAACAATTAATCATTTTAAATCTCAGAATAATAGTATTCTGCAAGGCACAAGCATTAAGAAATATGGAGGTGAGATTGTTGATGGGAATAGGATAACAAACAAATGAAATTGCATCCAGTGGTCCAATAGGACTGAGTGGTTTAATGACTGAATGTTGAATGATTTAGATATGGAATGAGCTACTGAGAAGCCTTTTCCCATTTTGTACTTCACCCAAGGTCATGACGTACCCACTTGGCTCCAGCAAACAATAGGAAATGTTTTATCATAAGTCAGCAATGGGCAATTTGGTAAAAGAGATGAAAAACAAAGCAAATATGTCTGGCCTGATTAGAATCACATTTTATTTTTCAATTTACGTAAAATATTCTGAAGGAAATAAAACTGACTACTTCATGAATATGTTATTTTAAGCAAAGAAATAAAAGTGATTCTGAGCTGATGACTGAAGCAAATTAACCTGAAGTGATGATGGCGAATAACATAATGTTTGTGTGAGAAAAGAAAATCTACCTTGGAACATGATTGCATTATCCAAATGATCCCATTAGCCTGTGATCACACTCACAAGCTTTCACTACGGTAACTTTATTCTGACCTTGTTCATTACATGTTTACAGGCTGTCGGTAAAGTCCAGGTACTCACTGTTCTGGAAATGGGACCAATCCACACTCTTGTCAGTGTGGCATTTTTATTGCTAACACTCTCAGCAGGCCTCTAAGACATTTTGTGAGCATCAGATTTGGAGCCAAGTCACAGGGCAAGTAAATATACAATACTATCTAAACATTCAATCATACTGAGTGGCTAGCACTAGCTTACTACCACCTTTTGTCTTGCTTCTGCTTAACTTAACAAGCTGATATATCACAGAAAGGGCACTAAGGTTATATAAGTGGGCCTAGACTTAGCCCTTCAACAGTACAACATTCAAACAGAGCATGGGAGGATTGTGGATCAGGAAGCCTGTGTAAACCGTGGCTCTCACCATGGCAGCAGTGCAAACTAGCATGTCAACCGGTAACCGAGGTCCCTTTATGGTGCATGGTGATTACGGAACGGACCACTTGCTGCAGCCCTAATATAAGCTGACGCTGGAATCTTCTCACTCTCGGATCTATTGCAGACAAATATTTTGCTTGTATGTTCTGGTGCATCTTTCACTTCATTTCATAAGCTGGTCTGCGGGAAGCTGCACATGAGATAATTGCAGCAAGTTAGAATGCAACCTCGCCTGCTGCAGCATCCTATTTCGCATGCAGTCTCTTACAGGGGTAACGAGAAATTCAGCTGGAAAGAAGCCGCTGCTGGTCCCCTCTAACGTGTTGCTAGTGCCAATCTCTGGGCTGGTCAAGTATGATCATGGTGCTCTGGGGAGTCAGGGTCACTTCGTGTCCTTGTCCAAACGTGGCACGTTTGTCGCCATTTTTACCATCAGGAATAGGCGGCCACTGCCGTTGTCCCGAATCATGTTGGATCTGAATCACCATCCACCATCTCTCATGTCTCCACTAACATGGACTGACGAGGAGGTGATCTTAGGGCCCCTTCACCCTGGAGTCGGGTCATGAGGTAAGGGTGTTAACTAGGCCTCAGGCAGTGAGGTGCTGTGGCCTCCCCTCAGACTTCTAACAACAGGCTTACATATAACACAAGCTTAGATCAGAGCATTGTCTTCTGTCAAGGCTGACATTCAGGGTAATCACAAAACAAATTAAAAACATTAAATTAAAATAAAATAAAGGAAAGAAAAGAAAATTAATTCAAACAACAAAGATGTTTATAAATAAATAAAATTATTAGACTGAAGCCAAGAAAGTTAAAAAAAAAATTAAAACCTCCCTTCCTTTCGCCTCCTGAATTCCAGACTTGGTGTCCCAGTGAGGGACTGCCCACCCAATGGTGCATTTCTTGCACCAGATCTGATTATTCTTATAGTAATGTCGGTGAATCCCTGCAAGTTTTATCATCATTGCACTCCTCTGAAGTCCGGTTTAATTTAGTGATACAGGCCCTTTGGCCCAGCGAGTCCACAACAACCATCGATCATTAGTTCCATGGAATCTCACTTTCTCATCCTCTCCTTTCCCACAAGAGGAAATTTACCTAGGCCAAAATTAACCTGCAAACCTGCACATCTTTGGCATGTGGTAGTAAAATGGAGCACCCAGAGGAATCTCAGGTGGTCACAGGGAGTACATGCAAACTCGACACAAACACCACCTGAGTTCATTATCAAATCTGCATACCTGGCGCTGTGAGCCATTGTTTTGCCACGGTGCCTCACCAGTTATAAACTAGGGTGATTAATCTCTCAAATTCATTGCCACTGATGGCTGTGGAGGCCAAGACATTTGGTATTTTTAAATCGGAGATTGATTGGCTCTTAATTAGTAAGGGCATTAAAGGTTACAGAAAGAAGATAGGAGAATGGGGTTGAGATGGAAAAATAGATCAGACATGATCGAATGGTGAAGTAGACTCAATGGGTCAAATGGCCTAATTCCGATCATATGTCATGGTCTTGTACACTAGTTTAGGCCTGAACTTGTTGTCATGTGCAGGACACACAGAATGCGCATGTGGTTCCTGCACTTGCATATCGTTTTTCAAGCACAAACAAAATTATGGATTTAGGCTGTTGTAAGCAACTCATTTTTTAAGGTAAACAGCAGTTGTTAGTAGAAACTGGTGAATTCTTTCTCCAGTGTAATTGACCTGGCTGTGAAATTTTAGATGCCCACAATTGAAACATTTTCAGCCATTTGTCAAATTGGCTGTTGTAACTTTGGACAAATGATATATAGGATCCTCATCTACCTGGAAATTGTGCCCAAAGTAAAGTCAACAAATCACTAGCCTACCCGAGAAAATTCCCACCAAATTGAAAATTCAAGTTGTACTATAATTCCAGATTTAGTTTTTAGTTTTAGAGGTCCAACGCGGAAACAGGCCCTTCCGCCCACTGAGTCCGCACCAACCAGCGATCCCCGCACATTAACAATATCCTACATGCACTAGAGGCAATTTACACATACATCAAGCCAACTAATCTACATACCTGTATGTCTTTGGGGTGCGGGAGGAAACTGAAGATCTTGGTGAAAACTCACGTGGTCACAGTTAGAACGTACAGACAGCAACCGTAGTCAGGATCGAATCCGGGTCTCCTGCGCAGCAAGCGCTGTAAGGCAGCAACTCTACCGCTGCGACACCGTGGCTGCCCTTGTTGGTATCAAATTATGGTGAATGAGATGCTGGGGAATGCTTTGAACATTCAGATACAGCCACCATACTGCCGGTGCCGAAAAAGTCTAAAGTCACCAACCTGAATGACTACCGCCCGGTTGCCCTAACTCCAATCCCAATGAAGTGCTTCGAAAGGCTGGTCCTCTCCCACATCAAATCCAGCATCCCTGCCCCACTGGACTCTCATCAATTTGCATACAGGGCAAATAGATCAACAGAGGATGCCATCTCTCTGGCTCTTCACACTGTCCTGACTCACCTGGATAGACAGGGCACGTACGTGAGGATGCTCTTCATTGACGATAGCTCTGCATTCAATACGGTCATCCCCACCAAGCTCACCACCAAACTCCACCAGCTAGGCCTCAGCTCGCCGATATGCGATTGGATCCTGAACTTTCTGACGGAGTGACCGCAGGCAGTAGGACTGGGCCCGCACCTGTCCTCCACTATCACCCTGAGCACCGGCACACCACAGGGCTGTGTACTAAGCCCCATGATCTACTCCCTCTTCACTCACGACTGTGTTCCTGCAATCGACACCAACACCATCGTGAAGTTTGCAGACGACACAACAGTGATTGGGCTGATCACCAACGGTGATGAAACAAAATACAGAGCGGAGGTGCAGAACCTGGCGGACTGGTGCGCACGTAACAACTTGTCACTAAACACCTCCAAGACCAAGGAGCTGATTATTGACTTCAGGAGGATCCATAATGGAGAATACACCCCAATCTCCATTTACGGGGAAAGTGTGGAGCAAGTGTCCAGCTTTAAGTTTATGGGAACTCACATTTCAGAGGACCTCACATGGTCCACCAACACCGCTGCGCTGGCCAAGAAGGCACAGCAACGACTGTTCTTCCTGAGGACATTAAAAAAAGACTGGTCTGCCCCAACAGCTGCTGACAAATTTCTACCGCTGCACCACAGAGAGCATATTAACGTATGGCATCTCTGTGTGGTATCTCAGCTGCACAGAGGCGGAGAGGAGAGCTCTTCAGCGCGTTGTCCACAGAGCGCAGAGGATTATTGGGACACAGTTACCAGCCTTGGAGGGCATCTACCACACACGGTGCCTCAGGAAGGACATCAGCATCCATAAAGACCCCTCACACCCTTGTAACGGACTGTTCGAAATACTTCCCTCCGGCAGACGTTACAAGGCCTTCTACGCCCGAACCTCCAGACGCAGAAACAGCTTTATTCCCAGAGCTATAGCGGCTCTGAACCGGCCCTGCTGAGTGCCCCCCATCCCCCCTGGACTGTCTCCCTCGGATGGTCACGTCACACAGCTTATTTATTTATTTTACTTTTCTTTTACATCGGTTGGAAGCTGCATACTAAATCTCGTTGCACTGATGTGCAATGACAATAAAATATATTATTATTATTATTATTATTATTATTATTATTATTATTATTATTATTATTATTATACATTTTAAGTTTAAATAAGCGAGTTCGCTGTTCCGAAAAATGCAAGGAATCATGGGATTTGTCAAAGGTCGTTCGCGATAAAGAAAAAGCGATCAAAGCGCTGACTGTATAAACTGTGTATAAATTCTTATCTTTATTCATAATTTATGTGTAAAAATATATTTAATCTGAGGAACGGGGGTGGCAGGTAGCAGGTGAGCGGAGCGGGGTGTAACAGCCAGAGAGAGGGGGCAGATGCGAGTGGGAGACAGGGGGTGAGACTGGACCAGCGGAGACCTTCTCCGCAGCTGAACTGCTGCGTGTGTACAGACCTGTAGTCAGGATCGAACCCGGATCTCCGGTGCTGCAAGCGCTGTTAAATTGCTACTGGACCATCACCGTCCCCTTCCGAGTGTCCCTGTCAGGGGGAGCCTGGAAATGTCCAGGGTGACCCTGGGCTGGTGGGACACCGCCCCGTAGCAGTGGCGGCCCCAGGCTTACAGCCAGCGTGGGGAAGAAGCACGAACTCCAGTTCAACTCTGCCTGTTCTGCCAGGTTAACTGACAGCCCTGAACTGAAGGTCCACGCTGGCTGTAAGCCTGGGGCCGTCACTGCTCCAGGCCAGTGTCCCTTCAGTCCAGGCCTGCCACCTGACTACAGATGAAACACAGGCCTGTATACATGCAGAAGCTGAGTTGCAGAAAATATTTATCGCGATTTACCTATGACCTGGGCATACACAGTCGGTATTCCAAACTCGCTTACTGAGCCTGTTTACAATGGTGTGAATGTTGCGAAATTGCATGTACTCCATTCAAGGTCTCACTAGATTTTTTAAAAATCATCAATTATTGAAAATCAAGATGAAACTGCTGATGCTGGAAATTCTGAAAGGGCTTTCTGCATGAAATGTTAACCTTGTTTCATCTACCATCGATACTTCTTCACCTGCTGAGCATTTTTATCAATTTTTCTTTTTTTATTAAACAAATTGTCAGTTAAAGACATGTTCGGCCAAGAGACAAGTAGGACACTGGTCTAAGTAATTGACATCAAACAGCCTTCTATTATTTTACCATGGTGATTCATAAAAAGAGTCAAGAGAGTCAATTTAATTGTCATTTGGACCCCTAGAGGTCCAAACGAAATGCCGTTTCTGCAGCCATACATTACACACAAATAGACCCAAGACACAACATAATTACAATTTTACATAAACATCCATCACATAGCTGTGATGGAAGGCCAAAAAAAAAAAACTTATCTCTCCACTGCACTCTCCCCCCCCCCCCCCGATGTCAGAGTCAAAGTCAAAGCCCCCGGCTGGCGATGGCGATTGTCCCGCGGCCATTGAAGCCACGCCGGGTGGTGCGAGGTCGCACACCGGGTCTTGGTGTTGGAGCCCCCGGTGTGCGCTCGCAAGTACCCGCGGCCATTCCAGCCGCGCGGGGCGGTGTAGTGAGGCCCCGCTCCATGAGCTCTTCAACCCCGCAACTCGGGCGGGAGAATTCTCCGTTGCAGGAGCCCCGAAAAGCGGTCTCTCTCCAGGGATCCGCGGGCTCCTGGCGCCGCTGTCCGCAGACCCGCAGCAGCAGCCTCCGACTCAGCAGCGGCATCGGCAGCAGCAGCAGCAGCAGCAGCAGCAGCAGCAGCAGCGCTTCCTCCACCGCTCCGGTCTCGGCCAGCTCCGCGACGGCAACGGTGAGTCGGCACCTGAGTCCCCGGCTTCTTCCTGTTGGAGGCCGCTCCTCGTTGCGGCCTCAACGACAACGGAACCCGACGAGAAAAAGTCGGGTCTCCAGTGCAGGGAGAGATTTTAAAAGTCCCCCCCCCTCCACCCCACACCCCCACCCCCCCCCCCCCACACACACACCCCAACAAAAATAACAAAATACATTAAAACACAGACAGAAAATAATAAAAACGCGGACAGACTGCAGAGGCCGCTGCTGGCCAGAGTCGCGCCGCCTACAATAAGGAGCATTTAAATTGACATTTAAATAGGCAAGGCAAAGAAGGATATCGTCGTAATGGGAACTGTACATAGCAAAAATATTAGCACGGATGTGCTCTAAAGACATACAGGTTTTTAGGTTAATTGGCTTGGTATGAAATGTAAAATATTCCCTCGTGTGTGTAAGGAAGTGTTAAAGTGTGGGGATTGCTGGTTGGCGCAGACTCTGTGGGCCGAAGGGCCGGTTCCCACACTGTATCTTTAAACTAAACTAAACTAATGTGAAAAAAATTATCAAGGTGTTTAAAACTCAAATGGAAAGAAAGAAGATCTGAACAAGAAGGAGTAGACAAGTTCTTCTTCCTCCGTATGGCGTGTCCTACAAAGTTTGTAGGACAACTTTATCTTATTTGATTGTGCAAGCCAGGTTGATGGCATTCGTCAAAACGGGGTGGACGACGTGAAGGTTGAAATCTTCCACCCCTAGTAAACAAATTGTAACATTTCTAAGCAACATCAAGAGGAAAGAAACAGTAGGGAAAACCAACAGTGAGAGGGAAAGCAGACAAAAAATAAAATAAAAACAGAAGTGATTAGAGGCAAATAAGAACAGGATAGGAAGAAATACCTTCAGTTAACCTCAAGAATCAAACCTTTTGCAGGCAATGGAAAGCAGCAGACAACTCACGAATAGCAATGGAACAGGTAACCATTCATACTGCCAGAATATCTGGAGAACTTCCAGTCATGGCATGGGAATTTTTACGCTGCCTGAAGGAGAAGAGTGAATTTTGGTTTATAGATTTATGCAGCATTCAAGGGAGATCTGCACTGAAATAGGATTGTATTTTGGTTGAAATTTTAGAACATGAAAACAAATCAAGACAGTTATACCCAGTAAACGACAATTTAAAAAAATACTGTGAATGCTGGAGATTTAATCAAGAGCAGAACATGCTGGAAACACAGACTCTCCTTAATGCCAATTGCCTCATTAGCAGCTCAGACCCACATCAACCCTGGCCTCAACCTATCACCGATATCGCCTTTGTCCTATCTATCACTCTCCAAACCTCGCAGCAACGTAATGGCAATTTTTTAAATCTCTTTCCCAGTTCCAACAAATCTTCAGTCTGATACATTAATTCTGTTTTTCTTTGCAGTCTGACCTGTTGACTGTTTCCAGCATTTTTTGGTTTTATTTTTTTACAGTTTTTCTTTATTTTAGTCATCCCCAGGTTTGACCTTTAGTCATCCTTTAATTAATATTCTTTGTTGCACAGATAATTATAGGTGCATTCATATGAGTACAATTTGATCCGGGAGTTCTCAAATGCAGTAATGCTTGTACCTCAATCAGCTTTATGGATGGTGCCGGGATATGAAAGGTGCTACATTAATGCATTCCTTTCTATTTATATTTGCTTGAATGTCACTGGTCAGGAAATGGATAAGAAGCCTGATTGCCCAAATTGCAAGGAAACCAACTGAAGTAATCACAGTTTCCCCTTAGGTACCAGCAATCAGGTAAATTCACCTCCAGCACATCAGTAATGTAATCTAGCTTGACTTAATGTAACTGAATTTTTGCACATTGCTGCTATACTAAAATCTATCCAATCTATTTTGAGTTTAAAAAAATTGTTTAAAATAGACAGGGAAAACTGAAGGTATAAAATGAATACTATGTTATATGTTATTTTTCCTGTCCTTTCATTCGACAAAAGATTACTATGTCAAAATTAACAGTTTAAAACAGAATACTTTATGTCTAAAAAAGGGGGCTTTAATGACCAAAAAAAACAACTTAAGGTTATTTCATACCTGGGATGATTTCAGGATAAACAGATGCACATAGGTTTTCATGAAATAAAACGTCTAATAATAGAGAAATAAAAATCTATCCCATAGCCTTTTGAGTGCAACAAAATGTTCAAAATAGGGAAAGCAAGAGGTATATGATGAATACTTTGCTACAAGGCCTTCTGGCAGACTTACAACCAAGCAGCTATTGTAACTTCTTCTTGTACAGATATTAGATGCAAGCCAGCATGAGATCCAGCCCTGGAAAAAAACACTTTTTATTGCATTCTTTGTCCCCAGGCGAACTTGCTTTCCTCGTGGTGACATTAGCATTCAATATTAAAAAAGTATATTAAATCTGGCAGCATTTGCTTAAACCCAGCGGCCTGGTAACTGATGGCTTTGACAACGCTGCTTTCAGTCTGTGGGCATTTTGAGACTTGACATGAAAAAGGTGGCGCAGCGGTGGAGTTGCTGCCTTACAGCGCTTGCAGCGCCAGAGACCTGGGTTCGATCCCGACTATGGGTACTGTCTGTACCGAGTTTGTACGTTCTCCCCGTGTCCTGTGTGGGTTTTATCTGAGATCTTCGGTTTCTTCCCACACTGCAAAGACGTACAGGTTAATTGACTTGGTATAAATGTACATTGTCCCTAGAGGGTGTAGGGTAGTGTTGATCCACGATAGCGGGGATCACTGGTCGACACAGAGCTGGTGGGCCGAAGGGCCTGTTTCCACTCTGTATCTCTAAACTAAACTAATGTTGGACATTTGAAATGGTTTATGCAGAAACACACACACAAAATATTGCATCTGTAAACAGAAAATGCATTTTGATGGTTTGCATCCAGGACTGTCACATGGAATGAATGAATAAAAAATAAACAAGCAGTCATCTCACTCAAATGTTGCTGCCCTAACCCTAACCTTGCCCCCTCACCTGTCCTTTCAGGAACATGATCATTGTCAGGGAATTAACAGAGCAAAATATAATTTCAACATTCACTGGAGGTCTGAGACTGGACTTTATCTACTTGGATTTGAGGTATGATTGTCAATTTAGATAGATTGCATCAGAAAATTAGTATGCAAATCTCATTCTTTCGTTCTACGGTATACAAGTACAGTGTAACAGTTTACAAATTCAAAGTTAAGCATTCACATCAGGCATAAGAATTACGGAATTTAAATCAGTTCAAAAATAATGGGCAGTTGGAACTAATCTATGTTGAAAAAAATCTGCAGAAGGGTCCGAACCCGAAACATTGGCCATTTTATTTTTTTCCCGAAAATGCTGCCTGACCCATTGAGTTTTTCCAGCACTTTGTTTCTATCTTCAGTATAAATCAGCATCAGCAGTTCTTTTCTACGCATCGTATATGATGTCAGTAGACTTTTGATGCAATGATGAGGATTTCCCTCGTAAATCCTCTGCCTCTATTTTGGGATCCTCTTTAATCTCGCTGGTTTGGTCAAACCTTTGGTACCTGCTTTTTATCTGCTTCTTGGTTGCAGCTTTTTATTTGGTCCCATTACATCTCCTGAAGCAGCTTAAGACTTGTTTCCTATTTAAACGTGTCATGTAAATGCAAGGTTTTACATTACTTGGCCCAGAAGCATTTAACTGCAGCTCCAGTAAACCCATCCCATGGGTTCAGGCCACAAAAAGTAAAATTGGACCTTAGCGTGGATCAACCTGAGGCTTTACATCTGGAGGCCAGACGTCACTGATCCAGATAGGGGTTTGGGAGATAGCTGGTCTTCTGCTGACGGACAATATTGTGGCCACATTTGTCCACTTAAAAAATGGGAGCCGACCCAGAAGCTGCTACATCTTACATTCGGATTTAATTGTAAGATGCTCACTCTCAGCTGGCCCCCATTTTGATAAATAGATTTTTTTTTAAATAGAAAAGAACAGCACATAAATGGCCATTTTGTCCCACAATTCCCTGCATGGAAAATGATGCTGTTCATTTGATCTCCTCTGTCTGCACAGAATCCATAGCCTTCCATCCCCTGCACATCCACGTATCCATCTAAAAGCCTCCTAAATGCCATGATCATATCTGCCTCCTGTGGTGAGTGAACGCTGAGACTTGATTGGGAGCCCAGGAGGAATAACTACAATCTTAGGAGTCTCTTCCCAGATATTATCTCATTACAGTGGTGGCCTGTCGTGGAGGGTGGAGACATTTCATAGAAACATAGAAAATAGGTGCAGGAGTGGGCCATTTGACCCTTTGAGCCAGCACCGCCATTCAATATGATCATGGCTGATCATTTCAAAATCAGTACCCCATTCCAGCTTTTTCCCAAATTCTTAGCCCTAAGAGCGAAATCTAAGACCATCCTGAACTATGTTTCCAGCTGTCCCGGCTAAATGTTGGTCAAATAGCCAGAGATTATTTGTGGGCTATAATTTTAACAATTGCTTTTTTTTTAGCACACACTGTCAGTGCAGAGACAAGAGAGAGAAGAGACATTTATTTGTCACATGCACTAATTAGTACAGTGACATTTGTGGTCACCATACAGCCATACGAATAAAAAAGAGCACAGAACACAATAGTCTTTAACATAGACATCCCCACACAGCAGAATCAAAGTTTCCCACTGTGAGGGAAGGCACCAAAGTTCAGTCATCCTCCTCTGTTGTCCTCTGTTGTTCACCCGTGGTCGAGGGGCTCCCGAACCCCTCGCTGTCGCCGCTATGGGTGGCCCAATGTTCAGGCCTTCTCGCCGAGATGTCGGAACAGGAGAACAACCTTAGCGGCTTGGACATCCGAATCGGCCACTTTCTACCGGAGTCCGCAGGCCGCGCTGAGCGGAGATTCATGCTGGCGGCCCTTGGCAAAGGGTCCCAGGACTCCGTGATGTTGATCAGCGCCGCCCGCGCTGGGAGCTCTACAAACCACAGCTCCGCGATGTTGAAGCAGCAGGCCCAATACTCCGGAGCTTCAAACGGCGATCCAGGTAAGGCATCGCCTGCTCCGGGGTGAATCCAGTGCTGCACCGCCACTGAAGCTGTGGCCGGTCCCCGGCATGAAAGGCAGCGCCAATCCAGTTGGTAGGCCGCGAGGAGGGGGGCGAGGACGCGACTCGGAGAATAGTCACATCCTCGCCTGGAAGTGACTGGAAATGGTTCCTCCCTTACCCTACCCTCCCTCCCCATATAGAAAAGCAAAATAAACCTCCAAAATATACTTTTAAAACAGACTAAACATTAAAAAACGATAGAAAAACAGACAGGCTGTAGGCAGAGGCTGCCATCAATGCAGAGCCTTTCAGATAATGGCAGCCTAGGTTGAGAAACCAACAAGCCCCACAAAGTAAATGCAATGATGTCAACACTCAGCAGGTTAGGCAGCATCTGTGTCGAGAGAAGCAGCTTTAATATTTAACTTCTAACAAAAGCTTATTGACTTGAAATTTTAACTATATTTCGCTCCACAGATATTATATTACCTGATGAGTATCACTGGCACCTTTTTTTAATCACTTTTTCATTTTTTGTAAATAAATATTTCCGGCATCTGCAGTATTAATGTTTTACAGAAATGGAACGCTCTTGGAATCTATGTGTTTAACTTTTGGACAGGCACATGCTGGATTGCTGGAAATGTGAATTTGTACTTAGTCATTTTTTATTTTGTTGCACTACATGTGGAAAACCCCGGCTTAGTTTGGTTGAGTTCGGTTTGATCGTCGGAGGAAAATAAATATTGTGGGAGATCATCAATATCATTAATTGCAGACACAAGGAAGAAAGAACCAGGCCGGGAGATTATACATCAGGTTTTTGTTTCATTATATTATAGATTCAAGATGAGGTGGAAGAACATAGCTCAGAAGAAATGTGAAGTGTCATAGACAGCATGGAAACAGATTATTTGGCCCACAGATTACACACTGACCATCAACTACTTGGCATGATGGTGCAGTGGAAGAGTTGCTGCCTTACAGCTCTTGCAGCGTCAGGGACCCAGGTTCGATCCCGACTACGGGTAATGTCTGTACAAAATTTGTATGTTCTCCCCGTGTCCGCGTGGGTTTTCTCCAAGATCTTCAGTTTCCTCCCACACTCCAAAGACGTACAGGTTTGTATGTTAATTGGCTTGGTATAAATGTAAATTGACCCAATTGTGTGTAGAATAATGTTAATGTGCTGGGATCGCTGGTCGGTTTTACTTGGTGGGCCGGAAGGCTTGTTTACTTGCTGCCTTTCTAAACCAAAACTAAACTATACTACTCAATTAATCTAATCCCACATTAAATTCTTTTTTGTTCACATCCTTCTCTCATTCCCATTAACTCTTCCAGATACTGCCACTCACGTACACACTAGAGGCAATTTACGATGACCAATTAATCTACCCACACTCACGTCTTTGGGATGTAGGAGGAAACCTGAGCACCAAAAATAAATTCACGTGGTCACAGGAAAACTTGCAAACACCCCAACGACAGCATACAGGGCTAGGATAAAGTCTGGGTCTCCAGCATGACGAAGCATTGGCTCTATCAGCTCTGCCATTATATCACCCCTGAAACACAGGACAGTTAACAGGAACTATAAACATGGTTTAATTGGTAAACCAGAGAGCATGAGAAAGTAGAAGGTAAATAATTGATGAGATTACCTGCCATGTTGCTATTAATCTGTTGTGATTTATCTGGCACTATTTCAAGAAGGGTTGGTCACTCAGCAATACAATGACCTTCCACTTTTATAACTACCATATTTCCCTGCAATGGAGATGCACCTGCGTCGAAGACACCCCCCCAATTTAAGTTGCTAAATTTTGAAAAAAAGGATGACGGGACAGGATCAAGGGTTTGATTTTTTCCAGCTGGGACGATCTGCAGTTCCCAGGTTGCCTGCCCCGGGACTGGTTGTAGCGCTCAGGTCAGGGGGTGGGGGGGAGGGAGGGAGGGAGGGAAGGGAGGGAGGGAGAGAGGGAGAGAGGGAGAGAGGGAGAGAGGGAGAGAGGAGGAGAGAGGAGAGAGAGAGAGAGGGAGAGATGGAGAGAGGGAGAGAGGGAGAGCCTTCTGCCGGCTACCCGTTAACCACCATTTCCATCGGTTGCGCCTGGCTGGTGGGTGGGCCAGCAGAAGGCACTGAGGTGGCGGCGCCCGCTCGCAGCCACCCAATCTACTTCCCTCCCCAACCACAATGCGGTGGCTCTGCGCCCGGAGCGCCGCGGCAGTGGTGAATGAGTGAGTTGCTGGCATTATTCCCGACCCCCTCCTTCTCATTGTTCCTGCCTTCCCCGCAACTTTACCCCTGGCGGCCCAGCCAAATTGTGCAGCCCAGGCCGTGCTGACCCGGGCCAGACTCCCCACACGCTGTGATAGGAACTCTTCCCCCCACCACAGCAGCACTGTCCTTTTACAGCCACTTCCCACTTTACAGCCGCTTCCCATCAGCTGCCAGCAATGAGGGATAGACTTGGTTATCCCTCAGTACAGCAAAATCGTTCTTGATGTTGCTGTACTGAGGGATATCCAAGCCTATCTGTCCTGGCTAACAACCTAACATTCGGCCTCCAAGACGCAGGTAAATTTTTGTGCCTTATTTTTGGGTAAAAAATTACGTCTTCATTGCTGGGAAATACGGTACATAACGAAATACCCCAAAACATCTCACTGAACCTCAACAATTTGACAATGATAAAAAAGACAAATATATCAGAGAAATGCAAGTGGGATTTAAGTAGCTTCATTAAAAGATCAAAATGAGCGAGAGAATTGGAAGATTTCAAAAAGATTTCTAGAAATGGTCCGATAGGGAGCCAGCATAGATCAGGAAGCAAAGGGCTGATTGGCAAACAGGATTTGGTCTGAGTTAGAATATTGACAGCTTAGATAAACTTAAGTATGTGGAATATGGGAATGGGGGTGAGCACTAGAATAGCCAGGAATGGCGGTTAGAGAATGGATGAATGATTTGGAAGTTCTCTGTTATTGAAACGGTATTTATCTTTAAGACAATGTCTGGGGGTTGGTTGTGCCCTCATACACTTCCCTGATTGTATTTTCTCCATTTTAGAAACATATAATTGATTTTCTATGCTATTTAATTTATTGAACAACATAATAATTCAATCTCCAAGTCTATGTTTTATTTATTTTAACCACCACTTAGGTTTGTAGATTAATTGGCTTTGGTAAAAATTGTAAATTGTCCCAAGTGTGTAGGATAGTGCTAATGTACAAGATGGTCGCTGGTCAGCGTGAACCTGGTGGATTGAAACATAGAAATATAGAAAATAGGTGCAGGAGTAGGCCATTAGGTCCTTCGAGCCTGCACCGCCATTCAATGTGATCATGGCTGATCATCCAACTCAGTATCCTGTATCTGCCTTCTCTCCATACCCCCTGATCCCTTTTGCCACAAGGGCCGCATCTAACTCACTCTTAAATATAGCCAATGAACTGGCCTCAACTACCTTCTGTGACAGAGAATTCCAGAGATTCACCACTCTCTGTGTGAAAAATGTTTTCCTCATCTTGGTCCTAAAAGATTTCCCCTTTATCCTTAAACTGTGACCCCTTGTTCTGGACTTCCCCAACATCGGGAACAATCTTCCTGCATCTGCACCAACCCCTTTAGAATTTTGTAAGTTTCTATAAGATCCCCCCTCAATCTTCTAAATTCTAGCGCGTACAAGCCGAGTCTATCCAGTCTTTCTTCATATGAAAGGCCTGACATCCCAGGAATTAGTCTGGTGAACCTTCTCTGTACTCCCTCTATGGCAAGAATGTATTTCCTCGGATTAGGAGACCAAAACTGTACGCAATACTCCAGGTGTGGTCTCACCAAGACCCTGTACAACTGCAGTAGAACCTCCCTGCTCTTATACTCAAATCCTTTTGCTTTGAATGCTAACATGCCATTCGCTTTCTTCACTGCCTGCTGCACATGCATGCCTACTTTCAATGACTGGTGTACCATGACACCCAGGTCTCGTGTCAGAAGGGCCTGTATCTCTAAAGTAAAAATAAAGTCTTTACCCAGTAAATAATTCCAAATTAACTATTCATATATATTTTTAAATAATCTCATTCCTGTTGCTAGAGTTTGGTCCTTGATGAAGCATTCATATTTTCTAGGATTTTCTGAAATATATATTTTTTGCTCTTTGCTCCTTTGGATCTTATTTGTTTTAATTGCTGAAGAAAACGTTTGAAATTTGACCATGGTTATGTCACAAGTTTATGTAATTGTTGATTTTCTCTTAGTATGTGCTCAGGATACTGCAGCCACATACCATATTGTTGATAGATCTCTTATAGATGTTGGACACAACACTACTGGAATACAAATAGAATAGAATAGAATAGAATAGAATATGTTTATTGTCATTGCACAAAACTGAGCAACGAAATTCCATTTGCTTCTCCTCCCTTAAAAGAAATACAACACGACACCAATGCACATATGTACAGTTAATAGTAAAATATAAATACATTTTTAAAAAAGATTAAAAGAATTTAGCGGTATTCCTCGAAGTTACTTCTTGCTTCCCAGTGTTCACTATTGGAGTTAAGCTCTTTTATCGCACATGGTAGAAACTATTTTTTAGTCTACCAGTGCGAGCCTGCAGAGACCTGAATCGCCTCCCGGAGGGTAGCAGAGTAAAAAGGTGGTTGGCAGGGTGGGATGTGTCCTTCTTGATATTTATGGCCCTGCGCAAGCATCGGGCCTTGTATATGTCATCCAAGGAGGGCAGGTTAGCGTTTGTAATGCTCTGCGCAGTTTTTATAATTTCCTGCAGCGCCCTCCTCTCAGCCAAAGTACAGCTGGCAAACCACACCAGGATTCCATAGGTGAGGATACTTTCCACGGCGCATCGATAGAAGGACAGCAGCAGCGGCTGTGAGACGTTAGCTCTCTGTAGAGACCTTAGGAAATACAGCCGCTGATGAGACCTCCGCATGAGAGTGACGGTGTTCATTTGCCATTTGAGGTCCTGGGAGATGTTTATTCCCAGGAACTTAAAGTCGTTGACTCTCTCCACCATGTCTCCTTTGATGTGTAAGGAGCAGGTTCCTCTCTCCTCTTCCTCCTGAAGTCAATGACAAGTTATTTTGTCTTTGATGGGTTTAGTAGCAGGTTGTTTTTGGTACACCAGATGGTCAGTTTTTGGACTTCATCCCTGTAGGCAGACTCGTCATCGTTGTTTATCAGTCCCACCACAGTCGTGTCGTCCGCAAAATTCCTCTGGTGGCTATTTGTAAATATTATCAGTTTTCAAATATTGTATTTATTTTGAAACTTGTAGCAAGAGCTACAAGCGCATTCTAAAAGTATTCTTCAACAATTTCAAAGAAAATAAAATTGACCACAGTTATCATTCCCTCATGACTAAAAAAAAATCTGTATTGAAAATAATCCAATCATTATATAGGTTTGCCATTTTTCATTCTGTGACATTAAAAGTGAAACATTTATCTTATTAGGCAAACTCTACAATCTATTTAAAGATAAAACAAAGCCTTGGAACTGTAATGCTTTTTCTAATGTGGTATTGAACAATTCAATGTTAAAATAAAATAAAAGATTCAGTCCCTGATCGCTGCTGAATGTACTGATCTCAGCAGTAACAAAAGTGGAAGCTCATTAATTGTCCTCAGTGCCTTTAGGCTAGAAAGGGGAATAGCAAGACAGAGACAATCATAACTATCTAATGGCTCCTATTTAATGTGCATGAATGAAGATCAATAGAGGACCAGATTGTGTTCAGCTGTCGTCCTCCTTTGTTAAATAAGTTTCCAATACTTGCTGTCCAAGTCCGTACAAGAAGAAAAAACCATGGGTTCATTACTAGAAGATGGCCTGGAACAGTTTTAACCTTTGCTTTTTGGAAGGCATAGTCAGCTCAATATTCTTTCACGGTGAATCATGATGAACAGGTTATGTTTTCCTGATGAGCATTCCTTAAGGGCCTGTCCCACTTACGCGGCCTTGACAGGCGACTGCCGGTGCCCGTCATAGGACGCCGAAATTTTCAACATGTTGTAAATTCAGCGGTGACCAGAAAGATGCTACGACTCTTTGGAGACCTCTCACAACCATAAGAAACCTCTCACGACCATACAGGCAACCCCTGGAAACATGTCGCGGGTGACATCTCATGACCATAGGAGACCGCTCACAACCATACAGCCTGTATGGTCGTCAGAAGTATCCTATGGTCGTGAGAGGTCTCCAAAAGGGGCTGTCCCACTTGGGCGACCTAATTGGCGAGTTTAGAAGAGTTTGAAAAAATGAAATGGTGAAGATCTCCTTCGATTATGTAGAAGACCTGCTTCCACCTCCTTCGACTATGTTGAAGACCAGCTTCGACTAACTATGACTAGTTATGACTAACTTCGGGAAAATTGGACACCAGATAGTGGAGAGTGAAGATGACCTCCTTCGATCTTCTTCGACCTCCCTTCGACTATGATGAAGGCTACCTACGACTACCTCCGACCAACTTCGACTACCCTCGATTACTTATGACTAACATGCCAACCTACTACGACCTACTACGACCCACTATGACTAAACCTACAAGTAAAAAAAGTATTGATTTTTTCCATGGCGACCTTTTTTTACTCGCCGGCATTTTTTAACATATTGAACAAACCACCGCGACCTAGCTGAGGCCTCGAGTACGCGGAGACCACTCTCGAGCATGAAGGAGAGCTACGAAGACCTCCTATAACCTCGTGTCGACCATGCTGCGAGTATGAGTCAAGAGCAAACTCACCAGAACTTGCAGATTAGGTCGCCCAGGTGGGACAGGCCCTAAGGAGTCGTAGCATCTTTCTGTTCGCCGCTGAATTTTGAACGTTGAAAATTTAGGCGACCTATGATGGGTGCCGGCAGTCGTCTGTAAAGGTTGAGTAAGTGGGACAGGCCCTCAATTGGGATCATTCAAAACTCAGCAGTCAGATTCATACAATGACCCTAAATAACCCACCAGAACTTAATGATCCCTTTGCGACTGCAGCCATGAGGGTGTTAATGTGTTAATACTTGCTGTACATGGTGGAAGTCAAATGGAAGCATCTGTTCCAATTTAGTTCTATAAACAGAAAATATCACACAGCAAGTGCCAGCCTAATTGTTAGAAGTTGCATTTTAAGTTTTTCCATTGAGCTAACTCACACTTTAACAATGTGTAAGCATCTGATTGAAACTGACTGAACACCCAGTTTTGGCTGAAAATAGCAAGGATTTGAAAAAAATAGAGTAAGTATTTATTAAACTGTAGGAAATAACTCACCTTTGTACTTGACCCTTTTACAAATTGGTAAAGAGGAGAACAATTTGACCATTCTCGATAGTGGTCCATGTGAACAGTTAAATAATGGAAACGACTGCTTTCGGAAAAGAAGAGAATAAAAATCTTAATGTACAGAGTTTAGGATAACAGCCAGTAATAAAGGGTGTCTGAGTGCACCTGATGAGATAAGACATTTAAAATTCAGTGTTGAGCTGACATATTGAAGTAAATTAGATTCTGCTCTAATAATGGCTTAAATTAATATCTAGTTCATTAGCAGTAAGCGTTTAGTTTGTGATGAACCCATAGCAGAATGTGTAAAGCAATAAGGACATAGCGAAACATATTCTTCCCACTTAGAATATAAATTTCCATTAACTGGGCAGTAAAATTAACAGCAGTTCAAATATATCGTCCATTATTACCGACAAAAGAAAAAGAATATCCAAGATTAAAAGTATAAATCGTTACAGGAAAAAGCATGCAGAGGTGCAAGTTCTTATTTAGGTCAGCATTTGAAATGAAATATGTGGCTATGTTTTGAGAGTTGCAACACTCCAATGTTATTAAATCAATAATGAGAGACGTAGTGGTTTCAGTAGAACCAGAGAAAGATATGCCAGAATCAGTCATGCTGTTAAACTATTCACTAATGCTTCATAGAGCCCCACTGCTTGGTTAAATGATATTGTATTAAAAATGCTCATAGCTTGGTCTCAAACCACCCTGGAGGAAGAATTGGCTACAACATGTCACTTCACTGGAAGCACCCCTTTGAGCATGAGTGTGGGGTTGGAGAGAGGACATTGGGACATGGTGGAGTGGCCGTCCTTAAGTGATGAGTGATGCTGTGACACAAAACCCATCGAGCCCGAGAGGAAGCATCCCTATCATCTCTTCCGACAGCCTACCTGGATAAAGGCAAAAACAATATTTGATGGTCTCCTAAGATGTTTGCCAACCATAGTCATGAAGCCATAGAGAGATCTGCAACCCACAAAGTTTTCCCTGATCATCGGGCATTTATGTTTACACCACTCCTCCTTTATACCAAGGTAGGAATGTGTTCCATATCCTTTAATTTTTAACTCCTTTCTTGTTGAGATAAGATTACTCATAAATAAATACATTCTGCATGTCTGCAGATTAACTTAAGGTTGGAGTTGTTGCCCTGAGGAATGATGTGATGCATTTCCCATAAATTCAGTTTTAGGTTTAGGTTTATTATAGTCATGTGTACTGAGATACAGTGAAAAGCTGTATATATTTCTGTTCAGCTCCATGGGCGAGCATGGCAGCAATGATATGAAACCCATGTTGCACCATGGCTGCATGGTGTACTGGCACTGTGCAAGAAAGCAAAGATTGAAAAGGCCAGGCTAGTATTCACTGCAGTTTAAAAGGATGAGGGGGACCTTATAGAAACATATAAAATTACAAGCTAGATGCAGGAAAAATGTTCCCAATGTTGGGTGAGTCCAGAACCAGGGGCCACAGTCTTAGAATAAAGGGGAGGCCATTTAAGGCTGAGATGAGAAAAAATGTTTTCACCCAGTGAGTTGTGAATTTGTGGACTCCCTGCCACAGAAGGCAGTGGAGGCCAAATCACTGGATGGATTTAAGAGAAAGTTAGACAGAGCTCTTGGGGCTAGTGGAATCAAGGGATGTGGGGAGAAGGCAGGCACGGGTTATTGATTGGGGACTATCAGCCATGATCACAATGAATGGCGGTGCTGGCTCGAAGGGCCGAATGGCCTCCTCCTGCACCTATTTCCGATGTTTCTATGTTTCTAAATGCACACAGTTTGAGACCATGTAGGCTATAGATTCCCAACTGCATTTCAACATTTTTTCTTCTATAATTTAATCATTCTGCACATGAAAAACATGGGGTGTGCAATTGAATTTCTTGTCCATAATCAATCTCATACTTAGTGTAATCTTTGCTTTCATTACTTATTCTCTTACTCACTCAGACATTAGTTCCCTCTCGTGGGTATTCATTGTGCATTCAAACGTAATACAGAATATTGCACTACAAACACTATTTCAGTAAAAATAATTAAATGCTGTGGAAACACTGAAATAGGTACAATGTCAGAGGAGTTCCTTTCAGTAATTCAAAACCATTTCAGGAAAGAGAACTGAATATATGGATTACGTTTTTGACAAAGGGATCCAAACCAAAATGTAGCCTACCCATGTTCTCCACAGATACTGCCTGATCCGTTGAATTACTCCAGCACTATGTATCTTTTTTTGTAAAATGGCATCTGCAGATAGTGTCTGTATCACCTTTCTTATGGATACTGAGTCTGGGGAATGTTATTCATATTGTAAACATTGTAACATGATGAAGGAAAATGGATCTTTAAGACGTTAAGACTAACATTTTCTTGATGCCCAGTTGTTGCCCAGACGCTGATGTACACCGCATCTGCCATGGTGATGTTTAACATGTCTAAACCTGTATCAGATTCTTTGTGCATGTTTTATGTGCTTTATTATGTTCTCAACAAAATTCCTGTAATCCTCACACATTTCATTTTCAGCCTCTTTGTTGCCAGTGGCCTTTTCTTACATTTTATTAAGCAGTTATGGCTCACAGGCTGGAAGTGCAAAGACCTGTTTCTGTAAATAGTCTTGCTATGGTAGACGTCGCCGCTGCAAGTGTAAGTTCTCAAAAACAGATGGAAGGAGTGTGATAGCATTTGTAAGTTGGCCAGATATGTAGAGTACAGGCTTAAATTATGTTTGTGAACAGTTGTTATTTTGGAACTGAAAACATTCTGGAAATACGAATTTGAATTATCAGTCTATCTTTCTGCAAATCTACTTGTTTGTTGCACAGTGCCCAGCAATGTTTAACACCTCGACTACAGATGTTCCCATAATTTGTGCATAGCAAAGCATGTTTTCTGAAAGTTATATCTAAACTGTCTTTAGCCACTGAATTTACATCATGGGCATTTCATACAAAGTGATTATTCAGTGAAGCAAACTTTTTCTTTGTTTCTGGTGCAAAACTTAAACTGATGTTGCCATAATTTAATAATGTGAAATGTACCAAAATAAACACCTTTCAAAAAGGCCTTTTATTAACATGTAAAAAACTATAATCACTGAAACTCCTCCAAATCCGGAGTTGAATTTCATGTCCATGATTACCTTTTCTATTTGAATTATTTAGATTTTATTTCAATACAAAAGAGGTAATTTTACTTCGGAGTCACGTGCATGACTACGTGAAGAACCTCGCTCGTCCGCATGCACGTCATTATCGTCGCTCGCATGGTGAAGCACCGGACTGGCAGGCACGCGCTCCTGCTAGTGGTAAGTTTAAACTACATGTAAGTTTACTATCTCTTACCTGTTTTTGATTCCGTGCAGGAACCTCTTTTTACAGAGGTTTCCTGTCGGTATTTTCGCGAAGGCCGATGAGGGAACCAGCTACGGGCTGTGGGGAGACCCCGGTGCCGACCGCAGAAGCAGGTAGCTGTGGAATGTCGGGCTCGCGATCGCAGTCACTGTCAACATGGTCACTGACTTGCAGATGCTGGGGAAATATCCCATTTGGGTGGCCCTGCAGCACAGTGGTAGGGTTGCTGCCTTGCAATGCCAGAGACCCGGGTTCAATCCTATCTACGGGTCCTGTCTGTACAGAATGTATACGTTCTCAGAGGCCAAAGTGGGTTTCCTCTGGATGCTCCGTTTTGGAACGGTCAGCCCTAGTGCCGGGAGGGTTCCCCTCTGGTAATATATACAGATGCTGAGGTTCCCGGGGAGGGGAAATCCAGCAGCAATGCGGTTCCCAGGATATGGGATAAAACTAACCAGAAGGGTCAGCCCTAGTGACGGGAGGGTTCCCCTCCGGTAAGGTATAAAAATTTGGAGGATGGCCAGGATGGAGCTCCTAATGGAGAGGATGCTCCATCTAGATACACTAGGGAGTTGTGGATACACTAGGGAGTCAGTGTGAGCCTATGGGAGAGCCTGCGCCAGCAGCGCCTTGGACAGGGCTGCTTAATGTTGATGCCTAGTCTATGGCAGTGCCAACCTATGAGAGGGCCCACGCCAGCAGCGCCTTGTAACAGGGCTGCTTAATGTCTCCCTTTTTTGGAGGAGGGAGCATGCCGGGTCAGTATAAATCTGATGCCGAGTCTGAGGGTATAGCTGTGGAGCATACCCCAAGGGATGAACGGCACGTGTCAGAAGTACCATTCCTGGCAGCAAGGTTTTCCATCCCAACACAATGCAGTGAATTCCGCTCAGGGGGACATTAGAAACAGCCGCCAAATCTTCTATTCAGGTAAGACCTATTCAACAGGGAAAACCTGGAGGACGAAGCACAAGCTGTTGGACCAATCAAGGTCAACAACGAGCAAAGCTTCATTGTTTCGGCGACAACGCACCCCACGTCTTCATCGGCAGTAAGCGGTTCACTGAAGCTGGTGGCAGCATGAAAGCGGGCCAGAGGCTCCATGTACTCTGCCAGTTCTACTCTACAACTAAGGACCACTTACAAGTTGGTAAGATTTACACTTGGTTGCACAATACACAAATGATTAAGACATTATCATCTCCTTAGAGGCATCTAACCATGTAAAACTGGACAATACTAGCATTCCAAGCAAGTTGGAATTGGGCCAGAATTGTTTTTTGAGGCAGGCTCATTATTTTTGGCCAGGATTGCCTTCGAGACGGGCTCGGAAAAATGGGCAGAGTTTACTTTTCAAGGCAGGTTCAGAATTGGGGCCAGAATTGTCTTTCGACACAGTGTCAGAATTATGGCCAGAGTTGTCTTTTAAGACAGGGCAGAATTATCAGATAGGCTCAGTATTATGGCCACGATTGTCTTGCAAGACAGGCTCGGAAATCGGGCCAGAGTTGTCGTTCAAGGCAGGCACAAAATGATGGCAGGCGTGGCCTGTTCATTATGAAAGATGGCTGATTAACAACTGATTTTCATAGGGTGTTCCCATTTATAGGAGATATTTGGAGGAGGCAATTGCTATGATGAGGCAATAATAACAGTATAATGACAATAAGCATTCAAAGCGGACTACTCAGAGTTAAAAAACAGTGATGTCTTGTTTGGATGATATTTTAATGCTGTATGTTTTGCTAAAATCCACAGTTTCAGTCTCAAACTATATTTACGAAATTGGGCTCCTCTATCCAGTTAAAATTAAGTTGTTACCAAATAAACTTGTAGGTCATTGGGATTTATCTTTAGCTATTAATTGGCCGATGACACTGCCCTGGGCAACAGATTGGAGTTAATAGAAACCTGTAACAGCCTTGTTGTTATAATCAGCCTCTATTCATTGACTAATTGGCAATATAATAGCTGTGATTCAGCTGTGCAAGTGAGAGAACTGACATCATGCTAAATGGCAAACTCTAAAGTGCCATGTAGGTCATTGTTAATACACCTATGCTATTACTAGCTGAAGCTACCAAAGTCACAATGATGGACAAACAGTATTCCGCATTGCTCCAGCTGTTGGTCAGTAAATATTTCAGTTATATTGCAAAATAATGCTAATGGCCCTAACGTGGGAAATTGCGAAGGTCATCTCCAGTTTGGAGGTGGAGGAGATTTGCATGAGTTACCAATTCTTCAGTTATTGGTATCAACTATCTATAGACCCTACGTGCATTCTATGGGTTAAAGAGTGATTGAGCGAATATGCATAATCTACATGCTCAACGCCATTGCCGATTACCAGAAAGTTAACCCCCCCCCCCCCCAGACAACGTCACCCTTCCTGACGAGCTAAACCATTTCTATGCTTGCTTTGACCGGGACAACAAAACTCCAGCCATCAAAGTTGCTCCACCCCCGAATGAACAACCCCTCAGTCTCTCCACCTCTGCTGTACAAGATGCACTGAGCAACGTGAATGAACACAAAGCTGCCGGCCCCGATGGCATCCCTGGGCGAGTACTCAGGGCATGTGCTGAACAACTATCCCTAGTCTTCACTGACATTTTCAATCTGTCACTGGCCCAGGGTGTTGTCCCCACTTGCCTCAAGACATCAACCATCATGCCAGTGCCCAAGCAATCAGCTACAGGGAGTCTCAACGATTTCCGCCCAGTGGCACTCACCCTTGTCATTGCAAAGTGCTTTGAGCGGCTGATCTTGGCTCACCTCAAAGACAGCTTCCCCCCCCCCCACACTGGACCCCCATCAGTTTGCCTACCGGACCAACAGGTCTACAGAGGACATCGTATCGGTGGCCCTACACTCTGCCCTGTCCCACCTGGACAACAACAACTACATCAGGTTGCTGTTCATTGATTTCGGCTCTGCCTTTAACGCTGTCATTCCCGCCAGCTTGATCACCAAACTCAGCGGACTTGGCATCTTCACCTCCCTCTGCAACTGGACACTGGATTTCCTCACCAACAGACCACAGTCTGTTAGGGTCAACAACCTCACCTCCTCCACTATAACACTGAACACCGTGCCACAGGGCTGTGTGCTCAGCCCTCTCCTCTACTCCCTCTTCACCCATGACTGGAGCCCTAAGAATGGCTCCAACGCCATCATTAAATTTGCCGACGACACCACGGTGGTAGGACTGATCAGTGACAACGACGAGTCGGCCTACAGGGATGAGGTCCAGCACCTGACAACCTGGTGTGCCACCAATAACCTCGTCCTCAACTCCAAGAAGACGAAGGAAATTATTGTCGACTTCAGGAAGAAAAGAGGGGGCAGACATACCCCCATCCATATAAACGGGACTGAGGTGGAGCACTTCTCCAACTACATATTCCTCGGGGTACACATCTCAGAGGATCTGTCCTGGTCCCTCAACACCTCCAAGCTGATCAAAAAAGCGCAGCAGCGCCTTTACTTCCTGAGGAGGCTCAATAAAGCTCACCTGTCCTCCCAGATCCTGACCAACTTTTACCGTTGTACCATCAAAAGCATCCTGACCACCTGCTTCACGGTATGGTACAGCAGTTGCACTGTAGCGGACAGGAAGGCACTACAACGGGTGGTGAAAACCGTGCAATACATCATCGGTGCCCCGCTCCCTGCCATGGATGCCCTACACCGAAAACGGTGTCTGAGACGGGCCAGGAAGATCATTAAAGACCCCTCCCACCCCAACCATGGACTGTTTGCCCTCCTCCCATCAGGGAGGCGGTACAGGAGCCTCAGGTCTCGTACTAGTAGGACGAGGAACAGCTTCTACAATAATACCATCACATTGCTGAACTCGGAGTCCCGCCGATAGATTTCTCCAGTCCCTCCGTCCACATTGTTTGATTATTCTGTATTTTTATTTCTATATTGCACTACTACTACGGACTGACGCTAAACTGCATTTCGTTGTACCCATACTTGCATTTGTGCAATGACATTAAAGTTGAAATGAATTGAATTGAATTGAGATTGATACACTATGATGGTGGCATATGTTAGTCACATGGGAGCAATCAAGTAAAAGTATCCTGTAATAGTTTACCTAATCTCGTTTGTCACTGGTGTATCATCAAGTACAGATCAATGACAACACAGAATGAGTGTTGGATCACACAATATTTATGAATTTCTGGTTCAATGGAACACCGAATATTGATATGTTGCTTTCATGCTTATGCACAGGTTGCAAAAATACGTGGCATAACAGTGGTGAAAGATACATTTCGCTACAAGGAGGAGGAATGGTCTTTTATATCTTCCTCCAATTTGCCTCGTCAGTCGGGTCTTCAAATAAAGTAATCAAGATCCCGCTTTAAGTTTTTCAGACTGTCTGATTGGCCTATGCAGCTTAGATTCCCAATTTGTCGGGAATAATAATACAACCTGATACGGTTATTCTAAACTTAAATTTTTGCTAGTTCAGGCTGTGGCTCGGGAAATCAGCCGTTGCATGATAAAATCAATTTATGTTCTGCAGATTCTGAATAGACTGCCCTACGGCCTGAGTTGTCACACTTATCCTTGTATGTGTTCACTCCAGAGTGCGGAGATAGCACCGAAAAAGGAAAAAGCAGTACATTTATTTTTCAGGGGATGGGAAGTGTTGTTTGATGCTAATGTTATTTAAAATGGTACAGATTACTGACGTCTTGGAGTTCATTTTAAATGGTCTTTTAACAATAATTGAGTTATAGGGCCATTAATTGTGCCAACGTGCTTTCCCATCATATTTGCTGCAGCAAACGGGACCCACTCTGTCAGGTTCACCCCGGATATCGAGTTTGTTAAGGATATCTTTAACACAAGTTTTCCCAGGACAGTACAATGCAGTATGGGATATTGACATTATTTCACAAGGGGGCTCCAGTTACATCCTTAGTTTGGGCCGGCTCTCATAAGGTAGTTATCCTTCTGGCGCTGGTTTAGCGCAACAAGTTCAGGCGCTACATATTGCAACAGGACAGGATGATTACATCTGTAAATAATATATAATAATTTATGTTTATAATTACTTAAGCACAGCAGAAGGGGTGTCAGGTCACAAAATAGTTCAAGGCATACCCAGGGACCTTTGGCTATGTGAGGGCACACATATACATCAAGGTCACCAAGAGCCTTCAAGGCTCTGAACTTGCAATGCTTGTTGGTACAAAAAACTTTATAAAACTTATCCAGTCAGACCATTTCCAGGTGATAAAACAGGGTTGATTTATGCAGGAGTAGATACTTATTTCCAGATCTCACTGCACCAGGGCTGCTACAACATCAGCAGCAAGGGTTATTTACGTTCCGTTGGACCACATCCTAATGGCTGCAGCATGGTCAAATGAACGAATTTCCAAACATTCTATAAAAACCCATTGTCAACTCTATTTTATGTTTTATTTATAGTTCCACCCGGATGAGAGGTGTTACTATTATTATTACTTCATTTGAAAGCATCAGCATGTTTTAAATCTATGTCATATGCATTATGAATGTTTCCCTCATCTGTCAATGAAGCAGTTGTGGTTGTGTAGAATCGTTTCTCATGGCATGTAAAACACTCTGAAGTAAAATAGTAAGATTAAACGAGAACTTACCAGTTTGAGGTTTGATCTTTATTTTATGAGGAGTTACGTTGGTGAGTACGTGCCCTCCACTCTCAATCCTCTCTCACAAAGGTCATCTGGTAGTTGTAAGTTTCTGATCTTACTGTGATACTTCAATTACTGTTATCTGTGATTTCACACTGCTGCTTTGAAGATTGACGCGCATGCAGACGAGCGAGGCTCTTCACGTACTCACTCACGTAACTCCTCATAAAATAAATATCAAACTTCAAACTGGTAAGTTCTCGTTTAATTGTACTATTTTACTAAATTGCACTGCTCATATGTGCTGGTAATTGGCTGGAGTTTGCATCTAAAATTCAACAATATTCCCCTCGAGTTCTTCCATTTATTGGAATGTACTCAACAAATAATGGAGGAAGAATTATTAAAATTTTGATATTCGCATATATTGCTATGACATGATTGTTTTTATATTTGTGGTAATGCTAAAACTTAATATAAATATATAAATTACTATTTTCTTACAATAAAATGTTAAATGTGCTTAAATATTTGCATAGAATGCAGGAATAGATGAGGTGAGCAAGTGAAGCATTCATTTATTTTTGCCAATACTTATTTCAACCTTTAGTGTTGATGATGTTTACAGCCTATATAGAATGGTTTATTGTTGCTGTTAAAGTAGTACAGACACTTGTCATTTGTACTTATTTTTTTAGCAATTACTATCCCTATACTACATTTTTTGAATATTCTAAAAATAAACTTCCCAATATTTGTCTGTGCAATCAAGTATTGAATATTATATTTTGCCCTCCCTTATGAGAAGCAATGTTATACTTGTTTAAATTGAAGATGAATCAGCTTCTTAAAACATTGTTGCCTTTTATTGCATTTGAAATGCCGTTACATGCTTGGAATACATAAAGAATAATTGTTTGCAGGTTTTATTCTGAAACCAATTGAAATTATTCTTCATCGTCTGAGAGCACAGACTTCTGAGTATGTCCTGGTAGATCTCTGTCAAGGCCTATTGATATAAGCCATGATTGATGTTATCTGTTGTAAGACACAGAGGCCTTACTTCAGGAAGGTAAGCTGGAGGCTGTTGAGGAAATAATAGATGTAATTCATGAATTTTAAAACATTTTATGAGATGTAAGTAGGAAAGCTATTTTCTAGTTGTCCTCATGGAGTTTCATTGGACGGTTCAGTCAGCCACCTTCCTCTGAGTCTGGAGTCCTATGTTCTCCAGGCTGGATAAGCATGGCAGATTCCCTTCCCTGGGTGAACCACATATTATTTTATTCTAGATGATCTTAATTAACTGAATTTAAAGTCACCAGCTGCCACGTGGGGATTTGAGCTCACCTCCCTGGATTAATATGTTCAGTCTATTGGATTACTGGCCCACTATGCACATTTTCCATCATTGCCTTCTGTTAAAATAATGTGCTAATGATCGCTGACAGGTCTCTTCCACAATTAATGTTCTCTATCTTCAACAGTTCCTCTCCCTTCCCCAATCCTAAATTAAGTCTGGGATCCAGAATACAACACTCTTAGGGGAATTAAAGGTGAATAACTAAACTACATGAACATTTTGGAGATGTGCGGAATTGCAGATGCAGGAATCTTGAGCAAAATACAAAGCGGTTGAGTTACTCTGTTACTCAGTGGGCCAAAGATGTTGCCAGACCTGGTGAGGTATTCCAACACTGTGTGCTTCGTACATGAAAATTTGAACTATTCAAACGGATTTGAATGAACGGTGAAGAGTTTTTAAACATATTTACTGTCATGGAGACAATCTTCACTTCCATCCCTAGACAGCAATCGTGTTTTGGACTTCTTGAAACTGTGACAGGCATCTAATCCACCAGCTTTCCAATGAAGCTTTCCATTTGTGGAATGCATCAGCATTAGATTGAGGTGCCTGGGACATGCAAGACATTGGACACATCTGTCAGACTCTGGTATAAAATAAAAAACACTTGTTGCTGTCCTAGGGTGGTTAATTCTAACCAGTTTCAATGAGGGCTGCTAATTTATGCCAGCTAAGCATGATTTAAATCAAACTCCTGTCCAGCAATGGAAAATCCAAATTAGTTTGCACTTTCTTGCTTTTCTTTCAGATTGATGCTCAGGTGGGATGCTCACCTCCAGCCATTTATGACCTTCTGTTACTATTTTATGAAAAATAAACATGACATGCTGAACCATTATGGAAGAATAATACTGAATAAAATAAAATAAAACTAGCCAAATCTTAAATTATTAAGGGGAAGCCTATGGATGATCGGAATAATTTATACTGAATCTCCTTATCAGTATTTATTAATTAAAATATTTCCTTTTTTATATCTTCAATCTTTCCCACTGTGAATATAATAAAACAAAATGAGTAAAGTATACATCACTGGCTCTATGTTTCTTTAATACCCAGATCTAGATTTTGTTTTCTGTGGTTTTTTAGTGAAACTATTTGTCACCACACGTCTGTTCTGAATTTAGAAAAGTGCAATTCTGTTATGAAATAATAACATTGTTCCATGGGAGTATTGTTGGTTTGTGGCATGATCTTTAAATAATGTAAATAAAAATGAAATAAGTGCTGGTGTGTTGTCACACTGTAACACAGACATATCAGGCAATAGCTGGGAGGCTGAGATGGATCTTGAGAGCTGATGTCATAATTACAGTCATTTTCCAACAAGGAGAGGCACTCATAAGAATCTGAGGTTAGGAGATAAAAGCATTATGGCTTTTCTTTTGTTTGGAGTTGCTGATCACCAATGGTGATGAAACAAAATACAGAGCGGAGGTGCAGAACCTGGCGGACTGGTGCTCAGGTAACAACTTGTCACTAAACACCTCCAAGACCAAGGAGCTGATTATCGACTTCAGGAGGTCCCATAATGGAGAATACGCCCCAATCGCCATCTACGGGGACAGTGTGGAGAGAGTGTCCAGCTTTAAGTTTCTGGGCACTCACATCTCAGAGGACCTCACATGGTCCACCAACACCGCTGCGCTGGTCAAGAAGGCACAGCAACGACTGTTCTTCCTGAGAACATTAAAAAAGACTGGTCTGCCCCAACAGCTGCTGACAACCTTCTACCGCTGCACCACAGAGAGCATATTAATGTATGGCATCTCTGTGTGGTATCTCAGCTGCACAGAGGCGGAGAGGAGAGCTCTTCAGCGCGTCATCCACAGAGCGCAGATTATTGGGACACCGCTACCAGCCTTGGAGGGCATCTACCACACACGGTGCCTCAGGAAGGCCGTCAGCATCCATAAAGACTCCTCACACCCTTGTAATGGACTGTTCGAACTACTTCCCTCCGGCAGACATTACAAGGCCTTCTACGCCCGCACCTCCAGACTCAGGAACAGCTTAATTCCCAGAGCTATAGCATCTCTGAATCGGCCCTGCTGAGTGCCCCCCACCCCCATGGATTGTCTCCCTTGGATGGTCACATGATTACTTTACTGGACTCCCACCTGAGCAAAAATATATCTAGACCTATATTAGGCAATATAGGCAGTATTCTCCATATTGATAATGAAGAATCACCTAGGTAAGAAATACTGAGCACGTAACAACTTTAGAATATGAACAATCATCGAGCGGCTGGATTTTATTTTAGGTACTGAGGATCAACATGGGAGGTGGAAGAAATGGGAAGGATCGATTCTATGGTAGTTCATTCACCGCTGGGAATAATGGACACAGTCGTTAAGATCTGATTTATTGTAGATATGGACCTGATAGTTTTTACATTAGTGGGAAAACAATTAATTGCTTTTTATTTATATTTGGGCTCAATAGGCATGTCTACTGATTGCCTCCAGTACCTGTTGTTGCTGATGGATTTATCTTTCTACTTGTTTGAGGGGTAATTCGACATTGTTATGTAAGCAAATGACTGTTATGAAATTTGGGCAAAAATTATGATAACTCCATAGTTGCAGAATTTTTTCAATTGTTAAAATATTAACCAGGAGCTAGCTGTAGTTGTGGAATGGAATTTTCTAATCCAATGCTGACCAAGACATTTTCATAAATTGATGATGCGGACAATCATCATATTAATATAGCCCTTAACTTAAGCTATTTCCTTTGAGTGCTGGACTAGAGTAAAATTATTTTAATTGTGCTTTAATTATTGTGATTGCAGTGTTGGTTAATTTTCCTAATTGTCTCTTTGCTTCTTCTAGATCTGATCATGAGACACATTTGAAAACAAAATAAAAATTCCAAGAATAATCATTGAGGATACCCCAACAATTAATATGACATTTAAAGAGCAAATATTTACACACGATGTATTGATATTTTTAAATATCTTTCATGCAGTATGTAAACTCCTAGTTTTACAAAGTGGCTAATTTAATTCTGAATGACTGTCACTGATTGCCTCTATATGTGATAAAATGCTCCATTTTAATTTAGTTGACAGTTATAACTTAGATTAATGCCTTAAAAAAGTGTTCAGGAAGTTTTCAGTTCACAAAAAAATGAACATGGTTTTAATTAGATTATCTAACAATATATTATTAGATTTACTTAAATACTCTAAATAAAGCAATACAGAATACAGAGCATCATGCAAGATCCAACGACCAATGAAATAATGGCACAGTTCAACAGCTGGTAGAGTAATGCCCCTGTCCCACTTAAGAAACCTGAACGGAAACCTCTGGAGACTTTGCGCTTCACCCAAGGTTTCCGTGCGGTTCCCTGAGATTGCAGGTGGTTTCCGGAGGTTGCAGGTAGTGGAAGCAGGTAGGGAGACTGACAAAAACCTCCGGGAACCGCACGGAAACCTTGGGTGGGGCGCAAAGTCTCCAGAGGTTTCCGTTCAGGTTTCCTAAGTGGGACAGGGGCATAACCGCCTCACTGCTTCAGAGACCTAGGTTCCATCCTTACTACAGTCCTGTTTGTGTGACTTCCTCTCCATGCTCCAGCTTCCTCTCACACCTCAAAGATGTGCAGGTTGATGTTAAATGGCCACTGTAAATTCCCCTTAGTGTGTAGGTGAGTAGTAGAATCTTGCTGGTAGAACATGCGGAGGATAAAAAAATTGAATTAATGTACAATTAAAGTAAATAGGTTGTTGTTAGTTGGTACAGACTCTGAGCTGAAGGGCAGATTTCTCTCCTGTGTCTCTCTCTGATACTATGACTCTATCAGGGCATTGAACTATAGTTCTACTGGTAACCATGTGTTTTGCAAGCAGCTCAAATGCAACATAACATTTTTCTTTCACAGTATTTTTTGTACAAATTTTGTTAAGAAGTATATCAAATGATACGATTCCATTCATGGGCATACATCACCTGGGACTGAGCCCTCAGCTGAATAATTTAATAGACTGGGATTGTTTGCTGGTGGTTATGCAGGGTTACATTTCTTTAGGCTCAGGTGATGAACATTGATATAAAATGGATCAAAGTCTCTTCTGATGACTAAAGTTTAGATGAATGATAACCACAATTATATTGCGTCATAAATACAAACAACCATAACATCTAAGAAGTTTGAAAATTAGAGTGAAATCTAACTAAGTTTCATCTGTTGCTCCAGAATCTATTTTCCTGCCCATATCAACAAGCAATTAAAATGCTAAAATGCATATTTCAAAAGATCAGATGGGGTATATTTAGACTTTAAGCTTGGAGGTCCAAAGAAAATGGCCTTTTTGTGAGTTGTTTCACATAGATTTTATTAATTAGCAGTGCACCATAAGGGACTAGATACTGTACATCTGGTTGGCAGAGGTTCAATAGAGTGGCTTTTAAAAATTAATTCATAGGATTATGGCAAAGCCGACATGTCTTGCCCACCCCGACTGCCCTGAGAAGGTGGTGACTGATCATTCACTTGATAATGGTTTGGTTAAAATACTGAGCAATTTTGTGTTGCAGTTGAAGTATATAAGTTGGCGTGAACGCGACTTAGATAGAGTCTGTAGTGGTTAAAAGAGGCATATTTCTTTCTGCAATGTACAGTAATGAATTGATTTGCCTCTTTTTGTGTCAATTTCCTGCTCGCTTTTATTGATCGAAGCATTTTATTTCTAGCTTGTCTTTGAACAGAATTCACATTCTCAGATATCTGTGGTAGAATTTGAACTTGCTTTCTTTGGTCTTGATTTTGGGGATTATTAGTCCAGAAATATGCCAAGTGCAAGAATCTGTACCCATGCGGGCAAAGAATTCTAGGGCTTTGAAGCTGGATCTAACACTGTGCACTAAGCAATTATTATAGCATCACAGGCTTGACATGTAGCTCTACCCTATCATGATGACAAGCCTTTGAATACATACAGATTATAAGGGAATGGACATGTGCTACCATTAGGCTGTCAGGAATAATAAATGTAAATCACTAAACTGCTGAGAATTGTTCAAAATGATCAAAATCAATCCTAGCCTCTGAAAGCAACCACAGAGAGTCTTCGAATGCTTTCAAAAAGATACCAAAATTATCCCTGTGCTCAATGCTTTCAATTGAAACACTTTAATCATCACTCTGCCAGTTTTATTTTTATGAAGAGAAAGATTCATGTGGCCTTATGGACACCTCAATACATTAATAAATTCCTATAACCTTATTAATGTGCAGAATCATATGCTAGCTACAATAAAATAATATTGTTGGGAAGTTGTAAAGGTAAACTAATCAAAGGTAGTTTTCTCTAAACAGAACTAACAATATAAACTGTAACTGATTAGTAATAGTTTAACTCAAATTCATTATATTTCTGCCATTAGCAATTCCTTGCCAATAGTCAGCTGGAGTTAGAAGGGCTCTGAATATTCCATAGTGGGAGCAGTAGAGCAGATGTGCCACCACAAATTAAATACTGCATCACAGATAGGATGCATCTGATATTGGGATTCTTAATATTGTGGAGGTGACCACTTCCAATCCCTCCCTTCCAATTCACAGTCTATTAGACGACAGGTTGAAGCTTGACTATTTGCAAGGCTAACATAGTTTTCAACATTTATTCCTGCATTTAATGTACTATACATTTTTGCTCAAGAAGACTTTTGGCACATTGACCTTCTGCAAGTCAGTGTATTGAATATAGAGGTTGGGATGTATAGACAGGAACTGAAAATGCTGGTTTACACCGAAGATAGACACAAAATGCTGGGGTAACAGGCAGCATCTCTGGAGAGAAGGAATGGGTGATGTTACTGGTTGAGACCCTTCTTATGCTACAGTTGTACGAGATGTTGATGAGGCTACATTTGGAGTATCGTGTTCAGCTTTGGTCAATCTGCTATAGGAAAGATATTCACAGCCACATTTGTTTTCCTGGTGCTTGCCTGCACCTCCATCTTCTACCTCGGGGATTCCAGCACGGGTTCCAGACCTCCCAGTTTGGACCCAATCCAGATTAAAACTACAAAAAAACGTCAAGTAGCCCTTGCTTTCCCTCTCTCTCCATCCCTTCCCCCTTCCCAGTTCTCTGACCAGTCTTACTGTCTTCAACTACATTTTATCTCTGATTGCTTTGTTGTTACCTTCTCCCAACTCACAATAATCTATTCTACATCTTCCTTGAACTTCATTCCCTTGGTTATGTTTTCACACCTTACACGTCCTTATCTATACACTTCCTTTTCTATGTACCGCCCACTCCCCTGACATCAGTCTGAAGAAGGGTCTCGACCCAACTCGTCATCCATTCCTTCTCTCCAGAGATGCTGCCTGTTACTCCAGCTGAGTTACTCCAGCATTTTGTGTCTATATAGGAAAGATATTGTTAAGCTGGAAAAAGTGCAAACAAGATTTAAGAGAATGTTGACAGAATTCGAGGGTCTGAGCTATAGGAAGAGGTTGGGCAGACCAGGACTATTCCTTGTAGTGTAGGAGGATGAGGGTTGATCTTATAGAGGTCATAAGATCCTGTGAGGAATAGATAGGGTAAATGCATTGAGTCTTTTACCCAGAGTAGGGGAATAGGAACCTGAGGGGCAACTTTTCACACAAGGGTGATGGGTATGTACTATGTAGAACAAGCTGCTGCCAGTGGAGGTAGTTGAGGCAGATACTATAAAAAAACAATTAAAGACATTTCACAAGGTAATTGGTTGGAAGGGTTTAAAGGGATATGAGGTAAATGTAGGCAGGTGGGACAAGTGTAGGTGGGGCATCTTAGTCAGCATGGGCAAGTTGGGCCGAAGGGTCTATTTCCATGCTGTACGACTCTATGACTTTAATTCTAATCTCAATTCCAGCACGACCAAAATGCTCCCAGTGGAGCCGTAACAGAGAAATGCTGGAAGACCCAGCATGAATAAACTTCCAAACTCCACCCAACCCTACCTACACAAACTATGCTAGGATTAGACCACAAATTTCATCAAGTCCAAAATGTATTTGACTTTTATGCTTGGTTAAAAATAAATTGTCTATGAGATAAATGGTTCTATTCTCTGCAACAAGCACCACCACTCAGCTGTACATAAGTCAAGACACAGACTCCTCATTGAAAATTCTATGTGTAGATTTTCAAAGCCTGCAAGGCTTCTGTAAAGCAATATTGAAAATAACATTTGCTGATCTGAACATCCTCCTGCTACATAACCAGTTATTTATGTAGGGATGTTATTCTGCAGTTTAAAAGAATGCTGTGTTGTTCAATGGTTTTACATGGGACATCTGGGGATTTGTTTTCATGTCAGTGGATGACTGACATTTGACTGTTCTAGTTAAAGTCATTACAACATAATAATGCATGTGCTATATCTCTGTAAATTCCCTGCAGGTTCATGCAACACAAAATGGAAATTATTCCACATGAATAAACCCTTATTCTTCATTGACTGCATTTTCTCTTGTGCGGGAATCTCACGGTGCTGCACAAATTACATTTTTCTAATGAGCTAACTTCAAGGGAAATTGCTGCAGCAAAAATGTAATGTAATTTTCTCATTACTTTTATATTCAATAACAGGTCAAATCAAATATATATTTTTAAAACAACATATCATTAAGAGGCAAAACTCAAATATGTGTCAGTTGATTGCATGCACAAGTAGCTTTGTTATTCATGACTAGAAAACAGCTCTCTGATCTTAATAACTGAGCACTGCATTTCCCAGAAATTGAGCAACATTGTGCAACATATGATGAGCAGGAAACATGTGTGCACCTCTTAGCAATCTACCCTCCACCATATTAGGTAAGACCAAACAAGAGACATTTGCTATCTGTACTTAAATTAGCCATTAGATTCTTCATAAACTCTAAAAAGTGGAATAGCTTCATTTATAACCAACACTGTAAAATTAGTTTGGCCTCACATCATTAAGACCATCTCCACCTTCATTAAAAGAAAGCAATGAGATATCTCTTGGGTAGATTACAGCCTTGAATCGAATATAGGAGCAAAGAGGTCCTTCTGCAGTTGTACAGAGCCCTAGTGAGTATTGTATGCAGTTTTGGTCCCCTAATTTGAGGAAGGACATTCTTGCTATTGAGGGAGTGCAGCATAGGTTTACAAAGTTAATTCCCGGGATGGCGGGACTGTCATATGCTGAGAGAATGAAACAGCTGGGCTTGTACACTCTGGAGTTTAGAAGGATAAGAGGATGTCTCATTGAAACATAAGGATTTGGACACACTTGAGGCAGGAAACATGTTCCTGATGTTGGGGGAGTCCAGAACCAGGGGTCACAGTTTAAGAATAAGAAGTAAGCCATTTAGAACAGAGACGAGGAAACACTTTTTCTCACAGAGAGTGGTGAGTCTGTGGAATTTTCTGCCTCAGAGGGCGGTGGAGGCAGGTTCCAGCTAGATAGGGCTCTTAAAAATAACAGTCAGGGGATATGGGGAGAAGGCAGATTGGGGATGATCAGCCATGATCACATTGAATGGCGGTGCTGAATGAAGTGCCGAATGACCTACTCTGCACCTATTGTCTATTGTCCATAATAATTAATGAATTCTGTAAAGAGCGGAATCCTTCTTTCACACAATAATTTTTAGTACAGTTTTTTCTTCTCCAATATGTTTACATACCAGTGTTTTCTTCTCCAATTAGGTACATAGGGATGGAAAGGGCACAAAACATATCCCACGAAGAGAGTAGTGAAATCTCAAAGACTATCAATCAGCATATACAGAGAATAAGGTAGACCTTATGTCTACCTTCGATTTTCCAGCATCTGCAGTTCATTCTTAAACATAGAATAAGGTAGTTTTCTTGGTGATTTAATCATGGTATTAGATAATGATAACCTTGGTTCAAAAGATGAGGCATTTAAACCTGCCAAAAAGACCAGTACGATAAAGGATTAGGATAGTTCTGAAAATAAGGAAAAAATAAGGACAATATTAAAAATGAGATTTAAGTTCCAAGAACTTGCAATGTATGTGAAAAGGAAAAGAGTGGTGAAAATAAACACATGTCCCCATCTAAAACCAGACACTGTTAAAACAGAGCATCAAAGAAGATTCAAGTTTCTTAACAAATATTTTCCATTTGTTTTTACAGTACTTAGAGCATTGAACAGTACAACAAATGAACAGGTCCTTGAGTCCACAATATTTGTATCAAACATCAAGGGTTCATGGTCAGTTGATTGTCACATGTACCAGTTAAGGTACAGTGAAATTTGAGTTACCATACAGCCATACTAAGTGACCAGCAACAAGACACGCAACCACATACCGTTAATGTTAACAGAAACATCCACCACAGTGGATTCTACATTCCTCACTGTGACGAAAGGCAATAAAGTTCAATCTTCTTCCTCTTTGTTCTCCCGTGGTCTAATCAGTCAAACCATCCGCAGTCGGGGCTATCAAAGCCCCCCGCAGCCGACAATCGAAGTTCCCATTGGGGTGATCGAAACTCGTGCGTTGGGGCAGTTGAAACTCTCTGATTTCTTTAAATGGGCATGATGCCAATTTAAAGAAATCTCCTCTGCCCAGATGAGATCCAGATCCTTTCATTTCCTGCATATCCATATGTCTACGTAAACACTCCCCCCCTCGACTCCATCTAAGGACCCAAGCAGTCTTTCCAGGTGAGGCAGAGGTTCACCTACACCTCCTCCAACCTCATCTACTGCATCCGCTGTTCCAGGTGTCAACTGCTCTACATTGACGAGACCAAGTGCAAGCTCAGCGATCGCTTCGCCCAACACCTCCGCTCAGTTCGCAGTAGCCAACCTGATCTCCCGGTGGCTCAACACTTCAACTCCCCCTCCCATTCCAAATCTGACCTCTCTGTCCTGGGCCTCCTCTATTGCCAGAGTGAGGCCCAGCTAAAATTTGAAGAACAGCACCTCATATTTTGCTTAGATATTTTAAACCCCAGCAGTATGAACATTGATTTCTCTAATTTTATAGTCCTTGCTTTCTTCCTCCTTTCCCTCTCCCTTCCCAGCTCTCCCACAAGCCTACTGCCTCCGCCTCTTCTTTTTACCGCCCCCCCAGACATCAATCTGAAGATGTGTCTTGACCCAAAACGTCGCCTTTTCCTTCTCTCCATTGATGCTGCCTTACCCACAGAGTTCCTACAGCATTTTTGTCTACCTATGAAATAGTCATGCTGTGTTTCATCACAAATGATGGTGGACATGTTATTTCATGAACTAATATCAGAACCCACTTCACCTTCCTCACTGAAAGTTAACAAGCATTGTAAATGCCAAATATAGATACAAAATGCTGGAGTAACTCAACGGAACAGACTGCATCTCTGTAGAGAAGGAATGGGTGACATTTCGGGTCAAGTGAAGAGGGTGTCGACCTGAAACATCACCCATTCTTTCTCTCTAGAGATGCTGCCTGTCCCACTGAGTTACTCAAGCATTTTGAGTCTATCTTTGGTGTAATTCAGCATCTGCAGTTCCTTCCCACACATTGTAAATGCCAATCTGGTTTGAAACAAGGCATTCAATATGATGCCACAAGATTAGTATTCATGGGATTGTGATAATGTATTGGCCTGGACTGACTGTAGAGCAAAAAGCGGCTAAAGACTGGGGAGGCCGAATGTAATAGCTATAAGAATCAATACTTGGCTGTGAGTTGTTCACAGTCCATATTAATGAAGTGACTGTGTTTAATAGATGTTAATTTGCTCTTGTCAGGGCAAGGTGGGATTGTAAGCTTTGATGAGGATTTAAAGAGGCTATAAAGGAATTTTGATTGATGAGATTAGACAAAAAGACCTTTAGATGATGAGGATAGTAGGAAAGTATGATAGTATCCACTTTCATAAGAAGAAAGCTGAGTCCTCAGAGGAAATGAATGGCCTAGTTCAAGAAATGTTGAAAGTTAACATGAATTACACCAAACAATTAAATAATTGTCATTATAGCTATGGGACTTTGGCACAAAGGTAAAGATGGTTGCTGCAATTAGTGCAATGGGCTTTGGTGGAAACCTTCATTAAGTGCAATGTTCAGTTCTGGTTTCCTTACCTATGGAAACACATATGTGCCTCAGAAGATACCGATTAAAAAGCCATTAGGTTGTTTATTAATACAAAAAATTGTGCCTGAAATATTAATTGGAAATATGGCACTTATTTGCTTGATAATCCATAATTGGACAATGTAATTGAAATACAGACATTTCTGAGAGGATTTAGAGAGCAGCATGGAAGGACTGATTATTTTCCCTGGGGCCATGGAGTGAGTGAATCATATTCTCTCAATAAGGAGACAGTCTTTTAGACCAAGATTAGGAGATGTAAATTTTCTCTTGGGAAGGATGGAAATCTTTGAACTTTTCTATGCAAATATGCTATTTGATGCTCCATCGTTGTGTATTTAAGACTAGATGTTGTTAGATCTCAGTCATTGAAGTGGAGAAGGGAAATGAATCTAAAGGCAGGAAAGTGCAGAGAACATGACATAGCGGTGACAGTAGTAAATAGTGGAGGTGGCATGAGAGGCTGCATGTTCTACTCCTTCCACTGTTTCTTGTGTGCTTATGAGTAAATATTTATGGCAGGTGTGTTCACAACTTTAACCTTTCTATCTTTGTCAGATACTGACTGGTCTTAAATACTCTGACATCATATTTGTTTGTTAGTTTTACCTCCGGCTTTATGTGAAGTGCTTCATTATACATTAGATGAAAATGCCAATGAGATTCTTAAAGATTGTACCCTTCTGCTTCTGTCCTATTTGTGTTTAAGAAACTGAGGGAAATATGTGGAATGCTTCCACACTTAACGCAATAGAAAAGAAGGACATCAGCTTGGAGGATGTGGAATCGATATGGGTAGAGCTGCGAAACACTAAGGGGCAGAAAACTCTAGTGGGAGTTGTGTACAGGCCACCTAACAGTAGTAGTGGAGTTGAGGATGGCATCAAAGAGGAAATTAGAAATGCGTGCAACAAAGGTAAAACAGTTATAATGGGTGACTTCAATCTACATATAGATTGGGTGAATCAAATTGGCAAGGGTGCTGAAGAAGAGGATTTCTTGGAATGTATGCGGGATAGGTTTCTAAACCAACATGTAGAGGAACCAACGAGAGAGCAGGCTATTCTAGATTGGGTATTGAGTAATGAGGAAGGGTTAGTTAGCAAACTTGTTGTGCGTGGCCCCTTGGGCAAGAGTGACCATAATATGGTTGAGTTCTCAATTAGGATGGAGAGTGACATTGTTAAGTCAGAAACAAGGGTCCTGAACTTAAAGAAAGGTAACTTTGAGGGTATGAGACGTGAATTGGCCAAGATAGACTGGCAATTGATTCTTAATGGGTTGACGGTGGATATGCAATGGAAGGCATTTAATGACTGCATGGATGAACTACAACAATTGTTCATCCCAGTTTGGCAAAAAAATAAATCAGGGAAGGTAGTGCATCCGTGGATAACAAGGGAAATCAGGGATAGTATCAAAACAAAAGATGAAGCGTACAAATTAGCCAGAAAAAGCAGCCTACCAGAGGACTGGGAGAAATTCAGTCCAGCAGAGGAGGACAAAGGGCTTAATTAAGAAAGGGAAAATAGATTATGAAAGAAAACTGGCAGGGAACATAAAAACTGACTGCAAAAGCTTTTATAGATATGTGAAGAGAAAAAGATTAGTTAAAACAAATGTAGGTCCCTTGCAGTCAGAAACATGTGAATTGGTCATGGGTAACAAGGACATGGCAGACCAATTGAATAACTACTTTGGTTCTGTCTTCACTAAGGAAGACATAAATAATCTGCCCGAAATAGCAGGGGACCAGGGGTCAAATGAGATGGAGGAACTGAGTGAAATCCAGGTTAGCTGGGAAGTGGTGTTAGGTAAATTGAATGGATTAAAGGCCGATAAATTCCCAGGGCCAGATAGGCTGCATCCCAGAGTACGTAAGGAAGTAGCCCCAGAAATAGTGGATGCATTAGTGATAATTTTTCAAAGCTCTTTAGATTCTGGAGTAGTTCCTGAGGATTGGAGGGTAGCTAATGTAACCCCACTTTTTAAAAAGGGAGGGAGAGAGAAAACGGGGAATTACAGACCAGTTAGTCTAACGTCGGTAGTGGGGAAACTGATAGAATCAGTTATTAAAGATGGGATAGCAGCATATTTGGAAAGTGGTGAAATCATTGGACAAAGTCAGCATGGTAAATCATGAAAGGTAAATCATGTCTGACGAATCTGATAGAATTTGTCGAGGATGTAACTAGTAGAGTGGATAAGGGAGAACCAGTGGATGTGTTATATCTGGACTTTCAGAAGGCTTTCGCAAGGTCCCACATATGAGATTAGTATACAAACGTAAAGCACATGGTATTGGGGGTTCAGTATTGATGTGGATAGAGAATTGGCTGGCCGACAGGAAGCAAAGAGTAGGAGTAAACGGGTCCTTTTCACAATGGCAGGCAGTGACTAGTGGGGTACCGCAAGGCTCAGTGCTGGGACCCCAGCTATTTACGATATGTATTAATGATTTGGACGAGGGAATTGAATGCAACATCTCCAAGTTTGCGGATGACAAGAAGTTGGGGGGCAGTGTTAGCTGTGTGGAGGATGCTAGGAGGCTGCAAGGTGACTTGGATAGGCTGGGTGAGTGGGCAAATGCATGGCAGATGCAGTATAATGTGGATAAATGTGAGATTATCCACTTTGGTGGCAAAAAACAGGAAAGTTGACTATTATCTAAATGGTGGCCGTTTAGGAAAAGGGGAGATGCAACGAGTCCTGGGTGTCATGGTACACCAGTCGTTGAAAGTAGGCATGCAGGAGCAGCAGGCAGTGAAGAAGGCGAATGGTATGTTAACATTCATAGCAAAAGGATTTGAGTATAGGAGCAGGGAGGTTCTACTGCAGTTGTACAGGGTCTTGGTGAGACCACACCTGGAGTATTGCGTACAGTTTTGTCCTCCTAATCTGAGGAAAGACATTCTTCCCATAGAGGGAGTATAGAGAAGGTTCACCAGACTGATTCCTGGGATGTCAGGACTTTCATATGAAGACTGGATAGACTCAGTTTGTACTCACTTGAATTTAGAAGATTGAGGGGGGATCTTATAGAAACTTACAAAATTCTTAAGGGGCTGGACAGGCTAGATGCAGGAAGATTGTTTCCGATGTTGGGGAAGTCCAGAACAAGGGGTCACAGTTTAAGGATAAGGGGGAAATCTTTTAGGACCGAGATGAGGAAAACATTTTTCACACAGAGAGTGGTGAATCTCTGGAATTCTCTGCCACAGAAGGTAGTGGAGGCCAGTTTGTTGGCTATATTTAAGAGGGAGTTAGATGTGGCCCTTGTGGCTAAAGGGATCAGGGGTATGGAGAGAAGGCAGGTACAGGATACTGAGTTGGATGATCAGCCATGATCATATTGAATGGCGGTGCAGGCTCGAAGGGCTGATTGGCCTACTCCTGCACCTATTTTCTATGTTTCTATGTTTCTATGAATGCATCCACCAGTAGTTGACTTCATATTTGCATTGTCATGTTTAACTGCCACACAGCATTCCAATATTATATATTACATCACAATATTCCATATTATATCGCAAACACCAAGGTATGTACATTAAAATAGCTAAATAATATATTTCCGTGGTTACATTGCTTTTATTTTAGACATGATCAGACAGTATTTGAAGTATTGTGAGTACTTTTTGGCTCCATATCTGAGGAGGGATGTTCTGGTGTCAGAGAGGAGGTTTAGGAGAATGATCCTGGGGATGATTGGCTTAATGTATGATGAACGTTTGATAGCTCTGGGTCTGCACTCGCTGCAATTTAGAAGGATGAGTGGTGATCTCATTGAAACATACTGAATAGTAAAAGGCCTGGATAGAGTGGATGTGCAGAGAATGTTTCTACTAGCGAGAGAGTCCTTGACCAGAGGACACAGTCTCAGAATAAAGGGTGCACCTTTAGAAAAAAGATGAGGAAGAATTTCTTTAGTCAGTCATCCATATGTGGTGAATACATTGCCATACGTGTGGAGGCTAGGTCTTTGGGTATTTTAAAGCGGAGATCGCAAGTTCTTGATTAGTAAGGGTGTCAAAGGTTATGGGGAGAAGGCAGGATGGGGTTGAGAGGGAAATTTAGATCAGCCATGATTTAATGGTCGAGCAGACTTGATGGGCCAAATGACCTAATTCTGCTCCAACGACTTATGAACTTACGATTGGCAGACAAAAATATGTTGTGAGGGAAATGAAATAATATAATTTAATGACATTTTTGTCCAATGCATGTTTGCAACAAGGGAAACTTTTATGTTCACACAGGGTAATAGCTTCAGAAATTCCAATCCAATGATCTCAGTGGTTGCTTTCAGTGGTTGTTCATCTCTGTGATGAACCAGAGGTTGTACAGTCAATGTTTTGTGACTGGAAGTTTGGAAGTTTGCAACACAGACCAGTGTTGTATCACAAAGATCGTTATGGAGACTTTTACTGTTGTTGCAGAGTCATTGAATCGTAGAATCATACATCCTGGAAACAAGCCCTTTGACCCGCTCGGAGCCCTCCCTGTTCATGAGCTACCAATTTACATGAATCATTTTGTTTTAGAAACATAGAAACATAGAAACATAGAAAATAGGTGAAGGAGGAGGCCATTCGGCCAATCGAGCCAGCACCACCATTCATTGTGATCATGGCTGATCGGCCCCTATCAATAACCCATGCCTGCCTTCTCCCCATATCTCTTGACTCCACTAGCCCCTAGTGCTCTATCTAACTTTCTCTTAAATCCATCCAGTGATTTGGCCTCCACTGCCCTCTGTGGCAGGGAATTCCATAAATTCACAACTCTCTGGGCAAATTTTTTTTTTCTCACCGCAGTCTTAAATGACCTCCCCTTTATTGCAACACTGTGGCCCCTGGTTCTGGACTCACCCAACATAGGGAAATTTTTTCCTGCATCTAGCTTGTTCAGTCCATTTATAATTTTATATGTTTCTATAAGAACTCCCCCTCAATCTCGTGAACCTACGCTGCACTGCTTCAATCACAAGGATGTCCTTCCTCAAATTAGGAGACCAAAACTGTACACAATACTCCAGATGTGGTCTCATCAGAGCCCTATACAACTGCAGAAGAACCTCATTACTCCTATACTGAAATCCTCTTGTTTCAATCACAAGGATTTCTTCACTGCTGCTGTACTAGGCACCCCAAACTGTACACAAGGACACCCAGGTGGTCGCTGTCAGAGCCCTACCTACACCTACTGCAGAGATAATAATCTCTTTACTCCTAAAGTAGAAACCTCACTCTATGTTATGAAGGCCACGCATCTCCCCACTCACTCAGCCTTCTTCACCCTGCAAACTGCTCCTCTTCACAGTCACCTGCCCTACGCTCCTAATTCCCTCTTCCAAATCATTGTATATATGGTAAACGTTGCGGCCCCAACTCGCTTGCGGCACTCCACTCGCCACTGCCTGCCATTCTGAAAAGGACCCGTTGACTCCTACTCTTCTGCTTCCCTTGTTTTTGCCGCCAAAGTTTCTATCCATGTCAACACCCTACCCCCAATACCATGTGCTCTAATTTTATCACCACCTCCCGTGTGGGACCTTATCAAAGGCTTTCTGAAAGTCTAGATACACTGCATCCACTGGCACGTCTTCATCCATTTTACTTGTCACATCCTCAAAAATGTCCAGAACATTAGTCAAGCATGATTTCCCTTTCATAAATCCATGTTGACTTGGACTAATCCTTTTACTGCTATCCAAATGCCACATTATTACCACTTTAATAATTGACTCCAGCATCTTTCCCACCACCAAAGTCAGGCTAACTGGTCTGTAATTCCCCTTTTCGCTCTTGCTCCTTTCTTGAAAAGTGGGATAACATTAGCTATCCTCCAATCCACAGGGACTGATCCTGAATCTATTGAACATTGGAAAATAATCACCAATGCATGCACTATTTCTAGAGCCACCTCCCTGAGGATGCTGGGATGCAGACCATCAGGCCCAGGGGATTTATCATCCTTCCCTCCCATTAGCCTACCCAATACTATATCTCGCCTAATGAACATTTCTTTCAGTTCCTCTACCCACTTAGACCCTCTGTCCTCCAGTACATCTGGGAGATTGTTTGTGTCTTCCTTAGTGAAGTTTTATTCTCCCGTTTTATACGAAAAGTTCTGATGAGCTTAATGACCTGGAAGTACTCACACCAAATCATATTCTTCTGCTGAAAACCAATCTAACACTTCCACCTGGGCTTTTTGTAAAAGAGGATTTGTATATGAAACGTAGATGGAAGCAAGTACAATATATGGCAAATCTTTTTTGGAGGAGATGGATACAAGAGTATTTGCCTTTAATCCAAGAACGACAACGATGGCTAAGGATTAAAAGGAACTTTGTTCCAGGCGACATTGTGTTGGTGGCTGACTCTACAGCATCTCCAGGTTCTTGGTTAATGGGAAGAATACTAGAAATCATGCCTGATGTTCAGGGTTTGGTGCATTTAGTGCGACTGAAAACAAAAAACAATGTTTTAATAAGACCAATAACTAAGTTGTGCTTGCTTCTAGTAGGCGAATGCGAAGATGGAAGAATCGATAAAGAATTGTGATTGCAGATATATAGTGCATGCTATGTTTTCCTCGTTAGTATAGTGGTTAGTATCCACGCCTAGCACGCGGGAGATCGGGGTTTGATTTCCCGACGAGGAGCTACAGGGTTCTATTCCCTGATATTTTGATTTTGATGTATGTTAAGCCTTTATGGCCAATTCTTTGATGTTTATTGGTAATTGCCTCATTATGTATTCGGGACAATTAGGGGCCGGTATGTAGTGGCTATTTGGCCTGTTTTGCATGTCATTGTGGATGGCATGTGCCTTTAAATTTTAGACTGCCCGTTATAATGTGGATGGGATTTATGACGTGTCTTTGGGCATATTTATGCAGCTTAACTGCTTGCGTGGTAGTTTAGTTGGTTAGATTCGTTTTGGAGTGAAGAGGGAGAAGGTTAATCCGTCGAGCATGTCAAGCCACATGTCGAGCATGTCAAGCCACATGTCGAGCATGTCAAGCCACATGTCAAGATCATGTGAAGCATGGAGACACGAGGAGTTTTCTAGTATCTGAAGTAATGAGCTGGAGTTCGAAGAAGATTGCCGGAACAAGTCGGAAAAACCTTGGATGTATCTTACTGTTTTATATCTACAATAAAGAAAATATTCATTAAAAGACTGTGTGCTGAAGCTTTATGAAAGGAGAAGCTCTGAAGGTCTCTGAGGCAGCTTGCATGCGTACCGAAGATATTCCCCTTATCCCGTCTCACCCAATTAGTGGCTAGGGAGTTAATTTCCTGAAAGATTTGAAAAATCTGCCGCTACACTTGCTGAGGCAGCGTAAAGTGTAAATTGAGTCAATGGAAGGGAGGCTGATTTGTGGGATGGTCTGGGCTGCCTCCACAATTTTCTAGTGCCATCATCTGAATTGTGAGTCTTTGTGGGTATTGGGGAACAATATGGGGCAACTGGGATATTTTATGTATAAGTAAGAGAAGGAAGGTTTTGGTACAACTTTATAAATCATTGGTTGGGAGACAGCTGAAGTACTGTGTACAGTTTTGGTTGCCACAGGATGTTGCCTGGCATGGAACCTCTCATTATTTATCTGAAGAGTGGATACATTGCATTTGTTCTTCTTGGAAAAGACAAGGCTGAGGTGTGACCTGACGGAAGTGCACAAAATTATAAGCAGCATGGATCGTATAGATAATATGAGACTTTTCCCCAAAGCAGAGCATGCAAAAGTAGAAGACATAAATTTACGGTAAGGAGTAATAGGCTCAGAGAGGATCTGAGGAAGAGCTTTTTCATCTTGCCGGTGATTTGGAATCCCTGATGGGGATAGTGGAGGTGGAGACTTTTAATGCAGTTTGGAAATATCTTGTTGCCGATTTGAATTGTTGAAACATAAAAGGCTGAGAACCATGTGTATTTAATTACAGTAAATGATTATATTAGATAGGTAATTGATGGGCATAGTGGGTTGAGGGGTTTAGTTCTGTGCTGTATATTGCTGTGAAATATTGTAAGTGAAATATGATTTACTATTAGCCAGACTATATAAAACCTAAGTCCAGTGCTACGGAAGTAGTATTTTCCAGGTATGCAGAATGAGTTTGTCTAAGATAAGCATGGGTGACTGATCATGAAATATCACACCATCTCCATTATCATGAAAACCACCTCTCAATAAAGGATGGCATTGGTGTTGAAATTCACCAAATACCTTCAGGGTAGCAACTCAATCTCTGTCCACTAAGCTCAAAGAGTTGGTTGACAGCACTGATTCCTTCCCCCCATCCCCCTGTATGTTTTGAGCATTGAACAACAGAGAGAACGTAAAACAAAGCACCATAGAATATGTTCTCAAAGCCTCCTTGAAATAGTGACATACTGTATCTTCACAAACTCTTGGGAAAACCCTAGTCCATGACCACTTAAAATGGAATAGGAGAATTCAGGTTAGCACAAAGAACCTCAACTCCATGGATCAATAGCAGTTTACTGGTCAAAGGAGTGCATTATCTTCTAGTCTGAAGAAGGGTTCTGACTTGAAATGTCACCTATTCCTTTTCTTCACAAATGCCACCTGACCTGCTGTATTTTGCATCTATCTTCAGTGTCAACTTCCAATCTACTCATCTGCTCACCACAGTAAGCCCTCCAGCCCCACCTGTGGAAGAATGTGTAGTTCTCACATTGGCCTCATTAGACACCCCAGAATGAATGGAATAAGAATGGAAACAAGTTATCCTTATCCTGAGGGGCTGTCTAAGTAGACTATGAACCATTGCCATATCAACCAGGAAGATCATGCTAACCCTGAATTTGTGAACTGAATTTCATTTCTGCCTCAATGATCTTGGCTACGAGTGTCATACATATGGAGAACTAATGCTTACCAACGGTAGTCTTGTAGAGGGAATTTTAACAGGTAATTGGGAAAGTTGGACATCCCAAACTACAAGCGACAGGCACTGCATCATTCAGCACTTACAGTAACCAGCAGCACCTCAAACCTTGCCCCATTTGGAACAACTAACTGGACTATCAGGTTCAGGACACTTCATCGGAACTGGACAAATACTGTAAGAAATGGGTCCATATGTCCAGATTGATGTGGCGGCACATTGGAGACCCCCACAGAGGTCAGACGAGCACACGGGTTGGATGCGGCCTGCAAAAACATGGAGCATTGGAGCAGCAGTGGAGGACACCTACATCAGCACCAGGCCAGGCCGACCCCTGCAACTCTGACCCAGTGTTGTCACCCGGGCAACAGGCCTTTAAGTCCCAGTTAGGACTCCACATTTTAAAGAATTTTGAAACTTGAATGATGTAAGATGGCACCGGGTGTGGTGACGTTTGTGTACTGCCTCAATGTGATCTACTATTCTTACTCTCTTGTACAAGCATGTGATTTTGTTTATGTATAGTAAAATGCTACTGAATTGTAGCTCCGCACACATGGCAATAAATACCATTGAACCATTCAACATGCTAGATTCAATGAAAGTCATCAAACGCTTCAGATGTGACATTTAAAAAACAGAGAAAAGTTGGAAAAGCGCAGTACGTCACGCAGCATTTGTGGAATGAGAAACAAAGTTAAGAGCCTGTCCCACTTAGGCGATTTTTTCAGCGACTGCAGACAAATAGGCTGTCGCCTCATGGTAGTGGCGTGACGCGTGGTGATGCCTGTATTGTCTTGAGCTCTCTCCTCCTTATTTTTTGTCGCCGCTGGATTTTGAAATGATCAAAACCTTTCGGCGACAGTGGGCTTGACGTTGCCTGTCTTCTCCTGTCACAGGTTGACGTTGCCTGTCTTCTCCTGTCATGGGTGCTGTCATAGGTTGTCGCCAGGATGACGCCAGGTGACATTGGCTGTCGCAGGGTCATGACCTCGGTGAATACCATTGGCAACAACCTACGTCATCCTACGTCAACCAGCGACAGTTCCAGCATCAAGGGAAGTCTTCAGTCATCTTCATTTGTCGCCGACAGGGTCGTAGCTTGTCGTAGGTTGTCGCGAGTGGAGGTAGGTTGACTTCAGTTGTCGTAGGTCGTCACCTGTGTGGTCGAAGGTTGCCCTAGGTGTGGTCGTAAGTGGACGTCCCAAGTCGCGAGAAATTGTATTGCCAGTTGACGTAGCTTGTCGTAGCTTGACGTGGTAGCTTGTCATGGACATTGTCATGGGGTGTGTACAAAAAGCCATTTTTTCCAACATCACGCCGCGACAGTGAGTCGCAACAGTTGCCTAAAAAAATCGCCTCAGTAGGACAGGCCCTTTAATATTTCAGATTGAAGACCCTTTGTCAGAACTGGGAAAGATTGAAAAATAGTTAGTTTAATGGTTCAGGAAAGGAAGTTAGGGGTTAGATTGATATCATGGAATATCCATAAGAGAGTGCATCAAGGAATGCAATGGGAATGTTGTATGAATGTGCTACTGGAGTGAGTTTTGGTCAACCACAGGCAAAACAATGACTAAGGGGTACAGCCCCTGATACACAGCTTGCCATTATGTTACGAAGGAAGCAGACAAACTAGGTCAATTGAAAAAATCCATATTGCTTGCATATACAAACCTGTTCAATTAGGCTGTTTGCACGATAACTGCTGTTATCTCTTTTGAAAAACATGATGGTAGGATTTCAAAAATGACAGTGGATATTGTTAGAAGAGAATACTATGACAGTGCATGTATGTCTATTTTAAGTGCATAAGCCATCCAGATAGCTCTGACAGATAAGATTCATGAGAATCATTGACATTTTATAATTATATTAAAGTAAAAAAGGGTAACTAGAGAGAGTATAGAGCCCATCAGAAACAAATGTAGTCATCTCAGTGTGAAGTTACTGGAAATGGCCAATGTCTTCAACAAATATTTCTTCTCTGTTTTTACTGAAGAGTAAGACATGTAGTCTGGGGAAATTGGGACAGTTAGGTGAGATGTCTTGCGTATAGTCTGCAATACAGTCAAGGAGGTGCTGCATGTCCCAGAAGGTATGAAGGTAAATATATCTTCCAGGCCTGATCGGGTATATCCAAGGACACTGTGGGAAACTACAGAAGAAATTGCAGGAACCCTGGTTGAGTTATATGAATCATCACTAGACAAGGGTGAGGTGACAGAAGACTACTGTCTTGTCTCATATTGTGTCTCTTTTTAAGAAGAGTGAAAAGAAAAAAAAACAGGAAACTACAGAGCAGTAAGCCAAACATCTGTGGTAGGAAATAGGTGGTATTTTAGACAGTGAAGATGATTATTAATAATTACAGTGGTATCTTAATCAGATAAACGTTGGCTAATGGTGTTTAATTCAGATAAGATAAGTGTGAGGTGTAGCATTTTGAGAAGTCAAACCAGGGTATGATCTTTACAGTGAACAGCGGGGCCCCAGGAAGTTGTAGAACAGAAAGATCTGAAAGTATTGTGTTAAATAGAAACACTAGACCCGCTGATTATTATATTCAGGTTTGGTCACCTGCCATAGGAAAGATGCCAGTTTATATGGGTCTAGCTTAGATGGGGCATGTTATTTGGCATGGATAGTTGGGCCAATGGTTCAATTACTTCCTCTGTGGTTGCAAGAGACAATGCCATAACATGTATAGGTGGTAGTTGGGGAGTGAAGAATGAACCATTGAGCTGGGAAAGGATCAAATCTTTTGAAATGCAGAAACGAGTAAGGAATATGCTGCTGGTAGTGAAATCATATCGAATATAATGGAAATTGTGCAAGATGTGCTGATCCATTGAATGGGGAGTCATGTCGGGTGGGGAACGGGTGATGGGAGAATATCATTTCGAGGGGGATCTTTGCTCTTGCTCTGTCCTGGAGGAAAGGGGATGAGAGTAAATGGGTGGTAAATCGATGAGATGTGGTCAAGTACTGTTGATTATCGTAGGGGGAAACCCATGGTTCAGGATGACAATTTCTTCCAGAGCTATATGTATTACAACTTATCCCTATGCCAATTTCATTTCACCCTTAACAATATCATCTTTCCCTCACTTTCACTGCTGAAGAAAACAAACTTGTTACATTCTTTCCCGATTCTAATGAAAGGTTCTAGATCTGAAATGTTTCTTTTTCCACAGATGCTACTTGACCTGTTTAGCTTTCCAGTGTTTTCCAGTTTTATTATTATAAAAAAAGATTAATTTTGTAATTGAACAATCCATACAATTTGTCACTGATAGGTAAGATCGTGCATTTGATTACTTTAGCAGTCAGCATTTGATTTGTTTTTAGAAGATTAGAAAAGCATCCTAAGGCAGTTGTCCGAATAACTTAAAATTAAATGAGTGTGAGATGCAATGATCAGTGAGGTGAAGTCCTTCACAGCCATTACATTCTGCACTCCTGCACTAAGCACTTCATCATCTCAATGCGTTAGTCTGCAGCTGGTTTTAGACCAAGGTATTTCAGAGGCAATTGATGCTAATATTCTGCTATCATTACAAATTATCCACCAAGTTTAACTCCTTTCCAGTGAGATCTATTACATTTTTAGACTAATCCTTTGTTGATTTAGTTTCCAACTAATACACAGCATTTCAACCCTCTTCGAGCAGCATGGCAAAAGGAACAAAGATTAGTTTGTGAAAATGATGTATGCATTGAAATCTACATCATTTTTAAAGTTATCAGTAATCCACCACAATGGTTAATTTAATTTCTAGTTTAGAGATACAGCATGGAAACAGGCACTTTGGCCCAAGTCCATGCTTACATTGATTATGTTGCACCACGTTCACCTCTACTCCCTACAGATGCAAATTGACCTTCAATCCCGCACATCTTTAGAATGTGGGAGGAAACCAGAGCACCTATAGGGTCACAACCATAGGGCTATCTCTCGCATAGCCATAGGGAGAATGTACAAACTCCACAATGACAGCACCCTAGGTCAGGATTGACCCGAGTCTCTGGTGCTGTGAGGCAGCAGCTCTACCAACTGTGCCATTGTGCTGCCCCTGATGTCCGAGATTGTTTCTCTATAACATTGGGAAACTATGGATAAATAATTGTAGTGTTATTTTTTATTTCTGGCTACTCTGGAATGTTGGTTGAAGTGAAAAATACATTTCTGATGAAGAGGTAGAAATGGGCATTTATTTGGCATATGTGACACACTATGTGATATGCAGCACTTCTTCCTGGATAACCATCAGTATAGGAGCACCTTGGGGCGTGTTGTGCTCCGTTCCCTACTCTACTCACTCTACATTCATAACAACACCTCTGGGACGAATTACGGGTAACGATGAGTCAGAGTATAGGCAGGAGATAGACCATCTGATTGAATGGTGCCACAACAACAAACTGCTCTCAACGTCATTAAGACCAAGGAGCTGATTGTTAACTTCAGAAGAGGAAGGCCGTGGATCCACAAATTGGATTTCATCAACAGGTCAGTGGTGGAGTGAATCAACAACTTCAAGTTCCTGGACATGCAGATCTCTGAGTATTTGTCCTGGACCCAGCACATTGATGTTATCATTCAGAAAGCCCATTAATGTTTCTAATTCCTTAAAAATTAGAAGATTGAGGAGTTTTGGTATGTTGATGAATACTTTCAGATTCAGATTCAGATTCAGATTCAGATTCAATTTTAATTGTCATTGTCAGTGTAATACAGAGACAACGAAATGCATTTTCTGTGTACGGAAGAGAGCATAATGTCTAGTTGCATCCAGGGCCTGGTTCAGCAATTTGAATGCCCAGGAACAAAGGAGATTGCAAAAAGTAGTGGACACTGCCTGGTCCATCGTGCATATTGACCTCCCCAACATCAAAGGGATTTCTACGGGGTGGCTGTCTCCAAAAGGCAGCTAACATCATCAAGGCCCCAGATCACTTTGGCATGCTCTCATTTCACTGCTGCCATCGGGAAGAAGGTATAGTAGTCTGAAAACTGTGACCTCCAGCTTCAGGAACAACTTATTCCCAATAACCATCAGTCTATTGAACACACACAAGCACCAACTAAACTTCAAACTATAAACTGTTTTGGTTACACTATGGACTTTGGGCTTTTTTTGTTTTGCAATAATATTGTTTTTTTTTTAAATTTAATGAACCTTTTTTGTTTCTATTGTACTGTGTTTAGAAACCCGTAATGCTGCTGCCAGTGGGAATTTAATTGTTATTGTTATCAGTACATATGACAAATTAAACATTCTTGACTCTCGATTCAAGACATG